>NC_056728.1:798410675-798503175 GCF_019279795.1 Protopterus annectens | reverse complement strand
GTGAATAATTTATAGTTTAAGATGCTCATGTAATAAATATCACATTGGTGAAAGTAAAAGAAGCTTTGCAGGCAGGTTTAAAAGAGCATATAAGGGATATTATAAAGGGCAGTAGAAGGCCAGTGAATTTAGTCCAGTGGCCACACATTTTTACAGGAACATGGGGGGGGGGTTAAAGGGTTACAAGCAACTGTGTTAGAACAGCTTATGAATGAATGTTTAAGAGGAGGTGAAGTGAAAAATCAACTTAGAAAAAAGGAATCTATTTTTATTTTAAAATTCAATACCCTGAGTACAGCAGGTTTAAAAAAGAAATGTAATTGGATTTTTTTTTTTTTTATAAAAAATGTTGCTTTAAATGTTTAATTGACTCATTATGATACAATAGGGAGGGGAATTTAAAAATTAGTGTGATGGATGTTTAATGTACTCCGTTAAAGGCTTGTATGAGCTGAGGCTCTAGAGCATTTATTTGAACATTTTTTCTATTAAAGAAATTTGGTGTTTCATCTGGCCTGTGCTGTTGTGGTATTTAAGTTTTGCATTTGCTTATTCTGTCTGTTATGGAGACAATTATTGCATTCCAGTCTCCTCCAATTGTATAGTAGTAGTTTGGAAATTGAGTTAGGCTGTTATAAATTTCCATCATAAAATCTTGTTGTTTCGCACATAGACTATACGGGCTATGTAAAAGAAGTAGCTTCAGTACACTATGGCTTTTAATTGGAAAATAGCGTCATCTTCCATTTATATTGGTGTCATGATGTATAATTGTCTCTTTGAATGAGAGTTTACTTAAAATTGCAACCCCTTACTTTTTGCTTCACTATATGAGGCTATTATTGTTTTTATCCATTTCTTCTCCCTATCTTCCTCTCAGTCTTCCTTTAACATATGTGTTTCCTGTATAAATCTAATGTTTGCTTCTGATTTAAAAGTTAAGTACATAAATAATTTCCTTTTCTTTTTATTTTGTATCCCTTTCACATTCCATGAGTCATCATTTTTCTTACTGTTTTTCCCCTAATGTTAATTTGCTTTGTTGCCTTTTCTCTGTGTTCATATGGATATTTTTTATATAGTTTTCGCAAGAATTTCTCTATTCATGTACCATTTAACTCTTCCGGCTCTACCCTCTACCTACCCACAAAAATACCATGTCTGGAAGAGGTTAACAGTTTACAACCAAGAGGAATGTTGTTTTTTTTTTGTTGCAAGTTAGAATTTGATATTTTATGATACCTCTATTTAATATTTTTATCAGAACCTTTATATTACAAAAACAATAACTAGGTACACTAAGATTAGCATATCCTGCCTGATTCACCTTTTCCTGATCCACAATTTTCATGAGTGTATGCATTATGTGAGATATGTTGGCATTCTTTTAACATAATTTATTTACCTGGATATGCCAGTGCTGAGATGGCCAGTTGTGGGATTTTTGTTACTATTAATTATTTAATTGATCTGTGTAGTTCTGCAAAGATGTATAATGTGTTGCAGGGTACTTGACATACAACTGCTTCACTTGCAATCCTTGTTGTGGTGTTTGTATGGCACATTGTAATGTGGGTACTCTGGGTTTGTTTTCCTTGAGATCTGTTACTTGCTTTTTTTATTGCATTACACCTACTCATTTGATAAAATTCACAGATGTGTGTCTTTATGACTTCTTGCACAATGACATCTGCTGTGCCTTACTTAAACTTACAATGTGGATATTCTTGCATGTGGACTGCGGGGTGACAGTCCCACCTTGGAAGAAAAACACATTTTACTATTAAGTCAATGCCGTGGTATAATATGGGTATACTGCTAACACTCCCTGTTGTTCTTAGGTATGGTGAGTGTTGCAGCCATAACTCATAACAACCCTGTACATATTTTACAACTGTGCAGATTTTCACAGCTTGACCTGCTTATTTGCTCAGATTGTTGGTCTATTCATCAGACATTTAGTGGTTTCCTTCCATATCATTGAGGACTGACTCTGCTACATTGAGTTTTAGACTTCATGCTCTTCATTATGCTCTTCAGGGATACATGCTAATGCAGCCCATTATTCTAAGTGTATTAGAGCAACACCCCCTGTTTCTGCCCTTTGTTCTCCCCATTACTTGTGCAATAGCCCAGAGTTCTTGTGCTAAGAGGTTAAGATGTATAGCCACATTCAATTTAAGCTGTCTTAAATGTCCATATTGTTTTACACATTTTTTTATGCTGGTCCCTTCCATGTAATGCTTTGTAATGCAAGTCATTTGCACCTTAATATTCACCCTCACCATTGAGTTCTGTTACCAAACTCCACTCTAGCCTTTAGTGTCTGTGTGGCTTGGTTTTCAATGGTTCATATTTTCCCTATTTATCTGTTGCCATGATTATTTCCTCACTATAGACCTGCACACTTGTACTTACTTTGCATAATGTCTTTATCATGGACACTTGCTTATTTATGTAATGTAGATAGATGTGACCATGGGTTGGCTTACCTTGACATAGCCAAGAGCCTGTGCTGTGGGCTTGAGGAGGGGGTTTCTCATCTTGCTATGTGCCTTGGCTGCTTGCATATCTGATTAGTAGTGCTGCGTGGCATGCTAAGACAGTTAACAGAGTTAGCTTGGCTGCAAATCAAAGGCACAGTTAATGAGTAGCTGGGATTAAATAAGAATCACAAGATAAAATAATGATAATTTAGGGTGGTATTAATTCATATTATAACTAAAAGTTGTATGCGAGATGTAAATTCATAATTTGCTTATGGAACAACATTTCATCTACTGAATATGGGAAACAGAAAGAATCACAAAGGCAAGAAAGGAGAGTAAGGTATTCTAAGAAAATGATGCATAGAACCTTTTTTAAAGATTTAAAAACACATATATTGCAGTATGAATCTGAGGAATATTTTACCAAGTGCTGTATGAAGACTGGACTGAATATTTGTCTGTCTCTAGTGCTTTATGCACTGGTCAAACACTCTTTACCTCCATATGAACATTATGACCACTCAGAACCCTTTACCACCAAAACTGCTATTCTTCTTCTTCTTCTTTTGGCTGCCCCTGTTAGGGGTCACCATAGCAGATCAGTCAGCCATAGAACAAGTGGCAGTAGAGTTTGACAGTGTTGAGTTGCCAGACTGGTGCCCAACATTCCTCAGAAGCCACATACAAACAGACTCGCACCTAGAGCCAATTTAGAATGTCCAATCCACCTGCAGCATGTAACTGGAATGTGGGAGGAAACCAGAGCACCTCATGGAAACCATGCAAATACAGGGTGGACATGAAGACTCCACACAGAAGGCACCCCAGCCGAGAATCAAACTGGAAAACCTCTTGCTGTGAGACAACAATGCTAACAGCTGCACCACTGTGCCACCCATCAAACAGATTTTGAGTCTTTTTCATTTCATAATCCATTGTTTCTCTTTTTTCCTTTTAGCATCACAGCACCAAATTCTTCTTATTCTTTCGGCTGCTCCCATTAGGGTTCACCACAGCAGATCAGCTGTTTCCATTTCTTCCTGTCCTTTGCATCTTGCTCTGTCACACCAACCACCTGCATGTCCTCTCTCACCACATCCATAAACTTCATCTCAGGCCTTCCTCTTTTCCTGTTACCTGGCAGCTTCATCCTTAGCATCTTTTTCCCAATATACTCTGCATCCTTCCTCAGCACATGTCCAAACCAATGTAATCTTGCCTCTCTGGCTTTGTCTCCAAACCTTCCAACCTGGGCTGACCCTCTAATATACTTATTCCTAATCCTGTCCATCCTTGTCACACCCAGTGCAAATCTTAGCATCTTCAACTCTGCCACATCAAGCTCTGGCTCCTGCCTTTTTGTTAATGCCACTGTCTCTAACCCATATAACATAGCTGGTCTCACTACCCTCTTGTAGACCTTCCCTTTCACTCTTACTGGTACTCGTCTGTCACAAATCACTCCTGATACTCTTCTCCACCCACTCCATCCTGTCTGTACTCTCTTCTTCACCTCTCTTCCACACTCACCATTACTCTGAACTGATAATCCCAAGTACTTAAACTCATCCACCTTCGCCACCTATACTCCCTGCATCCTCACCATTCCTCTATCCTCCCTCTCATTCACACACATATATTCTGTCTTAGTCCTGCTGACCTTCATTCCTCTTCTCCCTAGATCATATCTCCACCTCTCCAGGGTCTCCTCCACATGTTCCCTACTCTCACTACAGATCACAATGTCATCTGCAAACATCAAAGTCCACGGAGACTCCTGTCTGATCTCATCTGTCAACCTGTCCATCACCATTGCAAATAAGAAAGGGTTCAGAGCTGATCCTTGATGTAATCCCACCTCCACCTTAAACGCATCCATCACTCCCACTGCAGACCTCACCGCTGTCACACTACCCTTGTACATATCCTGTACTACTCTTACATACTTCTCTGAAACTCCCGACTTCCTCATACAATACCACAACTCCTCTCTAGGCACCCTGTCATATGCTTTCTCTAAATCCACAAAGACACAATGCAACTCCTTCTGACCTTCTCTGTACTTCTCCATCAACACACTCAGAGCAAACATTGCAATCAGTGCTCTTTCCTGGCATGAAACCATACTGCTGATCACTAATCATCACCTCCCTTCTTAACCTAGCTTCCACTACTCTTTCCCATAACTTCATGCTGTGACTGATCAGTTTAATCCCTCTGTAGTTACTACAACTCTGCACATCACCCTTATTCTTAAGAATCAGTACCAAAACACTTTTTCACCATTCCTCAGGCATCCTCTCACTTTTCAAGATTTCATTAAACAATCTAGTAAAAAACTCCACTGCCATTTCACCTAAACACCTCCATGCTTCCACAGGTATGTCATCTGGACCAACAGCCTTTCCGTTTTTCATCTTCTTCATAGCTATCCTTACTTCCTCCTTGGTAATCCACTGCACTTCATGATTCACTGTCTGCACATCATCCAACCTTCTCTCCCTCTCATTCTCTTCATTCATCAACCCCTCAAAGTACTCTTTCCATCTGCTCAACACACTCTCCTTGCTTGTGAGTACGTTTCCCTCATTATCCTTTATCACTCTTACCTGCTGCACATCTTTACTAGCTCGGTCCCTCTGTCTAGCCAATTAGTACAAGTCCTTTTCTCCCTCCTTAGTGTCCAACCTTTTATACAACTCTTCATACGCCTTATCCTCAGCCTTCACCATCTCTCTTGCCATGCACCTCATCTCCTTATACTCTTGTCTACTTTCTTCATCTCTTTGACAATCCCAATTCTTCTTTGCCAACCTCTTTCTCTGTATACTCTCCTGTACTTCTTCATTCCACCACCAGGTCTCCTTGTCCTCCTTCCTCTTTCCAGATGTCACACCAAGCACCTTTCTAGCCATCTCTCTTACTAGCTCTGCTGTAGTTACCCAGCTATTCGGTAACCCTTCACTGCCACCCAGTGCCTGTCTTAACTCTTCCCTGAACATCACCTCACAATTACCCTTTTTCAATTTCCACCATTTGATCCTTGGTGCTGTCCTCACACTCATCCTCCTCTTCTTGATCACAGCACCAAAGTAACATTTCCAAAACAGTGTTTGAAATTTTGTGACTTGAGCAGTAATGTATTTGAGGAACCTTTATTAAAGACATAACAACTGAGTTGCCAGAATTTTGCAGAATGTTCAGATTTTTGCCTTCTATTACATTAAATCTGTAGTTTTCTAGCAAATCATTTAGGATTGAGGTAAATAAATATTGACAGACATTTGTGTTTTACAATTCATTTCAAAGACATGCAAATGGAGCATTTCTCTCTGGGCCTCCGCTGAAAATTGGTTTTGTTCCAAGTCAGACTTTCCCAGTAAACGAATGTTAAATAAATAAATAAATAAAATGTCATTAAGAAAATGCATACAATGTAAATTCTTAAATTCAAGCAATTTGCTAAGCTTGTGAGACCAATAGTTAAAATCTGTCCCTAACTTGAAGCCTTTACCCTGCCTTATTTTTGACTTTGTCCAAAATTCTTGTGCTGAGAGATTGAGAGGTGTGCTGTGCTCTTATTTCAAAACAATTGTAACAAAGTCTATATTTAGGGTTTAGGTGATCAGATAACCAGGCAAACTCCATTTTGTTCAGTTGACAGGCTTCAGCGACAGTTATGAAGACACTGCACTTTTTAAGAGTAAGACACTATGCAAATGAATAGTGAAATCTTTTGATTTTTTTATAGTGTGTTTATGCACATTTCATGTTGCTAGTGTTCAGGCAATACTGTCATATTAATTGCTCTATAGGGCACAATGAAGCACTTCTGAATATTACTTATTAAGTGCCATGTAAACTTGCATTGCTTGTAAATGGATTGAATTACCATCAGACTTATGTGGCATCCTAAGAAATGCACTGTTGAAGCTTCTCCCTCATCAGATTATTTAACTTAATAAAATATTAAATATTTATGCCACTTCTTATTCCATCGTTTGTGCTAATGTTCAAGGAGTTACCATGGGGATGAATTATTATTAAAGGCTAATATCTTTGACAAGGAAATGGAAACTCAATTGCCTGTCAAGCACTTTAACATTCATCTAAAACCTCATAGTGACCAAACAAATCTGATTAAAGTACACAATTGACATAAGTGAGTATGGTATACAAGTAGCTGAGTGTAGTTCATAGTTAGTACTACACAGAATGAAATGTCTAGCAAAAATAAGGGGTATGTGACACAAGAGATAATAAACTGTAACACTATTTCATTCATTAAGGTCCTACCACATCATGCTAAGGGATGTGGTAGAAATAGCCTGTTAGTGTAATGCTGAATTTTGTGATTTATAAACTCATTAGTTGCAATGAGGAAAGACCTCATTATCAGCTAATTTGCATGTCTGTAACTTGTATTTAGTTAACTGCAGCAGCCACATTGTTTTCACAAAGGCATACTTTTCCCCTCAATTACTCTTCCACAAAAAGACAAGTGCATATTGAATAACACACATACAAAACCACATCGCACACATGCACACACACACACACACACACACACACACACACACACACACACACACACACACACACACACACACACACACACACACACACACACACACACACACACACACACACACACACACACTCCACAGACAGCTCCATGTCTGTTCCTGATTTATCAGAACATCCCCAATGTCTCCTATTCCTGCACTAGGACATTAATGGAAGAGTGCAGTCCCACATTAATGCCAGGCACTAGAGTTTTTTTTTTTTTTATCATATCTTTCTAGGCATCCCTGGTGCCTAGTGTTTCTTCCTAGGCCCCAATCCCTGTAGTGTTTTATGCGCCATTACCATATTTTAGTAGTATCCCTGGTGTCTTGTAATTCCCCCAATCCCTGTAGTGTTTTATGCGCCATTACCATATGAGTGTAGTATATACAGTGTCTAGTGTTTCTCCCTAGCCCCCATTCCCTGTAATGTTTTAAGTGCCATTACCATATGAGAACAGTATTCTTTGTGTCTAGTGTTTCCCTCCAGCGTGCAATCGTTGTACTGTTTTAAGTGCCATTTTTTTGTATCAGAGTAGTATCCCTGGTATCTAGGGTTTCCCTCCAGACCCCAATCCCTGTAGGGTTTGAAGTGCCATTACCATATTTTAGTAGTATCCCTGGAGTCTGGTGATTCCCCCAGCCTCCAATCCCTGCAATATTTTAAGTGTCATTAATGTAAAAGAGTAGCATATCTGGTGTCTAGTGTTTCCCCCAGCCCCAATCCCTGTAGTATTTTAAGTGTTGTTATTGTATGTCAGAAGTATCCCTGGTTTCTCATGTTTCCCCCACTCCCAATGCCTGTAGTGTTTTAAGTACTATTACCATATGAGACTGGTATTCCTGGTGTCTAGTGTTCCCCCAGTCCCATTAACTGTAGTGTTTTAAGTGCTATTATTCTTTGTCAGAAGTATCCCTGGTGTTTAGTATTTCCTCCCAGCCCCCAATCCTTGCAGTAGTTTAAGTGCTATGACCATATTAGAGTAGTATCCTTGTTGTCTACTATTCCCCCAACCCCAAACCCTATTGTTTTTTTAGTGCTGTTACCATATGAGTGTAGCATCCCTTGTATCTAGTGTTTCTTCCCAGCCCCCAATCCCTTTAGTGTTTTATATGCCATTACTGTATGATAATAGTATCCCTGGAGTCTGGTTATTGCCTCCAGCCCCCAATCACTGCAGTTTTTTTTAAGTGCTGTTACTCTATAAGAGGCATATCCCTGCTGTCTAGTGTTTCCCCCAGTCCCCAACCTTGTAATATTTTAAGTAGCATTACTGTATGAAAAGCCCTTAGAGTAATTCATGAAGTTTTGAGTTCAACCTTATCTCTGGTAGTAGTCCAATCCTTGGTGTCAAGTGTTCTCCTTTGCTGCCCTCATCCATATATTATTTAAGTGCCCTTGCAACACAAGACTTTAGAGAAACAAGGAGTGTCTAGTAGACTAGGCTTGCTTTTCTAAGGGTGTGAGTAGTGATGGCAGCCTCCCCATCATACATACACACACACACACACACACACACACACACACACACACACACACACATGCACAGATGCGCACACACACACACACACACACACACACACACACACACACACACACACACACACACACACACACACACACGCACACACACACACACACACACACACAGACATGCACACACACACACACACACACACACACACACAGACATGCACACACACATTGTCTCTCACTCATGCACTTATAATTCCTCTATGCCCCCCCACTGATATATCTCATTCAGACACACACTCACACATGTTACTTCCCAATTGCATACACACATACAACTCCCTACTCTACCTTACCACTAAACTCCCTAGTACGTCCCTCTACAACGATGGCAGAACATTTCCTTTTGGCCATGTTCACTTTTACAAAATACAGGGAGTGACCGTGCTGATCTACATGACATGTAGATACCTTCCATGAGATATTACCCTCAACTCCCTCGCTCCCTCTAGAAAGATTAGAATAAAAGTTAACTATGCTCCTTGGCTTTCTAAAGAGACTAAGTCCGTTATGCTACAAAGAGATAAAATGTGGAAAGCCTGGACCAAAACTAAAGAATTATCCCTGCTTCATAAGTATAGACATCTCAGGAACCTTACCAAGAAACAAACCAATTTTGACAAAAAGTCCTTCTTTAACTCTACTCCACTTGATAGCAAAACCAACCCTCAGAAATTCTGGTCACCCATTAAAAGAATTCTTTCTCCTGGATGCTCCTCAAACCCCTCCCCCTACCCAGACACATCCACTCTAGATACAGTTACCTTGCTCAACAAATACTTTATTGATACTATTCAGTGACTCTTACCCACTACTGGCAATGCTATTCCTCAACACATCCCCTCCTACCCACCCAACAATAATTCCTTCTCCCTACAGCCTGTTCCCACTTCCTATATTCGATCTCTTCTACTTAAGCTCAAACCCTGCTCACCATCCACAGATAATCTCCCCCCCCCACTTTCCTCAAACTAGCTGCTGACTCTATAGTTTACCCAGTGTCTATCTTAATCAACAGGTCCATTCAGGAATCTACAGTACCTACCCTCTGGAAATCCCTTATCACTATTCCCCTACACAAAGGTGGTAACTCCACTGACCCATCTAATTACTGTCCCATAGCCATCCTATCCCCCCTCTCCAAAATACTTGAAAAATGTATCCACTCACAACTACTAAAATACCTACTCCAACAAAATCTTCTCACCCCTACCCAACACGGTTTTCATCCCCACCATAGTACAAGTACTGCCCTTCTATCTTTTACCCATACCATTGCAGAAGCCCTAGATAATAATAAACTTATCTCATGCCTCTTCCTAGACCTTTCCAAAGCTTTTGATACTGTCTCCCATCCTCTGCTGCTATCTAAACTTGTTAGCCTCAATCTATCTGCTTCTACCCTTTCCTGGTTCTCCAGTTACTTATCCTCCAGGCAGCAGTCTGTCAAATGGCTCTCCTCCACTTCTCCATTCCTATCTGTCACAACAGGAGTACCCCAAGGCTCCATCCTAGGTCCTCTCCTCTTTAACATCTTCACTAATGACCTACACACATCATGCAAACAATCCTCCCTCATCCAATACGCAGATGATTCTACCCTCATCTCCATCTCTGACAACATCTCTGAGCTCCATACTCTCTCTCAACATACTTTCTCATCTTCTGAACAGTGTCTCTCTGAAAACCTACTCATCCTCACCCCCCCAAAAAACAAACTCTTATTATTTCTTCCCCGTTAACTTACTCACCACAAATCTTCCTTCTATATCATCTCCTCAAATAACACAATTATTAAACCTGATGCTCGTACTAAACTTTTAGGAGTCATCATAGATGATGAACTCAAATTTAATATACACCTCCTCCACTGTATAAAAAAGACTAACCAGAAACTTGGATTGCTCTATCGTAACAAGAAATTTCTAACTCCAAATGCTAGGCTCTCCCTTGCTCAAGCCTTCCTCCTACCCTCCCTTCTGTATGCTGCCCCTATATTCACCAATATCCAAGCCACAACTTTAAACAAACTCCAACAAACTTATCATAAGATAGCTAGATTCATAACAGACTCTCCTTACAAATCCCACCACTGTCTACCCCTCACATCCCTACAATGGCTAGAATTCCCCCATACTTTGTTACTTTCACAACTACAAATGCTACCTTTCATTCTCTACAAACCTTCATCTTGCCCAGCTCTTTCTTCCCTCATTTCCATCTACATACCTTCTCGCACTCTCTGTACCTCTAATCAGCAACATTCCAACACCTACCAGCCAAAAAAGCAGTAGGCAAACTCTTATATAAATACTCAATAGCCCAAAACTGGAACAAACTTCCTCATGAAATAAGCTCCACCATTCCCCCAGCACACTTTAAGGAGAAGCTAAAACTCCATCTACGCAACACCAGAATCTGCCCTTGCACAGCACCAACCTAACCTCATCTCTCCCTCCAAGGGCTATCCCCTCCTCACTTTCCTCCATCACCTCAAAAATGTGATCCCTCAACTAACATATAGTTTACATAATTGTAAATAGTTTGCATGTTTTCACCTGTATCTGTAGTGTTCTTGTATTATTTTTTTTTTGTGTCTTCTTTTTTTTTTCATATCTCATCATATGTCAATTTGAAATTGTTACCTTTTTATGTCTGTATATATGTGTATTGGAGCTTTTCTCCTCGGGTCTCCACTGAAAATGGGCCAAAAGCCCAGCTGGAACCAACCCGGTTAACAAATGTCAATAAATAAATAATTTCCTGTGGATAGGGCACATGGCTAATTAGAATATGCTTCTCTTCTCCTTTGGATGGTCTCATTACCATATAGCATGACGGCAGAGACAGCCCTACTCAGTGCTATTGTCTTCATGCTAAAGCCTCACCTTAGGGGTATCTTTGAATTTGGAAATTCTACTTTAAGTTGTACACATCATGTACACCTGTGAATTTAGCCCTCTATATAATACAGCATCTCTTCTATTTAACACCCTGATTTACATGTGAGCATTATAGATACTTCAGGATCATGTACCTGGATCCTGGATCCACTTCGATGCTCTTCAGAACATTGGTGCCCTTCAGCATTCATTGTTTCTGTAGCAGGTATGGGTTTTATGGAATCAGGTTCTAGCCCAAGACCCAACCCTCCTCAGAAGGTGCACTACTCATTTGCACGTACATATTCACACCTAGGGCCAATTTAGAGTATGCAATCCACCAACTGTATGTCTTTGGAATATGGAAGGAAACCAGAGGACCCAGAGGAAACCTACACAAACGCAGGTAGGATATGCAGACTCCACACAGAAGGCACCCCACCCGAGAATCGAACCAGAGATCCTCTTGCTGTGAGGCAACAATGCTAAATGATACACCACTATGCCATCCTGAGGGTCATGTATACAGAGAGTATATTGTGTGTCAAGGTTCAGAAGAAATTGGCCTACCAATAAAATAAAAATCACAGTTTAATCCCATTTACAGTTATCTATGTACAAACTGAATCCCTGCAAATTTTGGAAATTGTTGTTTGAACTAAAATGTTCCCAAATTTATCCCAACCTTTATAACTTGACATTTATCTATTTCTGTTATTTCCAACCTGAACAATTTTATACAAGTCTTAATTTTATGATCAAAGCTGCCAACCTAGCAGAATACAAGTTGTGATATTTCTAGCTGAAGACCTGCCAGACGTACAGACCATGTGACTACACAAATTTTACATTATCTATTTTAACACATGGATTTCAAGGACACAACACTGCTAAGTGAGCATCATCGATTCAGTATTTAACAAATAATGCCATAGTCATCTAGTTTTTTAGTATAGAATAAGGCATATAGAGTTACGCTTTGTTGTCTGATGAGATCAAGTCCTGGTGCCTGATAAAATATGAGCTGTTTGCACTAAGTGACTTGGTACCCTCTTATCAAAAAACAAAACACACCTCAAAGTACTTTACTCTACTTATAAAATAGAGTCCAAACAAAACAAGCAAATTAATAAAATGAACAGAAGGTGGAATAAATATAAGAAATAACTAATTACTAAAAACAAACAGAAAAATTCCAATAGTGTAAGTAAATTTACTGTAACAGTGCAATGTTCAAGTGAGTACTGCTGCAGTAGTCTTAGGTATATGGATTGTACCCTGCTTCCTAAGCGCTCTGGGCACCTTCAGTATAACCAACATAGTCAGGTTTGTTTGCAAAGTCCTTCAGAGCCTTCATGCAATAAGACATAGGAAGACAGAGGGAGACTAAAAAGGAGAAGGACTGTACTAAAAAAGACCACACCACAATAAAAATAAAAAAACAAAAAATAAAAGTGAGGTACAAGTAGGGGTTATTGAAGTAGTACTTGTTATTATTTAGTGTACTCTTGTTTCTTTTTGTTCAGCTGTTTTATATTTTTTTCTTGATTTTTGTTTTTATTAGTTTGTTTATATGGGGAAGCTGTCATAGAGGAAGAAGGCTAAGAGGAAGAAGATTAAGGGGGTCAGGGGAACATGAACATAGGCAAAGTGAAAAGAGAAATACTGGAAGAAGAACACTGTTTTAAATTTGTGTAAAGAGAGGATCAAGTTCTGCTTTAGAAAGAGAATAGGTATCAAAAAACTTCAAAAAAATCAATATAGGTAAAAGAAAATGAGTAGTACCAGTAACACAAGGACCCACACTACAGTACACACACACACACACACACACACATACACACACACACACATACATATATATATACATATACCTGACGACATATATATAAGAAGAAGACTGAGATCGAAGACGAGAGAATCCGGGCGAAGAAAGATCAGAAGAAGCGACGATGCGGAAAGACCCATGGTTGCGAGACAATGCGACACAAGCGGGGATGGACAGATCGACGAGACCAACGCCGTGGAGTACGGGGATAAAGACTGTGACGAGTCAGTGTAGCGACGACGTGGAGGGTGCGAGGTAGGAGGATGTGGAAGAGGTTGACGTGTGGGTGGGGGGGGAGTGGATAGGTGTGAGTGGTTTAGGGAGGTTAGGGAAGGGAGGTAGGGGTTAAATTAAGTGAGTTAGGGTTAAGAGCGATAGGTTAGAGTTAGGGGGGTAGGGGGAGTTAGAAGCGGGGTTAGGGAGTTTAGGGTTTAGAGCGCGGGTAGGGTCAGCTAGGGGAGGTTTTTAAGTGTGTGGGTTGTTTGTGGTTTAGTTGTTGTGTTGTTGTGTTTTTGTTGTGTTGTGATGTTTTAATGGTTTTTGGTTTGTTTCGATGTTTGGTTATGTTTTGTGTCGGTTGTTGTATTTCGTTGTCGTGTTGTGTTCGTGTTTTTATGTGTTATGGATGTGTGATGTGGTTGTGGTGATATTATTGTCGGTGTCGGTGTTGGATTATATATGTATATATAATATATATATATATATATATATATATATATATATATATATATATATATATATATATATATATATATATATATATATATATATATATATATATATATATATATATATATATATATATATATATATATATATATATATATATATATATATATATATATATATATATATATATATATATATATATATATACATGGTGGGGTCATTTCATAATGTCAAGACCATATGGCCAAGACCATGATGACCACACATTGAAATGCTGACCATGAACCAACCCTTCTTACCAGTGCAGAATGAAAAAGAAGATTTCCATTTCTGTAGTGTGATCTCGGAGTTGGTATATCGGGTTGAGGGGCACCCCCCCCATGGGGCAGGGGTAGTAGTTTGAAGGTAAGTTAGTTTTTTCTTTTTTTTTTTTTTTTTTATTCATTGTTTATTCAAATCAAATGTAGATCATATGGTATCGACCATATGGTGACATTATGAAATGAATAGTATGATATTATATATATATATATATATATATATATATATATTTTTTTTTTTTTTTTAATTTTATTTATTTTATTTTTAGTTTGATTACCGAGGAAGTTCACTGGGTCAACATGGCCCGTTTTCATTGGAGGCCCGGGGAGAAAGCTCCGAGAATGCATTAAAAAGAAACAGTTTACATACAGGATTTACAAGAAACACAAGCAAGGCCTGAGAATGCATCAGCAGTTTACAAATATGATTACAAGCGGTACAGCCTTGTTCCAGAAACAATTCTGTAGAACTGATTAAGATAAGTTTTTCATTGAGTAAACGTTAGCAGAATTTTTTTGAAACTGAGTGTTAAGGTTGTATAGATATTTGATAAGTAATGAGAAATTACAAGAATTTGAGAAATTGTGGATATGCTTTACATGCATATATTAGTGTAGAAAGGAGTACTCTATATTTACAATATTTACAAGTTTTGTTGAGCAAAAATAGCTGTAGGTGTGGAAGAAGTAAGGAGAGGAATAAAGCTGTAAGAGAGTGCACAGAGATTTGATAGAGATGAAAGAATATGTCTGAGGGAGGTATATAGGGATTATGTGCCAGTAGGGGGAGACTCTTATGGCTTGAAGTGATCGAAGCTTAAGTAAGGAGGGATTATGTGCTGGAAGGGGGTGACTCTTAAGGCTTAAGGTAATCAGAGCTTAAGTAGGGAAAAGGCAGAGGCATTTCCGTTTAGTAGACAGGTGTATGACAAGCTGGGCTTTGAAATTTTCATAGTTTGCGATGCTTTTTACTGATTGAGGAAGAGAATTCCATTTTTTGCCTAGAGCATAGGAGAGGAGCAGTTGGCCAGCAGGATGTTTGGGTTTATGGATAGCTATTAAGTTCTTATGTTTAGATCTAAGGGTTCTCTTGGGTATATAGGGGGGAAGGATATTATTTAGAGCAGGGCATTTTGTAGGCTGAAATATGAGTGTATGAGCTATAGAGAGTTGTAGGTAATCTAGGTGGTTTGGTAGTTCTAGCCAGTTCAGGGCTTGTAGGGTAAGGCAGTGGTGAGTAGAATTTTTGGATATGGAAGCAAATTTAGAGATTTTATTGTAGCAGCTTTCTAGTTTGGAGGTAATGGAGGAGGACAGGTTGGTTAGGAGAGGAGCACCATATAGTAAGGAAGGAAGGAAGGAGAAAAGTAGAGGCTAAAGCATGTCTTGTGGAGTTGGAGAGAAAGTGATTATTTCTATGCAGCATACCTAGCTTTTGTTGGGTCTTTTTAATGTTCTGTTGTACCTGTAAATTGAACTTTAGGAGTTCATTAACTATTATACCTAGCAGTTTAGCGGACGGGACGACTTCTATAGGTGTGTTGGTTTGGCTAAGGATTTTGAAGTCATTTTTATTGAAGGAATAGTTCTTAGTGGGTGGGAATAGTAGAATTTTGGATTTGCTAGCATTAAGAGAGAGGTGGTTTTGGTGCATCCAGTTTTCAGTTTTTGAGAAGGCAGTTTGGGTTTTAGAGAGCAATTCAGAGAGGTTAGAGGCAGAGCAGACTAGGGTTGAGTCATCCACGTATTGAATGATTTTGCAGTCAGGAATAGCAGTGTGAGTTATTTATGAAGATGTTGAATAGCATAGGTCCGAGGATGGATCCCTGTGGGACACCAGTGGTGGTGGGTAAGAAGGAAGAGATGGAGTTTTTCCATTTGACAGCTTGAGATATGTCTGATAGATAACTGGAAAACCAGGATACAGTTTTAGGGGAGTTGTAAAATTTGAGAGATGACAAAGCAGAGGGTTATGGGAGATAGTGTCAAATGCCTTGGACAGATCAAGAAGAGCAGTAGAAACTAGCTGTCCTGAATCACGCGCTTGGTTAACTTTATCTAAGAAAGAAATAAGGTTGGTATGGTCCTGTGACCAGGGTGGCAGCCATGCTGAGTAGGTGTGAGGAGATTGTTTTGGGTAAGGAAAGGCATAAGTTGGAGGTGGATGCACTTTTCAAGGATTTTGGAAATAGGGGATAGTAAGGCAATATGACTGTAATTTGAGATGCTGGTATTCTTTCCTCCCTTATGGAGTGGGAGGATGAAGGCCGAGCGCCAGAGTTTAGGGACATGGGATTCTTTTATTGATCTGTTTATAATGATACTGATTGGGAGAGCAATGCCATCTGCGGCATGTTTTAGGTAGGATTATGGAATGTTGTTGGGTGCATTAGAGCAGGGCTTAATTTTGGATAGGAGTTTTTTTATGAGAGTTGTAGAGACGGGTTTAAGCTCGAATAGAGGAGGAAGGTTATTTGGAAAGTTAGAGGGGGGGGTGAAAGGTAGCAGGGTTATTGTTGGGAAAAGATTCTGTGAGGGAAGAAATTGTTTCGATGAAAAAGGAATTGAATTCAGAACCTAGTTGATGGTCAGTTTTACTTGGGTTGGGACATGGATTAGTTTTTGAGCCTGGATGGAGAAGTGAGTTTATTGTCTTCCAGAATTGTTTTGGATTATTATAGTTATTAGACTGGAGCTTAGTGTAGTAGTTTTTTTTTTGTCCTTGTTGATTAGCTTTTTTGAGACGTTACGGGGCTGTTTATATTGAAGCAAGGTATTGGGTAAATTGATTTTTGGTGAAGTTTCCACAGTTTGTCCCTTTGGTGCATTATCTGTCTTGTCTCTTTGGAGAGCCACAGAACTGTGTTAGTTTTGATTCTTTTATTTCTAAGGAGGCTATGGAGTTTAAAGTTTCAAGGAAGACAGAGTTGAAGTGGTCTATAGCTTTATCAAGGGGAAGGGTGTTGAGAATATGCCAGTTCATTTGTTTGAATATATTTGAGAAAGTAGTAGGGTTGAAGTTGTGAATGTTGTGAGTAAGGATATATTGATGTTGGTGTGGAGAAGAGCTAGTGGAGTGATGAATGAAGGCTGGTAGATGGTCACTAATAGTATCAGGAATTGTGCCAGATTTGGTTATTTTGTTAGGGTTAGAGACTAGGATCCAGTCTAAGGTGGATCCAGGGGGATTAATTTTGTTAGGTCGGGTGATAGAGAGGATAGTCTGAGTGAAATTGTAGAGGTTGATAGATAGGGAAGGAGTGGGGATGTTGAGTTTGTTCCAATCAATATTTACATCTCCTAAGATGTAAGTTTCAAAGGTAAGTTTTGTGGGAGCCCATAGGAGAATTTCTTCAAGTATTGATATATTATTACCAGAAGGGATGTAGAGGGCAATGAAGCAAATGTTTTTGTGCTTGTTTAGTTTTAGTAGTCCAGTGGTTAGTTCAGTGTTCTTGAATTGGGGGATAGGAATTTGGAGGGGTACTAGGGTGAGCAGATTAGAATAGACTAAGGAGGTGCCACCACCTTTTTGCGTACATGGTCATTTCTGAGAATATGAAATCCAGGGGGCAGAATTTCTGAATCAGAGATGGAGGGTTTGAGCCAGGTTTCAGATATGGCTAGGATGTCAGGTTGGTTGTGGCTTAACTAAGTGTGGAATTGGTGAGATTTATTGCTAAGACTCTGAGCATTTATTGTAAAGATCTTTAGGGTATTATCAGAGGTGGAACTAGTTATGGGGTTGGAGTTGTTTTTACAGGTTAAGGGACCAGGGTTGGGGTGGATGTCACCTGCTAGGAATAGTTTGTTAAAGGAGACATTCATTAGCCATTTTGGCTTGTAAGGTGTAAGTTTGGGAAAATTATAGATTGGAGTTGGTGATGCTATTTTGGCTTTGATGGAGAAGATTTTAGGATGGAAAAGGTGCAGAGGGTTGGATTGAATGAGGGAAGGGGAGATAAAGTGGAAATGAAAGAAAGAGTGAGGATACAGGGGAGAATGTTTAGAGGTTGTTTTCATTGGTAGAATTGGGCAGGCAAGGGAGGTATAAGAAGTGGCTTTGTATAAGGGAATTAGTAGCAGAAGTAGGAGGTAGGGGGTACAGAGGATTTGATGTTGTAAGGCAAACATGTCAGAGAGGAGAAAGAGAGAGAGAGGTATGGATTATAATGGAAACTGAGTGTTATGACTGGGGCTAATGTGTTGTAAAATAATAGAGGTATTATGGGAAGTAAGGGAGTGTGTAATAAAGTTTGGAGTTGTATTGGAATTAGAGAGGAGAGGGGGAAAGTATAAGTATAAGGGAGGGGTACAACTGTAGGAGTATATGTGGGAGGGTTATGAGAGGGAGAGGTAATTAGGAGACGATGAGGATTTGCTAATTAAGCTGAGGGGGTGTGGTAAGGCAAGAATATAGGTAAGAGCACTGGGGGTGGGTGAGATTTGCGGGTAGGGTAGGGGAGCAGAGTGAGCCCACAGGGCAAATGGAGCAGGAAGAGCCAAATCCTGTTAGTGTAGCAGAAAAAGTATCAACAGTGTTTAGTTTACTAGTGAAAGCAGAAAGATTTGTACTACAAGTGTCAGGCAAGGTAGAGTAGGCTAGCTTTTCAAGAGGGATTGTGCAAGTTGAAAGAAGATATTTACAGCTTAGTGATGTTAGATCTCAGCCAGCTTATTAGTGGAAAAACTAAAAAACAGTTGGGAATGAACTGATAAACTGGGGGTTGTATGGGCAGAGACTGCCACCTATATTCAATGGATACAAAAAGTTTACACACCCCTGTTAAAATGCCAGGTTTTTGTGATATAGAAAAATCAGACCGCAGTAAATCAATTCAAAACTTGTCCCACCTTTAATGTGACATATATAATTCAATTGAAAAACAAAGAAATCTGTTAGCGGAAAAAATAAAAAAAAAAAATGTACAATATGCTGGTTGCATAAGTGTCCATATCCTTAAACTAAAATTTTGTTATGTGTGCACACCCTTAAAGTAATACTTTGTTGAAACACCTTTTGATTTAATTACAGCATTTTGTCTTTTTGTGTAGGAGTCTATCAGAATGGCACATTTTGACTTGGCAATATTTGTCCATTCTTCCTTGCAAAAGCTCTCCAAATCTGTCAGATTGTGAGAGCATCTCTTGTGCACAGCCCTCTTCAGGTCACCCCACAGATTTTCTATTGGATTTAGGTCTGGGCTCTGGCTGGGCCATTCCAAAACTTTAATTTTCTTCTGGTGAAGCCATTCTTCTGTTGATTTGGATGTATGCTTGGGTTCATTGCCGTGTTGAAAGGTGAAATTCCTCTTCACCTTCAGCTTTCTAGCAGGCACCTGAAGGTTTTGGGCCAAATATGAATGGTATTTGGAACTGTTCATAATTCCCTCCACCTTGAATAAAGCCCCATTTCCAGCTGAAGAAAAGCAACTCTAAAACATGATACTGCCCCCACCATGCTTCACTGTGGGGACGGTGTTCTTCTGGTGATGCGAAGTGTTGTTTTTGCACCAAATGTACCTTTTGGAATTGTGGCCAAAAAGTTCAACCTTGGTCTCATCAGACCAAAACACATTTTCCCACATGTTTTTGGGAGACTTGCTGTATTGTTTTGCAAATTTTAGCAGGGCCTGGATGATTTTCTGTGTACGAAAAGGCTTTTGTCTTGCAACCCTACCCCATAGTCCAGACATACGGAGAATATGGGAGATTGTCACGTGTAGTACACAACCAGTACTTGTCAGAAATTCCTGCAGCTCCTCCAGTGTTGCTGTAGGTCTCTTGACAGCCTATCTGACCAGTTTTCGTCTTGTCTTTTCATCAATTTTGGAGGGACCTTCTGTTCTTTGCAACGTCACTGTTGTCCCATATTTTCTCCACTTTTTGATGACTGTCTTCACTGTGTTCTATGGTATAGTGAATGCTGTGGATATTTATTTCTGCCCTTCTCCTGACTGATACCTTTCAATAATGATATCCATTTGATGCTTTGTAAGCTCTCTGTGAACCATGTCTTTTGCTGTAGCAGGCAACTGTGTAAATGTCAGGAAATCCTACTAGGACAGCTGAACTTTATTTGGGGTTAATCAGAATCTCTTTAATTGATGGCAGGTGTGTGCCAAAGAAGACTGAATAATGTAATTAAATCAAAAGGTGCTTCAACAAACTATTAGCTTAAGGGTGTGCACAAACAACAAAGTATTAGTTTAAGGCTGTGCACACTCATGCAACCAGCGTATTGTAAGGTTTTTATTTTTTATATTTTAACCCTAACAGATTTGTTTGGTTTTCAATTGAATTGTATAGTTTATAGGTCACATTAAAGGTGGGAAAAGTTTTGAAATGATTTATTGTGGTCTCATTTTTTTTATATATATTTTTTATATCACAAAAACCTGGCATTTTAACAGGGGTGTGTAAACTTTTTATATCCACTGTATATTTTGTGTGTGTGTGTGTGTGTGTGTGTGTGTGTGTGTGTGTGGTGGGTATAACAAAAAGTAATAGTAAGAGACAACCATTTTCCAATAGTCTGTTTTGTACAAGTAGTTCATTTTTCTTACCTTCACAAGAAATGAATACCTGATCAGAAGTTCTGAAATATTTTGTTTGGTCAAAATAGTACCTGCATTGTGTATGGATGTCCAAGGTATGAAGTATCATTTATCCCTCATTTTTAGGTTATGAAAGTAGACAGGGAGATGGATAACTTGGCTTAAGGTAAATGCAAATACTATGTTAGGCATAAATGAAGTATAAATTCTTAAAGAAACCTTAACTTTTGGAAAATGAGATAAAGTTGACCCACCATGGAAACCTGCAACTCATTTATCCTTCTTTGAAAGGTCAGAGAAATTAGAAAGACTGTTTTCCATGTTAAGAACCTCAAGTCAGACAGATGAGCTGGTTCAAATGTAGGCAGTATTAGCTTCTCTAACACAAAACTGAGATAGCAAGGAGGAGTCACCTGTTGGAGACCTCTAATGCAAAATCCCTTTCAAAAATAGTTTTGCACAAGGTTGCATTGAAAGACAGGGATCCATGGGTAGACATGCTGAAATGGTCAAGTGAACTTGGGCTGAGTTGGAAGGCAGGCCATAGAACAGTAACTCACAAATAATGTAGAATCAGAGAAATGCTAGCCCTAAATGAGTGTTGGGTCTTTGTTGGTACCAACTAGAAATTTTTTTCTATTTGCTTATATATGATTTTCTAGTACTAGGCTTTCTTGTCTTCATTAATGCATGCGGCATGTCTTTAGAAAGAGTCTAAAAGGCATTACAGTTCTATCATTCAGACAGTCTATTATATGTTTTGGAGTTGGGATGCATCAGATATCTCTGTTCTTGTGCGAATAAATCCACTTTGTGAGAAAGCTTCTGGTAATTGTCCATGGCCATTTCTAAAAGAAGGGAAAACCATGACAGCCTTGAGCAGAGCAATGTCAACAAAATTATCTTTACATGTTCCTTTTGAGTCTGCAGAATGACTCTGGATATTAGTGGAATAGTGGAAAAAGATACAGGAGCATTCCTATTCACGGAAAAGAAAAAAAAAAACATCTCCTGTCCAAGGCTCTTTGTATGGACTCCTTGAGCAGAATTTTGTCAACTTCCTAACATATATAATAAGAAAGAGGAATGACATGCCTCAGCAAATTACCTTTCCTCACCAATTTCCAGACCGAACTTAAATCATGCAATTGGTCCAACCTAACGCTACTTTCCCTAGACGAAGCAGTTTCACACTTTAATACTAAGTTCCTAGCCATCTTAGACAGGCATGCTCCCAAAAGAAATATCAGAACCAAAAGCAAAATAGCTCCATGGTTAACCAAAGTTACTAAACAAAGCTAACTGCTAGGGATGCAGCATGGACATCCTGGAGATCCACCATATCTAGTCAAGATCATATTAGGTACAAACTCTTGTGAAACTAAGCTAAAAAATCCACTGTGCTAGATAAACAAATCTACTATTTCAGCTTACAGAAAAAGCATCACAATTAGCCACAAAAATTCTGGTCAGGCCTCAATAAACTGCTCCATCCAGGTAAATCCACTACCCCCACCCCTTCATCTACATTACATCTACCCCCTAAAAGTGTAGCAGAGGCCTTCAATACTTTCTTTACAGAAACAGTCCAATCCCTAGCTAATAACCTACCTCCCAACTCTGCAAACACCACCTTAGCCCCACTTGACAATGTACCCCCATTCAAATATGATTCAACCCCCACAAACTATATTAAATCCCTACTTAAGAAACTCAAACCCACCACCCTAGCAGCAGACTTACTCCTTGCTGAATTTCTACAAAAGGCCGCAAATGAAATAGCATACCCTATCTCCATCTTAATCAATCATACTGTCTACGAATCCTATGCCCCCCCCCAAATCTGGAAAATCTTCCACATTATTCCACTTCACAAAGGGGGCAACTCCACAGAACTCTCAAACTATAGACCTATTGCCATCCTATCTCTCTTAGCCAAAATAATGGAAAAATGTAGACATAAGCAAAATCTAACTCACCTTATCCAGAACAATCTCCTAGCCCCATCCCAGCATGGATTCAGACCTGCCCATAGTACCACAACATCACTTCTCCCCTTCCCTCATACAATAAATCAGAACCGTAATCACAACATACTCTCCTCTGCCCTCTTTCTCAACCTATCCAAAGCATTTGATATGGTGAATCACCACCTACTCCTAGACACACTCAAATCATTCAGCCTAAACAATCTAGTAATCAGCTGGTTCCAATCTTACTTACAGGGCAGACAACAAACAGTATTATGGAAAGACAATCTATCCCCCCTATTACCAATCACCCTTGGTGTCCCCCAGGGGTCCATATTAGGTCCCCTACTTTTCTCAATATTCTTCAATGACCTACCCAAAGTCATCCCAGAAGCAACCTGTATTCAGTATGCAGATCACTCTACCCTTATCTGTTCTGCCACCACCCCCTCAGACCTACAATCCCTATCCAAGAGCACCTTCAACAAAGTAGAGGTCTAGTTCAATAATTGCTGTCTCCTGTTGAATCCCATCAAAACCAAACTACTACTTCTCTCCCCTACCTGAAAAACCTCATCACCAAATATTACAAATTAATCCAATAATGGCACCATAATCTCCCCAGAGCCATCTACAAAACTTGGTGTAACAATAGATAATAACCTTACATTTGACACTCATATCGATAAAACTAATAAAACTGTTAACTAAAAACTAGGCTCCTTATATAGGATTAAACCATTCCTAACCCCACCGGCCAAAACAGCCATAGCTAGAACACATCTTCTCTCAACCCTTCTCTATGCCTCACCCATTTTCCTAACCCTACGGAAAGCTAACCTAAACAAATTAGCTAGCTGCTACAACAATATAGCTAGATTCTCCACAGGCACAGCCTACAGAACTCATCACTGTCAAAATCTTCAAACATTAGACTGACTAGAGCTACCCGACCAACTCATAGTTATTCATAAAATCCTCTACCAACCTAACAGTACACCCATTCTGACAAATATTATCACCCCCTACTGCAACCTACCATCCCACTGCTCATCTAACAAGATGCAAGTTCAATCTGCCAAAGCCAACAACTCAGCTGGAGAATCATTACTCTCCAACTCAGCTGGAAAGAAATGGAATGCGCTGCCCCCAGATCTCACCACTATAACCTCCTTAACCCAATTCAAAACATCCCTAAAGACTAATCTAAACAAGCATTTGCTATGCCCATGTCTAGACCCAGGCTAACTCGAGATACAAGTAACTCTTGAAGATAAATGGCGCGATTAGGAATAAACCTTCTCAACCTAAACCCACCCTAATTGTATGTACTTCTCAATAACCTTTAGAACAATATTCACTAAACCTAACCTAACTTCCTATGCTAAACTTTATACTGCTTTGTTTCTAACTCCCTATCCTAACCATTCAAATCCCTTGTCTTTAGCTCTTCTTTTGTATCCTATTATCCTAGCCTTTCTATAGAAATGTTTTAAACCCTTCTACATCTAATTTCCAAGAACTCCCCACCACCTTTTTCTCACTAACCACCTTTCTTCTTCTGGTAGTCACTCATGACATCAATCTAGGTATCATGCCATTCTATACACTCAAATGCTTTGCAATGAATGCTGTATATATCTCATAATATAAACCTGCAAAGATATTAAACTTCAATGTAACCATGTATATAAATAATCTCCTTTTGAATTTTTACAATTTTGCATTTTTTTTCAATGTAACCGTGAATATTGATTGTCATCTTTTTGTACATGTGGAGTGTTTCTCCCTGGGCCTCTGCTGAAAATGGACATGTATCTACTGAGACTCTCCCACTTAACAAATGTAAAATAAACTAAAATAAAAACTGATTACTGAGAGTGGGGCTCACAGCTAGATCAATTCTTAAAAGACTCACTGATTCAATGACCACTTTTTTACTGTTGGTCCTTTTGGACATGGTAGGTTTCTAAAATTCTATTAATTTTATCTGCCTACCATGGTTCCCTTCATGATTGTCTACTCCAGTTTGTCTGCAATTAATTAAAAACTGCATTCATTTTCTGTCTTGCATGGGATGATTGCATGTCACCCTTTTAGGACTCCAGCATTTTATTTCCCCCAACATCTTTGTTGGGGTGTTGTGGTTCATGTCCATATTAATGGCGCCTTTAACATAGTACTTCATATAGGTTTACTATCACATAGTAAAATCTACTCTGTTCGAGTGTTAAGAATCACATGTTCAGAAATTTCAACACCGAACACAAAAGATGTCGATGGCAGCATTTTAGCAATGTCGAAATTTCAAAAATGTCGACTTTACTGAAATACTGCACTCTTCCACTCAACATTAACAAACACTTTTGCAGGGGGCCCTGCACCCCCCATGTAGGCAGCTGCGACCCCT
This sequence comes from Protopterus annectens, assembly GCF_019279795.1. NCBI lineage: Eukaryota > Metazoa > Chordata > Ceratodontiformes > Protopteridae > Protopterus > Protopterus annectens. The sequence goes on along the minus strand of NC_056728.1, from coordinate 798,477,951 downwards.
ACATCCCCCTACTTATATATACAAACTCTGAGATCGCACTACAGTGAGGGAAAAGGTACATTTCCCAATCCCCACTATAGTGCGATCTGCACCACAATGTTGAACCTTAAAACAGCGCATGCTCACTATTGTGAGGTTCGACATTGTGGCATTCTTTATTTCAGTTCAGCCAAAGACAGTTTCACGGAAATGTCAATCGCACGAAGTGCGATCAACAAAGTGATTGTAAGCCCTTCATATACATCTTGTAACCCACATACAGACAAATGTGACATTAGTGAAGTTATGGAGCACTTCAACCCAATCACTATTTTCAAAGATAAAACGAATATGTTAAGTAATGCTTTTATTCTTATCAAAAAATCCTTAATGCAACTTCGAATTATAAATCTGGCAATAAAACATGGCATGGATAACTATTTACATCATCCAAAATGATATTCATTTTGAAACCCATGTCTGATTTCTATCCCTTTCAACTTTCTGGGTTAAAAAAACAGTGTTTGTGCAGGTGTGCGCTTGTTTTAGCTTGGCGGATCCTGTTTGGGCATCCTGCACACTACTACAGCACCAGAAACAAAAAAGAGAGACTTTTTGCTGATTCTAAGTATCTTTTTGGCTTTTTCTTGACCGTTTTTGCTTACTGCACTTTAAAAATGTTTTTACTGTGGTTCTGTTGCTATTTCTAATGCATTTTACTGTTAAATCATTTTACTGTGTGTGGACTTTGATTTAGCTTAAAATAAATAATTTAAACTGCATTTACTGTTGTAGGCTTCACACTCAATTGTGATAGTCTTTTCTGTGCATATTTACTGTTAAATTGCATTTCTCTGTTTAATTTCACAACCCCCCCCCAAAAAAAAAAAAAAAATACTCTCTGTTTTGCTCGTTTCCTGGCTTTTCCTATACTACAATAGTCCAGATCCCAGATTTGCTGGTTTCAGGACTTTATTTTGTATTTCTGAGTTGTCCAGACCTTGTTGTGGTAGAGGAAGTCTTTCTGCTTATCAGTGGGAGTGGTAAACATTGAGCAGCCTATCTGGTACAAGAGGAGTGGTTTCCAGCTCTGAAATTGTACCTTATTGGCCATTGTGGGCTGATTTCTATCCCTTTCAACTTTCTGAGTTAAAAACACATGTTTGCAAGGGTTTGTGCTTGTTTTAGCTTGGCGGATCCTGTTTGGATGTCCTGCAGACTACTACAGCACCAGAAATGAGAAAGAGAGACTTTTTGCTGATTCTAAGTTTCTTTTTGGCTTTTTCTTGACTGTTCTTGCTTACCACACTTTAAAAGCCATTTTTACTTTGGTTCTGTTGCTATTTCTGCTGCATTTTACTGTTAACTCATTTTACTGTGTGTGCAGTTTGATTTCAGCTTAAAGTTAATAATTTAAAGTGCATTTACTGTTGTAGGCTTCACACTCAAGTGTAAGAGCCTTTTCTGTGCATATTTACTGTTAAATTGCATTTTTCTGTTTAATTTCACGAAAGCAAAAACAAAAAAATACTATCTGTTTTGCTTGTTTCCCTCCTTTTCCTATGCTAGAATAGTCCAGATCCCAGATTTGCTGGTTTCAGGACATTATTTTGTGTTTCTAAGTTGTCCAGACCTTGTTGTGGTAGAGGGAAGTCTTTCTGCTTATCAGTGGGAGTGGTAAGCATTGAGCAGCCTGAGACAAGAGGAGTAGTTTCCAGCTCTGAAATTGTACCTTATTGGCTGTTTTGGGCTGATTTCTATCCCTTTCAACTTTCTGAGTTAAAAACCCATGTTTGTATGGGTTTGCGCTTGTTTTAGCTCAGCGCATCCTGTTTGGCATTCTTTATTTCAGTTCGGCCAAAGACACTTCAGCAGCAGAAACAAGAAAGAGAGACTTTTTGATGATTCTATGTGTCATTTTGGCTTTTCTTGACTATTTTTGCTTACCTTACTTTTAAAAGTCATTTTTACTGTGGTTCTGTTTCTATGTCTGCTGTATTTTATTGTTAAATCATTTTACTGTGTGTGCACTTTGATTTCAGCTTAAAGTTAATAATTTAAACTGTGTTTACTGTTGTAGGCTTCACACTCAAGTGCGATAGCCTTTTCTGTCCATATTACTGTTAAATTGCATTCTTCTGATTAATTTCACAAAAAAACAAACAAAAAAACCCCAGAAAATACTATCTGTTTTGCTCATGCCTGTTCCAATACTAGAATAGTCTGGGTCCCAGATTTGCTGGTTTTAGGACTTTATTTTGTCTTTCTGAGTTGTCCAGACCTTGTTGTGGCAGAGGAAAGTATTTCTGCTTATCAGTGGGAGTGGTAAGCATTGAGCATCCTATCTGTCTCAAGAGCAGTGGTTTCCAGTTTTGAAGTTGTACCTTATTGGCTATTTTGGGCTGATTTTTATCCCTTTCAACTTTCTAGGTTAAAAACCCATGTTTGCGTGGGTTTGTGCTAGTTTGCGCATCACACAGGGCTGTTTAGCTAGGGTTAAACTATTCCTGGCGCCATAAAGTGTGGTCTTTAATTTTTCCCTTAGAACTAGCCAGTTTCTTAGTTTTAGCACTTGAATCTGCTTTTTCAAGATCAGCACTTATTCAGAACTTATTGTAAGCACTAATAAGCTACAAATTATTACAGCACTCAACCTTCCTCATTTATGTACAGGAAAACAGTTTTTGTACTTACTTTCCTCATAGGCCTAGAAGTAAACAGTTTTTGTACGTATCTTCCTCACTTGTATAGAGGAAAATATTTTTTTAGTGCCTATTCAGGCATGTCCAAGAGTCAGCTCCCGGTGTTTTCTCCCGTCTACCCAATGGACCTGGGCATCTTGGGGCAATGTAGCAATTGCCCCATGTACACAGACAGGGTCTATATTACATGCTCAAAAATTCAGATGTTCGAACATGTAATGATCGACCCCATTTGAACGAAATGGCAGAATGTCGAACACGTAAATGGAAATCTCCTTAAGGGGAGATTTCCATTTACTGCAATGTAGTGCGGTCTCGGAGTTGGTATATTTAAGTAGCGAGGGGTTTGGGGGGTGCAGGGGGTGTGCCCCCCTGCATAAAGCAGTTTAATGGTTTGTTTGAGTTTTTGTTATTTTTTTTCCTGCCGTTCGACATTTTGTCGGTTCACTCTATTGGGGTCGATCATTAAGTGTTCGAACATCTGAATTTTTGATCACGTAATATAGACCCACACAGACAACCCTCTCCTCCTACCACCCAACACTATAATCTGCAAGAGATGCACTTATCTAGCCAAACTGGAGGCAAAGCTCTCTCCAACCAAGACTGGACTTGACAGTCAAGAGGAGAAGGTAAATATTTGCACCACTCCACGCTCATCACACAGTCCCACTAAACCTACACCACCAAAATCCACACATAGAAACACAAAAACACTCACAGAGGCACTCAATAATAATCTACCCAAGCAACTGAGACCTCCAAAGCAGAAACACAAGCAACCTCCACCCCCAACACAACCCAAATGACACATAGCCCACAAAATCAGTGTGCCACTCAACCACAACCAATAAGGAAAAGCAATGTACCCAACACACTAGTCATAGGTGGGTCTATAGTCAGGCATAGTGATGTCCCACTCACCAGGCTAAACAAGGAGAAGGTTACTGTCAGCTGCCTGTCAGGTGCCAGGATCCACTACATAACCCACGCACTCAGGTCACTCCACAACAAGAACAAATATGACTCTGTCACTGTCCATGTTGTTGTGAATGACCTGAGACTTACCTCCCTGGACTACATGAAAAGAGAAATGGAAGAGCGCTCTGATCTTAAAAACTGCATTCATCTTCTGCCTTGCATGGGATGATTGCATGTCACCCATTTAGGAGTCCAGCATTTTTTTCCCCCAACAACTTTCTTGCAGTGTTGCAGTTCATGTCCATATTAACATCGCCTTTAACATAGTATATCATATAGGTTTACTATCACATAGTAAAATCTACTCTGTTCGAGTGTTAAGAATTGCATGTTCGGAAATTTCAACACTGAACACAAAAAATGTCAATGGCAGCATTTTAGTAATGTTGAAATTTTTAAAATGTCGAATTTACTGAAATACTGCACTTCCACTCAACATTAATAAACACTTTTGCAGGGGGCTGCACCACCTACATCCTCCTACTTATATATACAAACTCTGAGATTGCACTACAGTGAGGGAAAAGGTACATTTCCCAATCCCCACTATAGTGCGATCTGCAACAAAATGTCGAACCTTACAACAGTGAATGCTCACTACTGTGAGGTTCGACATTGTGGCATTCTTTATTTCAGTTCGGCCAAAGACAGTTTCGCGGAAATGTCAATCGCACGAAGTGAGATCAACAAAGTGATTGTAAGCCCTTCATATACATCTTGTAACCCACATACAGACAAATGTTACATTAGTGAAGTTATGGAGCACTTCAGCCCAATCACTATTTTCAAAGATAAAACTAATATGTCAAGTAATGCTTTTATTCTTATCAAAAAATCCTTGATGCAACCTTTAATTATAAATCTGGCAATAAAACAAGGCATGGACAACTATTTACATCAATCCAAAATGATATTCATTTTGAAACCCATGTCTGATTTCTATCCCTTTCAACTTTCTGAGTTAAAAAACAGTGTTTGTGTGGGTGTGCGCTTGTTTTAGCTTGGCAGATCCTGTTTGGGCATCCTGCACACTACTACAGCACCAGAAACAAAAAAGAGAGACTTTTTGCAGATTCTAAGTATCTTTTTGGCTTTTTCTTGACTGTTTTTGCTTACCGCACTTTAAAAAACATTTTTACTGTGGTTCTGTTGCTATTTCTTATGCATTTTACTGTTAAATCATTTTACTGTGTGTGGACTTTGATTTCAGCTTAAAGTAAATAATTTAAACTACATTTACTGTTGTAGGCTTCCCACTCAAGTGTGATAGTCTTTTCTGTGCATATTTACTGTTAAATTACATTTTTCTGTTTAATTTCACAAACCCTCCCCCCAAAAAAAACAAAAAAAATACTCTCTGTTTTGCTCGTTTCCCGGCTTTTCCTATTCTAGAACAGTCCAGATCCCAAATTTGCTGGTTTCAGGACTTTATTTTGTGTTTCTGAGTTGTCCAGACCTTGTTGTGGTAGAGGAAGTCTTTCTGCTTATCCGTGGGAGTGGTAAACATTGAGCAGCCTATCTGTTGCAAGAGGAGTGGTTTCCAGCTCTGAAATTGTATCTTATTGGCCATTTTGGGCTGATGTCTATCCCTTTCAACTTTCTGAGTCAAAAACATGTGTTTGCAAGGGTTTGCGCTTGTTTTAGCTTGGTGGATCCTGTTTGGGTGTCCTGCAGACTACTACAGCACCAGAAATGATAAAGAGAGCCTTTTTAATGATTCTAAGTTTCTTTTTGGCTTTTTCTTGACTGTTCTTGCTTACCACACTTTAAAAGACATTTTTACTGTGGTTCTGTTGCTATTTCTGCAGCATTTTACTGTTAAATCATTTTACTGTGTGTGCACTTTGATTTCAGCTTAAAGTTAATAATTTAAACTGCATTTACTGTTGTAGGCTTCACACTCAAGTGTAATAGCCTTTGCTGTGCATATTTACTGTTAAATTGCATTTTTCTGTTTAATTTCACAAAAGCAAAAACAAAAAAAAATACTATCTGTTTTGCTCGTTTCCCTCCTTTTCCTATACTAGAATAGTCCATATCCCAGATTTGCTGGTTTCAGTACATTATTTTGTGTTTCTGAGTTGTCCAGACCTTGTTGTGGTAGAGGGAAGTCTTTCTGCTTATCAGTGGGAGTGGTAAGCATTGAGCAGCCTGTCTGTCATAAGAGAAGTAGTTTCCAGCTCTGAAATTGTACCTTATTGGCTGTTTTGGGCTGATTTCTATCCCTTTCAACTTTCTGAGTTAAAAACCCATATTTACATGGGTTTGTGCTTGTTTTAGCTCAGCGCATCATGTTTGGGCATCCTGCTGACTACTTCAGCACCAGAAACAAGAAAGAGCGACTTTTTGATGATTCTAAGTATCATTTTGGCTTTTTTTTACTATTTTTGCTTACCTTACTTTTAAAAGTAATTTTTACTGTGGTTCTGTTGCTATTTCTGCTGCATTTTATTGTTAAATCATTTTACTGTGTGTGCACTTTGATTTCAGCTTAAAGTTAATAATTTAAACTGTTTTTACTGTTGTAGGCTTCACACTCAAGTGTGATAGCCTTTTCTGTGCATATTTACTGTTAAATTGCATTTTTCTATTTAATTTCACAAAAAAAAAACAAACAAAAAAAAACAGAAAATACTATCTGTTTTGCTCATTTCCTGCCTTTTCCTATACTAGAATTGTCCGGGTCTCAGATTTGCTGGTTTCAGGACTTTATTTTGTCTTTCTGAGTTGTCCAGACCTTGTTGTGGCTAGTTTCTTAGTTTTAGCAATTGAATCTGCTTTTTCAAGCTCAGCACTTATTCAGAAGTAATAAGCACTAATAAGCTACAACTTACTACAGCACTCAACCTTCCACATTTACATTTTTGTACTTACATTCCTCATAGGCCTAGAGGTAAACAGGTTTTGTACTTATCTTCCTCACTTGTATAGAGAAAAATAGTTTCTTAGTACCTATTCAGGCATGTCCAAGGGTCAGCTCCCAGTCTTTTCTCCTGTCTACACAATGGATCTGGGCATCTTGGGGCAATGTAGCAATTGCCTCATGTACACAGACAGGGTCTATATTACGTGATCAAAAATTCAGATGTTTGAACATGTAATGATCGACCCCAATTGAGCGAAATGGCAGAATGTCGAACACGTAAACGGAAATCTCCATAAGGGGAGATTTCTGTTTACTGCAATGTAGTGCGGTCTCGGAGTTAATATATTTAAGTAGTGGGGGGTATGGGGGGTGCAGGGGGCATGCCCCCCCTGCATAAAGCAGTTTAATGGTTTGGGTTTTTGTTATTTATTTTTCGGCCGTTCGACATTTTGCCGGTTCACTCTATTGGGGTCGATCATTACGTGTTCGAACATCTGAATTTTCGATTAATAAAGACCCACACAGACAACCCTCTCCTCCTACCACCCAACACTATAATCTGCAAGAGATGCACGTATCTATCCAAACTGGAGGCAAAGCTCTCTGCAACCAAGACTGGACTTGACAGTCAAGAGGAGAAGGTAAATATTTGCACCACTCCATACTCATTACACAGTCCCACTAAACCTACACCACCAAAATCCACACATAGAAACACAAAAACACTCACAGAGGCTCTCAATAATAATCTACCCAAGCAATTGAGACCTCCAAAGCAGAAACACAAGCAACCTCCACCCCCAACACAACCCAAATGACACATAGCCCACAAAATCAGTGTTCCACTCAACCACAACCCATAAAGAAAAACAATGTACTCAACACACTAGTCATAGGTGGGTCTGTAGTCAGGTACACTGATGTCCCACTCACCAGGCTAAACAAGGAGAAGGTTACTGTCAGCTGCCTGTCAGGTGTCAGGATCCACTACATAACCCACGCACTCAGGTCACTTCACAACAAGAACAAATATGACTCTGTCATTGTCCATGTTGTTGTGAATGACCTGAGACTTACCTCCCTGGACTACATGAAAAGAGAAATGGAAGAGCGCTCTGATCTTGTAGCCTAGGCAGGTATGACCCTAGCCCTGAGGAGCATCCTGCCATTGCCCAGAACGATACCACAGTACAAGGGCAAAATGATTGACTTCAACAATTGGCTAAGCTTCTGATGTCATTCTAAGGAGTTCCAGTATCTGTCTGCCTGGGACGACATGGTCAACAGACCCTGATGCATTGCCAGAGATGGCCTGCACCTGCCATCTCTGGGATTCTGGATACTAGCTAAGGCTCTTGCTGCCCCTATATTGCCTTTTTAGGCAAGGTTCAAATGACAAATCCACCACTGTAACAGGTACAGGCAAACAAAAACTGAGGGTAATGCTACTGAATGCAAGAAGACTAAACCTCAAAATGCACTCACTTGAGGCACTCCTTAAAATGGAGAGCATCAATATCTGTGCAGTAACTGAGACCTGGTTCAAGGCTCCAGAGAACACCCCTGCATTACCAAACTGTAATTCATACCACACCTTTCGGCCATCTAAACAGGACCAGAACACTAAATGTGGAGGTGTGTCCATATTCATTAAGGATATCCATGCCTTCAGGCTTGTTGCTCAGCATAATGCATCCGAAATTTTCCAAGTGCAACTAACTCTGGGCAAAACTGCAATTCAAACTGTAGCTTGCTACAGATCCCCACAATGCCCCAGGATTCCCCCTCCTCTTTTTTTGATATTCTGGAAAATATTAGGATTCAACCAAACACCCTAATAATGGGCGATTTCAACTACCCCACCATTAACTGGGAAAACTACTCATGTACCAACTGCTTCATTCAACGCTTTCTGGAATTCATAAATTCCAATGCCCTGGATCACCTTATCCACATCCCCACCAGGGGCAACAATATCCTAGACCTAGTCATTACCAACATGAGAGACCGGTGTTCCACATCTGAGGTCAACTCCTTATTGGTCAGATCCGATGATAAGTTAATCATACTAAACATCCACATCCTACTCCCACCCACCATTAAGGAAACCACCATAAAAAATTTCTCGAAAGCCAGCTTCATGCTTCTTAAGACAGAAGTAGGGAATTTCATGACACCCATGCAGATGGACAATACAGTTACGACTGCTGAATCCTACACAAATGCACTCAATAAGCACTTACATAAGTGCATGGATCATGCTATCCCTAACAGAACCAAGACACTGTCCTCCAGAAAAAGAAAACCAATCTGGTGGTCCCCTCCTATAAACAAACTCTACAACAGAAGGAAGAAACTGTTGCAAAAGAGAGTAAAATCACATGAGTGGAGGAGGTCCTTGGTCAGCCTCAGTAAGAAGCTGAGATCCCTCATAATATCCTCCAACCACAAAGCATTATGTAGCTATGTCAAGAATCTCAATGGCAACATCCAGATCTGTGCTGAATTACAGCACAATGGCACAAAAATTCCAGAACCAACTGATAATGTCAACATCCTAGCAGATAGGTTCATTGCTAACTTTTCCCCCCTCTCACTCCCTAAAGGACCCATATCTATACCAGAAGAATGCAGAGTCCCTGTAATCACAACTAAGCAGGTAAAAACTGCACTCTCTAAAGCCAAGAACACAGCATCCATGGGACTGGATAACATCCCAGGTTGCATTTTACATGAACTTCAGAACGAAATGGCTCCCCACCTAAGTACCATGTTCAGTCATAGCCTCCCTTTAGACTTTGTGTCCACTGAATGGCACACAACAACAGTTATCCCACTCCACAAAGAGGGAGCCACCACAGACCCTGGCAACTATTGCCCTATTAACCTGATGAGCCTGGTCTGCAATGCCATGGAATGTATCATCATAGAACTTATAAACAAAGACATTGTTAACCTCCAAACTCTGGACCCCACCAAGTTTGGGTTTGTGAAAGGCAGATCATGTCTCCTGAACCTGACTGATTTCTTTGAAGCAGTTACCAAAGCTGTAGATGAGGGTAAGGTGGTTCACACAGCCTGTCTTGACCTTGCCAAGGCTTTCGACACTATCGCCCATTCTGGAATTATAGATAAACTCACTAAACTAGGTATAAATCCCTACATCACTAGATGGGTTGCCCACTGTCTCACTGACAGAACCAACACTGTAAATGTTGCAGACTCCAAATCTGACTTCAAATCAGTGACAAGCGGAGTTCCACAGGGTTCAGTCTTAGGTCCTCTCCTGTTTGATATCTACTTCTCTGAAGTACAGGCTAACACAGAAGGTCTCTGCCTAATGAAGTTCACAGATGACTGCAAACTAGGAGCCATAATCGAGTCCCCAAATGATGTGGACATCCTACAGAAGAGCCTCACTGAGACAGATGCCTGGTGTCAGAGCGATGGCATCAAGCTCAATGCTAAAAAGTGCACTGTCATCCCCTTTGGTAAAAACTCTGTACCCATGAACTACCACATAGGCGGCAGTCTACTTAACACTGAAAATATGATAAGAGACTTTGGGACCCAGGTGGACAGTAGTCTCTCCTTTGATAATCACATTGCCACAGTGGTCAGGAAATCATTCTACATGGCACACCTCATCAAAAAAGGGTTCTCATCCAGGAAAAAAGTGGTTATTGTTCCCCTCTACTCATCACTCATTAGACCCATTATAGAGTACAAAGCCCCTTTTTAAATGTACCTGAAGACATCTACTACAGCTGGAAAGGCCGCAGAAGTACCTCACAAAGAGGATTATTGGCATCAAACAGATGCCCTACTCTGATCATCTCAAAAAGCTCCAGCTTTACTCCATAGCATATCACCTACTCTGAGGTGATCTCTGCCTAACATAAAAAGCTGTGTCAAACCAAGAGCTGTTGGACATGCTCCACCTAAAGAAATCCCAATCCCTCCAAGCTACATGCTCTAGGGGCCTAAACCTTGTCACCACAATAACCAGAACAAGCTGGAGGGGTAGATTCCTGTCCCAGAGACTTCCCATACTCTGGAACAAGCTACCCATCCATATCAAACAAAGCTCCTCATTAGCCCTCTTCAAGAAAAATCTTGATGAGTGGAAGGGAAATAGAAATTCTCCCTGGCGATCACTTCTGTGGCTCTGCTTGACAGGGGCACAGGAAAATAATTTTCTTGGGTGGTGAAAGCCAGGGAACCTTGTTGGCTAGGCTTACTTAGGCCCTCGGGCCAATAGTCTAGTACCTACCTATGAACCTATGAAGCTATATATAAAACAATTCTAACTGGACACTTTGAATGGTGGCAAATCATGATTTGTGGAATGCTAGCAAATGCAAGATCATATCATTAGGTGTGAATTAATTATATAAGGCATCAACAAGTGGATTTTGCTTTAGCTGCCAGCAATGTTTTTTTTTTTTTTTTTTTTTGAGTTCAAATACCTTTTCTTTCTGCTGTGCTAACACAATTTGGTTTTCTTCTGCACTACCTTTGTACAGTTACAACTCTATATGATTCAGCTTCTGCATATTTTTCTGGAAATGGTCAACCTTAAGAGTGAATCAGAAATATGACAGGTCAAACACAGGGGTTCCCCATAACCATTTTGCTTTATTCTGTTATTAGAAACATAATTTACAAAACTATTAAAAAATCCAAAATAAAAGGAATCAAATGTTGTAATTCCATTGTCAATATGACTTATTTTCTTGAGATTTTATTGAATTTTCAGAATCATCACTTAGCTATTTCAAGTATATTAACATGTATTAATGTTTACAACAAAGAATCCAGTTTTAAATCAGTTTAGAAAAGGATACTCATTATTTCATTAAAAACAGATTAATAGTGCACGGTGTCCCAAGATTATGCTCCAGCATCAGGAAATAGATGTACTTGTTACAACTTCCATTCCCTATCTTAAGTCTCAGGGCCGGATTCACGAAGGGTTGCATGGAGTCTTAGAGTAGAGTAAGACTCCATGCAGCAATCATGTCTGACGAGCGATCCAGGAACAGCCTGTAAGGGCGTGTAAGAGAGCTCCTAAAACGGCACTTACAAGGACAGGGCTGGGATATGCAAATTACCTCAATTGCAGGCGAAATGCATGCAAATGAGGTAGATTTGCGATTTAGGAAACCCGAACCTGTCCGAGTAAGAGCAGTGTTATTTGCACAAATGTACTCAGTTGACAACTGAGTACCATTCTGCAAATAGCAAAACGGAGCTGTGACAGCTCCAAATAAAAGTTGCATCCCGTGCAGGAAGCATGCCAATGGCCAAATATACGGTCATTGGAAATGTTTCCTGATGCAATATGAAAATAACAATTTTTTTTCCGCTGATTTCCGATGTTTAAACGTAGCGCAGCGCCACGCAAACAGGCTGCACTCTAAAACCCAGAATACTAAAAATTAACACCCACAAATGTGGATTTTATTGAAATTGTTAATGTAAAATGCAAGGGAGTGGCAGGCTGAAGACAACATGGCCACCGAGTAGAGGTTGCTAAGGGGGGAAGCTCAGTCTAAGAGATGTAACCAAGCATTAGTAGGCAATCCTACGTAAATGAGTATTAGGATAGTGAATCGCAAGTTTACATAGCAAATGAGCACAGTCAGTGGAGTGTAGGAGTAGGATATGGGGAGTAACAGAGTAGAAGATAGGTGACATCACGAGGGGGGTATGTATGAAAGAAGTGAAGCTCATTGGAGCAGAGTGGCATGTGTCAGCTGTCATTTATACATCATGGAAAGAGATGTGTCAACAGGTAGGCTAGGGAAAGCCAAGAAATGGAAGGTGTATGCTGTGGATATCACCAAAGTTTCTTGCTGAACGGGTATGCATGCGTGTAAACCTGAGTAAGACAGAGGGCACACGTGTAAGCGTGAGTGCGCGCGTTTAAGCCGGAGTAAGCATGTATAATGCTGTGTAAAGAGTTGTAAGTGCGTTTGCGCTGGTGTGTACGCGGTTTAACCCGAATAAGCAAGTTTTAGTTTGTGTAAGCATGTGTGCGTGCTTGTTAGCTGCTGTGCACGGCGCTCTCTCCCCTGAGGAAACAGAAAGGAAAAAGGAAGCACAACAAATAGTAGGAAGCTACCAGGAAGTACTAGCAGAACTAGCAGGTGAAAACAATCAGAATCAGGCAATTTCACAGGCAGTACACTAGCCCAGCCCAGCCTAGCACTTAAAACTCTGCAAACAACAGTCCAGTATGTTTCTCACAACAGACACTGCAGTAAGCTAATAGAAGTGAAACCTGAAAAAGCTTTACTGAGACAAAGAAATGTTAGGGGCTGCCATTGCTGTTATAAGGCGACATATGCAACATGCTGAGGGTGGTGACAATGGAAATGCTGCTGGACAACCCACAGTGAGGAGACAGAGAAGAATGTACAGGCCCAGGGTAACTTACAAGGGGCTACATGAGCTGGAGATAGTGGAGCGCTATAGAGTGGACAGAGACCTCATGCAGCAAATTGTTGAGCTGTGCAGGCCATGCCTCACACACAGAACCAACAGAGGGGAACCCATTCCATTGGAAACCAAGGTATGTGTTGGCCTATGAATACTAGCAACAGGTACCTTCCAGAGACCAACTGGTGATATGATGGGAATATCACAGGCATCAGCATCCAGGGTACTGCACCAGTTCCTGGATGCCATGTCAGCACATGTCGGTGATCATGTATATTTCCCCAATTCCCGTGAGGTATTGGCCAGCAATATGTGTCTCTTCCAGCAAATAGCAGAATATCCTGAGGTAGTGGGTGCAATAGACGGCACGCACATACACATCAAAGCACCAGCTGGTGAGCGGGGTAGGGCCTACATTACCTGCAAGGGCTTCCCCTCCAACTGCCAGGTCATGTGTGATGCCCAGGGCATAATAATGAATGTGTGTGCTGGCTGCCCTGGAAGCTACCACGATTCCCATATCTGGCATCTGACGCAGCTGTACCAGACATTTGCCAATGGAGACATCCCTCATGGTCACCTAGTGGGGGATGCTGGATATGCACTGGAGCCATGGCTGATGACACCCATCAGAAATGCACACACACCGGAACAGGAACGCCATAACGAGGCACATGCACAAACACGAAATGTAATTGAGTGTGTGTTTGGGCTGCTCAAATCACGGTTCCCGTGCCTGGACACCTCTGGTGGAGCCTTGTAGTACTCACCAACTACATGTACCCAAATTGTCATGGTATGTGCTATGCTACATAATATGATCCTGTGAAAACAGCTGCAGCAGGATCAGCATAGGCCTTGGCCAAACAGCCCCCCACCATTGCCAAGGCCATCACAGGTGGAGGGTGACTCGGAGGAGGAACAACCTCAGCCTGCTCCAGTAGGCAGAAGGAGGCGTGCCCAGTATGCTTTGGCCTTGGCAAAGAGGCAACGCATAGCACATACACTGGCTCAGTAGGAACCCTGGAAATTATACCTCTCTCTGACCCGCACATACAGTAAAAGGGATGCCTAACTTGACACTACCTGTTGTCAAACATGTATAGGGAGTGTACTATGTGCATCCGACATAGGCAGCCCTGCAGCACCACCTGAGGCATGATTGACCTGTGTTAAGCAATATAAAGCAGTGCTAAACAGCTCTGCCACTACGTAGTATATGTAAACATAAGTGTACGCACTAACTGGCACAACTTTGGGCAATGTTGAGCAATATTGGCCAACGTTCAGCAATGTTGAAAACTGTTGAGCAATGTTGGTCAAGTCTGGTCAAATTTTCCCATAGTTGAGCAAAAGCAGGTAAACATGCACATATATGCTTTAGTTGACCTTAAGCAGTCTGGTCTGGCCAGTATGAAAATTTAAAGCAGTGACAGGCCCCAAACCCAGGATACTGTGCACTATAGTCACAGTACCAAACCACCAAACCAAGACAGTATTTCACTGGTCAGCTTGTATGAAGACATGCTGATAAGTGTACGCAAAGTGTGTCATGGAAACCCCGCAGTCACAGCATAATACATGTCACCTTATAACATAAAGGTGAGCCCTGCAGTATAAATATAACTTGATTTCAAACACATATAGTACACATGTTAATATTGGGCAAGTTCACACATGGTAACAAATGTACTGGCCTCCAGACAGCAACATACTGAAAGGTCACACTGGGCATGCTCACACACTTAAAGAAATGAAACAAATGTCAGGCAACAAAACAGTGAATGTGCAAACTGGTCATGCTCACACACTTAGGCCTTGTCTGAGTGCAGCAGTGGGCCACACATATCTGGCAGTTCACCTGTTAACCCAAAAACCTCTCCCTAGCCAACAATCCTGCCTTGTGCACACAGTTATAAGACAACAGGCACATATATAACATCTGGGATTCCTGTCATAATCAGATATGTACAACAGATAAATATGTTTTACATAGAAAGTGGGAAAGTAAAGGGGATAACAAATCTGCAGTCAGTATCATCAATAAACAATGTGCACTCCAAATATTATCATAGGTACATAGGTTCATAGGTTGATACTAGGTATCAGCCCTAGGGCATTCAGAAGCCTAGCCAGAGTGTATATGGCTGTCACCACCCTGTGCCATTGAATAACAGGTCACACAAGATAGCCATAGTATGGTTAGTCTACTGTGCCTCTGTCTAGCAGGGACCCAGAAGAGATCCCAGTGGTAAATGTATGATCACCCATCCACTTGTCGGTATTTACCTTGAAGAGGGTCAGTGAGGGGCTCTGCCTAACTTGGACTGGGATGTCGTCCCAGAGTGAGGGGAGCCTCTGGGATATGAATCTGTCCCTCCAGCATGTCCTATTAATGCTGTGCTGAGGTAGAAGTCCTGGAGTGTGTAACTGTAAGGGATTCTGATATCCTGAGGTGAAGCATGTCCAACAAGTCTGGGCTGGACATGGCTGCATACAGCAGCCACAGATTGCATCTGGGTAAGCGTTAAGCAACTGAGTACAGCTGGTGTTTCTGTAGCTGAACTGTGTAGGGCATCTGTATGAGTATCCTGTTCCACTTCGTGAGGTACCATAGGGGTCATGACAGTTGCAGGTGTCGGGTAAGGTACATCCCAAATGGGACAGTGTACTCAAGTATGGGTGTGATGAGTACAGGTGCACAATGACCTCTCTGGATTTAGATGTGTAACCTTTTGGGATAAGGTGGGCTATATAGAAGGTCTACCTAACCACTTTGCCAATGTGATATTCAAAGGAGAGATGAGTATCTACTGTGGACCCCAAATCCATATGTACACCTTCTCTATGTAATGGATTGCCATCTATGTGTTAATCTGTGTGCACTTTGTCATTCACAAAGGGGATGTGTATGTATTGTATGGCAGTTAGTTGTAGGCTATGGCTCTGGCACCACTTATCCATCTCTGGGGACTCTGTAGGAGGATGCATGTGTCAGCTGGAGTCGATTATGGCACCTGGTCTGCAGTCATCTGTGAACCTGGTCAGCCATACTCCCCCCCGTGTTAGCCTGTACCTCGCAGGAATATATACTGAACAAGACAGGTCTCAGAACTGAGCCTTGTGGGATGCCACATGTAACTGGTGTAGAGTCTGACATGGCACCTGCAAGTCTGAACATGTGGATGCTAACCCTGATCCAGTTGGCAATCCAACTTGGGACATACGTGTTGATATGTAAGCTGGTGAGTGCATCTAAGATGCCCGAGTGTGGTATTGTGCCAAAGGGGTCTGTGAGGTCCAGGTAGGCTGTGTGGACTACCTTCCCTATGTGTATGGCCCTGGTAACTGATTCAAAGAAGTCAGCAGGTACAAGAGGCAAGATCTGCCCTTAGCAAAGGTGAATTGGGTAGGATCCAGTGTCTGGAGGTTGTCAACATCTGTAAATGTGTCCAAGGATGATACTCTCCATAGCTTTGCAGACCAGGCTAGTCAGGCTTATAGGCTGATAGTGTCCAGGGTCCCTTGTGGAACCACCGTGGTGGAGTGGGACCACTGTTGCTGTATGCTATTCCTTGGGTACATATCCTGTAGTAAGTCTAATATTGAACAGTGATGTTATGTGAGTGTTATGTTCTTCATGAGGCATGTGTAGGATGCAGCCTGGGATACCATCTGGACCCATTGATGCTGTGTTATTGCTTTGGAGAGGGCAGCTCTCACTTGTTCATCTGTGATGACAGGGAGGCTACACTCTGTTGTCAGGGACATGTGTGTGTGGGGGACAGGGGCTAGGAATATGCACTCAACCTGTCTGCCAGGATTTTGGCAATGTGCGTGGGTTAAGTGTCCTTCATTGTCATTATGCAGTAACTCAGAGCATATCTGGGAGTTGCCACCCAGGTTCCTGACATAACTAAGGAAGGGCTTGTGATTGCCTTTAGTGTCATGTGCAATTGTAGTGTCGAAGCTGGTCTTACATGATGTTATGACTGATTGTAGCTTCTTGCTAGTAATGATCAGAGATGCCTCCCCTTTGTGGGAGACTGCTCTATCATGTAGTAGCCTTCTCCTTTTGTTGCATAGCTTATTTATGGCCGGGGTACACCAGACAGGTCACCTGCCTTTAGAGGTGTGAGTCTTGGAGTCATGTGGGATAGCATGATCCATGCATTCCTGTAGGTGTCCATACAATGGGTTTCTAAAGGATACTGTGATATGAGTCGTAGTTCCCAGTGGCCTGGGTGCTTTGAAGAAAAACACATCTGTTCTGAGAAGTATGACGTTTGCTTTTGAGAAGTACCTCACTGAGATTACCTTGGCTGGGTGTGGAGACAGGATATGGATGTCCGGTGACATAAATGTATGGTGTGACCTTAACAATGAGGGGTATAACTCTGGTGTGGAACATAGAGTCCCCATGTTGGTGATGACCAGGTCCAATATGTATACCCCTCATGTGGGGGTGTTGACCACTTGTTCCATAGCATTTGATTTGATATATATGAGGAACCATTGTGCGAGGGTCTTGGGGCTTGAGTAGTATTCCCAGTAAATGTTTGGCTACTACAGGTCATCCAATATAATGTTGTTTGTACACACCTACATATTCTACAGTGTTCTGTTCTCATGAAAGCCAAGTGTGTTCCCTAGCTTTGGGAGTGTGGTCTGTAGCAGGCTACTACCTGAAAGGCGGTTTAGGCCACTGTTACTTACACATGGATGGTCCCCAATGATTTGTGCAGTGCTACTATCCTGGAGGTTTGTGTATCTCTGACGTATATGGATACTCCCCCCCTATGCGGTATGGCCTGGTTATTGTGTCAGAAAACCATGGTATGATGTGTAACCTGGTAGTGCTGGGGTGCTGTCGGGAGCCTCGAACCAGGAGACTGTTACTGCACAGATATTTATATTCCCCATACTGAAGAGAGCCTTGAGTGCGTGCAGTTTGAAGTGTACACCTCTGGCATTGAGCAGCATTACCCTTCGTTAATTTCACCTGGTATTGTCTATGGAGTGGGATTTGTCATGTGAGCCCTGACTAAAAAAGGCACTATGGGTGTGCCACGTGCCTTAGCCAATATTCGAAAGGCCAGGGGTGTCAGGTGCAAGGCGTCCCTAGTGAAGCAACGTGGCATGATGAGCATGTCATCCCAGGCTGACAGACACTGGATCCCCTGTGAATGACACACATACGTTAGCCGACTGTTAAAATTGATCATGTTGTCTTTATACTGTGGCATCATTCTTGGTGAGGGTAAGATGCTACACAAGGACAGGGTCATACCGGCCTGGCCTATATGATCATAGAGCTCCTGTATGTCTCATTTCATGTAGTCCAGGGAGGAACATCTCAGGACAGTCACACCAGCATGGACAATAATGGAGTCATATCTGTACCTGCTTTGGAGTGCATGTGTTATGTGGTGCATCCTGGCACCCCATAAACAGCTTACAGTGACCTTCACCTTGGTCAGCCTGGTGTGTGGGACATCAGTGTGTCTGACAATACAGTCACCTATCACAGGTGTATTAGGTGTGTTGTTTAGCCTTAAGGGCACTAACTGTGTGGCACAGTGACATTGTGTACTTTGTGATATGTGGGTATACTGGTGGGGAAGCAGGTGTCTGGGTGTCTGCTGTGGGGGTCTTTGCTGCTTAGGTAGAGGTTTATCTAGAGCCTCCGAGTATGTGATTGTGTGTTTATGTGTTTGGTCTGCTGTTGCTATAGATCTATGTGACACTGGAGTCATAGTGTGTGTGGTTACCTTCTCCTCCTGATAGTCTGTGCCAGTCATGGGTCTAGAGAGCTCAGCCTCCAGTTTGTCCATAGAGTTGCATCTCTCACAAATATCCGGGTATGTTTGGAGGAGAAAAGGGTTGTCTGTGTACATAAGGCAGTTGTAACATTTACTGACAATCCCCATATTCACCAGCTGGACTGGAGACTACACACAAAGCCGACCCTCGGACATGTCATGATACAATGATGAAATACTCATTTGACTGAACAAAAAGGATCAGTAGGGTGTTAAGTGTGTAAAAGTGTATAACATGGGTTTAGTGCCTATGTTCCTTGGTGTTTGGTAAGATTATTTGTGAAGGAGTCCAGACAGAACTATGGCACTTCCTTCAGCTATATCATACATAGCAATGTACACTCATATATGCCCTGAGTCAGGGCCAACTGTAAATGACTGACAATGCCAACATCCCCTGTCACACAAGGCCATACATACATAGCCACCTCCCACTGTCAAAAGGCCCTATCATCATACCAGGGGATATCACATGTAGATTGGATATACAGGTACTCCCAAAGCTGAACACATGGCATCGAGTGGATTACAATGTATCCCATATGTGTCATATGTGAACTGCAGAACAAACAGACCCTGCACCTGAACAGTCTGATGAGCCTTACCCTCTCTACAGGATATGACACTGTTGAACTGGTTACAGCAACATATGGCACACCCCACAAGTGTTGGTGCACAACAGACCATGGGAACTATAGTGTTATATGCCTATGACATCTGATCTGCAAGGCCATGGGGTCCTACATGATTGAAGTCATAAACAATATCTAATATCCCAGACACATGTCGTATCTACATAGTCAACACTCTGTGCATAGATATGTATTGTCATATGATGGATTGGCAACTGGTCCAGAGATAGATCACACAAGCCAAGTATTGTGGTGTCCTGTTCAAGCTGTTAACACCTGCTGTCCCCCATGGTGCAGTCCTGGGATTGCATATAACAAAGTGCACACAGTACCAGGTAGAGTCTGATGATGTCAGCATCTGACAAATGTAGCAGTGGAAATGAAAAATCCCAGTAAAGCATGTAGCCCGTCATGTAAATGCATACTTTACTAGTATCATGCCATAATTAGGTAGGGGTTTGAATCCTGCAATTGCTGAGTGTGTGTGTGGGAATGTGTGTGTCTGTGTGATTTCCTGGAAGAGAAGTGCCCTTTTTGGTGAGAAGGAAAACACCTGACAAGTGTTATATTCCCCTTTGGCAAGTCAGATGATGTCAGCATCCTACAAATATAGCAGTGGAAATGACAAATCTCAGTAAAGCATATAGTGTGTTGTCTTAGTGTGTACTTCACTAGTATCATAACATAGTTAGGTAGGGGTTTGAATTCTGCAATTGCTGAGTGTGTGTGTGTGGGGGGGAATGTGTGTGTTTGTGTGATTTCCTGGAAGAGAAGTGCCCATTTTGGTGAGTAGGGAAATGCCTGACAAGTGTTATATTACCCTTTGGCAAGTCTGAAGATGTCAGCATCCTACAAATATAGCAGTGGAAATGAAAAATCCCAGTAAAGCATATAGCGCGTCGTGTTAATGCGTACTTCATTAGTATCATGACATAGTTAGGTAGAAGGTAGGTTTGAATCCTGCAATTGTTGTGTGTGGGGGTGTGTCTGTGTGACTTCCTTTGAGGGGAATGTCCTTTTTGGAGACTAGGGAAATACCTACAATGAGGTATATTGCTCTTTGCCAAGTGTGATGATGTCAGCATCCTACAAATATAGTGGTTGAACTGAAAACACAAGTAAAGCATATAGCGCCTTGTGTTAATGCAGATATCACTAGTGTAATAACATAGCTAGGTAGGGGTTTGAATCCTGCAATTGCTGTGTGTGTGTGTGTGTGTGTGTGTGTGTGTGTGTGTGTGTGTGTGTGTGTGTGTGTGTGAGAGAGAGACACTGTTGG
Organism: Protopterus annectens; assembly: GCF_019279795.1. Classification (NCBI taxonomy): domain Eukaryota; kingdom Metazoa; phylum Chordata; order Ceratodontiformes; family Protopteridae; genus Protopterus; species Protopterus annectens. The sequence goes on along the minus strand of NC_056728.1, from coordinate 798,457,246 downwards.
TCAATGTGATCTGTGTTTCTCATTTACTACGGTATGACATATCAGGGAACAAACAGTATGTGCATTGCACACATCAGGTATCTGTGTGGCAAATACATATATGTACATGTGACCTCAAGTAGTACATAGGTGTGTAGCCTGCATACTACATGAATACATTTCTTACCTGTGACAGAATGTGCAGCTGCTTCTCAGATCATAGGTCACAGCGGTATGTATGTGACAAGGCCGGCCACTGTAGTGATCTGTGGCCATAGTCAACTGTGTCACAAACACCCATGACAGTTTGTATAGACTACTGTGAGCGAGGGTACATGCCTGGGGTATATGTCAGACATGTTCATATACAACAAGGTCTGGCAATAATGGACAGTCATTATAGGTGTACAACAGACTTGTAGATATGCATACAGGCCCCTTATTGCTTATGTGATACATGAAGGGATTTCAGAATACCTTTGGATATGTGGATACCAAAGGACAGAAGACATAACACTTGGCTGTATGTACACATTGCTACTCAACATACATGTTGGGGGCTACCACCTATGTGGTACTGTCATAGGTTCATAGGTAGGTACTAGGCTATCGGCCCTAGGGCCTCTACAAGCCTATCCAGACATGTACCCTGGCTTTTACCACCCAAGAAATTTATTTTCCTGTGCCCATCGAGCAGAGCCACAGAAGTCATTCCTGGGGTGAATTGACCACTTCCCATCCAATCATCAAGCTATGTCTTGAATAGTGCTAATGAGGTGCCTGGTTTGACATAGGTAGTCTGTTCCAGAGTATGGGACATCTCTGGGACAGGAATCTATCCCTCCAGCATGTTCTGTTTATTGTGGTGACAAGGTTTATGTCCCTAGAGTGTGTAGCTTGGAGGGATTGGTATTTCTTTAACTAGAGCATGTTCAACAGATCTGGGTTTGACATAGCTTTATACATTAGGCAGAAATTGGCCCTGAGTAGGTGATATGCGATGGAGTAAAGCTGTAGTTATTTGAGACGGTCTGTGTAGGGAATCTGTTAGAGGCCAGTAATCCACTATGTGAGGTACTTCTGTTGTCTTTCCAGTTGTTGTAGATGTCTTGTGAGGTACATAACAAAAGGGCCATTGTACTCTGTAATGTATCTAATGAGCGATGAGTAGAGTGGAACAATGACCTCTTTATTTCAGGGTGAGAATCCTTTTGTGATGAGATGACCCATGTAGATGGATTTCCTGACCGCTGTGGCGATGTGATTATCAAAGAGGAGACTACTGTCCACCTGTGTCCCAGGGTCTGTTAACACATTTTCGGCATAAAGTAGACTGCCAGCTATGTGGTAGGTCTTGGGTACAGAGTTTTTACCAAAGGGGATGACAATACACTGTTTTGCATTGAGCTTCAGGACATGGCTTTGACACCAGGTATTTGTCTCAGGGAGACCCTTTTGTAGTTTGTCCACTTTGTTAGGAGTTGTGATTATGGCTCCTAGTTCGCAGTCATATGCACACATTGTAAGCCAAAGACCTTCTGTGTTAATCTGCACTTCAGAGAAGTAGATACCAAACAGGTGAGGACCCAGGACTGAACCCTGTGGTACTCCACTCATCAGTGGTCTGATGTTGGATTTGGAATCTGCTACATCCACAGTGTGGGTGCTGTCTGTGAGCCAGTTGGCAACCCATCTTGTGACATAGGGGTTTATACATAGTTTAGTGACCTTACCTAGAATTCTAGAGTGGGGGATGGTGTCGAAAGCCTTGGCGAGATCTAGATAAGCTGTGTGAACCATGTTACCCTCATGTATGGCTTTGGTGACTGGTTCAAATATGTCAGTCAGATGTAGGAGGCATGATCTGCCTTTTACAAATCCATACTGGTTAGGGTCCAGAGTTTGGAGATTACCAATGTCTTTGTTTGTGAGTTCCACGATGATATGTTCCATGGCCTTGCAGACCAGGCTCGTCAGGCTAATGGGCCAGTAGTTCCCGGGGTCCTTCATGGCTCCACCTTTGTGGAGTGGGATTACCGTCACACTGCGCCATTCAGTAGGTACAAAGCCTGAGGTGAGGCTATGACTGAACATGGTACTTAGGTAGGGTGCCGGTTCATTCTGTAGGCCATGTAGTACACAGCCTGGGATAGTGACAGGTCCCATGGATGTTGTGTTCTCGGCTTTGGAGAGTGTGTGTTTCACGTGTGCAGCCGTGATTATAGTAACCTTGCATACATTCGGTATACAAATGTGCCCTCTATGGGGTGAGAGGGGGATAAAGTTAGCACTGAACCTATCTGCTCGGATGTTGGGAATATCAGTTGGTTCTGTATATTTAGTGCCATTGTGCTGTAACTCAGAGCAGATCTGAGTGTTCCCATTTAGATTCATGACATAGCTATAAAATGCTTTGTGATTGTCGTCAGAGTCAGTGGCAATTTAGTTTCCGTAACTAGCTTTGGAGGATTTTATGAGGGATCTCAGCTTCATACTGAGGTTGACCAGGGAGTTCCACCAGTCATGGTTTCTACTCTTTTTTGCAACAGTTTCTTTCATCTGTTGTAGAGTTTGTTTATGGCAGAGGACCACGAGATTGTCTACCCTTTTCTTGGAGGATAACATCTTGGTTCTACTAGGGATAGCATGCTCCATGCACTCATGTAAGTGCTTATAAAGTGCATACGTCTAGGAATCAGCAGTCACTAGCCTGGAAGTGTGGATATCCTTAATGAATATGGACACGCCGCCGCCTTTAGTGCTTCGTTCAGGGTTATGTGGCCGAAAGGTGTGGTATGAATTGTGGCCTGGTAATGCAGGGGTGCTCTCAGGAGCTTTGAACCAGGTCCCTGTCACTGCACAGATGACAATGTCATTGTAATCCTAAGGGCGACAGGTATAGGCCATCTCTGGCAAAGTATTGTGGTCTGTCGATCATGTCATCCCAGGCAGACAAATACTGGATCCCCTTAGAATTACACCAGAAGCATAGCCAATTGTTGAAGGCAATCATTTTGTCCTTGTACTGTGGTATCATTCTGGGTGATGGCAGGATGCTACTCAAGGTTAGAGTCAAACCTGGCTGGGATATAATATTGGAGAGCTCCTCCATGTCTCTTTTCATGTAGTCCACGGCGGTACATCTCAGGTAATTCAAACCAACATGGACAATGACAGTGTCATATCTGTACTTATTGTGGAGCGACCTGAGTGCATGCGTTATGTGGTGGATCCTGGCACCTGACAGGCAGTTGACAGTAACTTTCTCCTTGTTTAATCTAGTGAGTGGAATATCAGTGTGCCTGACTATAGAGTCACCTATGACTAGACTGTTGGGTACGTTGTTATGCCTTATGGGCTGTGTTTGGGTGGCACACTGAGTTAGTGGTCTATGTGTCATCTGGGTTGTGTTGGGGGGTGGAGTTTGCTTGCATTTATGCTTCGGATGTGTCTGATGCTTGGGCAGGTTTCTATTGAGAGGCTCTGCAAATGTAGGTGTGTGTTTTGTGTTTCTATGTGTGTGTTTTGGTGGTGTAGGTTTTGAGGAACTATGTGATGAGTGTGGTGTGGTGAAAGTGTTTACCATCACCTCTTGACTGTCTATTCCAGTCATGGGTGAAGAGACCATTGCTTCCAGTCTGGCTATATCAGTGCATCTCTCACAGGTTGTAGTGTTGGTTGGTAGGAGGAGAGGGTTGTCTGTTTACATGAGGCAATTGCTGCATTGCCCCAAGATGCCCAGATTCTGTCAGGATACTATGTATAGTAAATGTGGTGACAATGCTATAGTAGGCTTACAGCTCTGCAGCATGTGTTGGACAACAGGCATCTGTCTGTATGATACCCTTGTGTAGGATATGTGTCCCATCTGGAGAATGCATTGTAGGCCACTGCATGCATTTCCAGATGTGGATGGACATATCCCTAGTGTGTTTTCATGCACCTAAGGGGCTATATGCCAAACATGTGTGGGCCCAGGAACGGGTGGCGGTCAATACCACTGGTTACTGTTATAGTACAGTACCGGAAGGATACAACTGTCACTGAGTTCACTACATCTGTGTGTCAGTTGTCTGTACATCATCTGATAATTGTTTATAGTCAGACTGACGAGGTTGTGTATGCTACCAGAATTCTAAACAGTGACAGTTAGTAACAGTATCACCCACAGCAGAGTGCCAAACCATGTCACACACATGTGTACCCATGTTAGAACATATCTGTAGTAGTATGCATACTGGCCACCACGAGATACTCGGAGATGTTAACACTGTGTAATACAGGGTATGTCACACATCCCATGTGTCCAGTATGCATGTACATGCAGACAGTGCACCCCCACCATGTTCACAGATGTACACCTGCAAATCTGTAATGCACACATCACACACACACTGTCCACTCACTAACACATGCTGCCAACACTACACACTGCATCCATGTGACACATGGGCAAACAAGACATACTCAGACATAACACAGGTGTACACAATACAACATTGACAATCACAGCTTTGATGCACCATGCCTGCTCAGATATACCTACAAGGATATCATTACACTTTCCTGTCGACAATCTGGTAACATTGCTACACTGCTACAAAGTCACCCTGTGCATCAGCACCGTGTTAGCCTGTTCCTGCATCAATGTTACAGATGACAGGAGGTGGCACAGGTCTCATCATATGCACAGGGTGTGTAGCCGGTTTGCCAGAGCCCGACATTGACCCATCCAATCAACATGTCTGTGTGTGTGTGTGTGTGTGTGTGTGTGTGTGTGTGTGTGTGTTTGTGTGGGACAACAGTACAGCATGGGCCAATGTTGATGTGATGTGTGTGTGTCTGTGTGAGCCCTAGGTGTTTGGTTTATGTTTGTGTGTCTGCATGCACACAGCTCCACCATGTGGCTGCCATATACGGGAGGTTGTGGGACAGCCACAGACTGTACCTGCCAGGCTGTACAGATCATTGTCTCTGGGCATGGACACGGAACCTGTGCCTGGCAGGGGTGCTACGGACAGTATCGGGTACCAAGTCTGACTGGGTACTATCATCAGACGCAAAGGTATGTCAACTGGAGCTACGTCCCTGCTGGGATTGCCCAGAGCCATGTGTACGTGGTCTACTAGGACGGTCGATGGACAAGCCAGCCCCAGCATTACTGGGGCTGGTACTGGCACTACGGGAGTGGCTGTGATCTGTGTGTCATCCGCGACGACTGCCAGCTGCTGATGTTGCTGGCATACGTCCGTGTCGACGTCTCAGCCATCCCGCACGGTCCTGGCTCATGGAAAACACATTTTGGAGGGCATCTAATGTCTCCCTCCAACGTCTATCAATAATCTCGGTGTAATTACATATGGCACCGGCAAGGTCATGGATACTGTCACTGATAGCAGTGTTATGGGCCTTCTGCGCCCTTAGTCCCTGTCTGGTGTACCGTTCCATATGTGCCTGTGCCTGCATTACAGTCCGGAACATAGCTGAAGTTGTAAGACCTGTGGGGGCACGTCTGCCAGGGGCAATACGACCAGCGGGGCTCCCACGAGAACCCTTGGACATCTGCCTATGTGGTAACGTTCCATGGATCTGGGTATGGCTGCTGTGAGGGGATGCATGTGCCATGGATATCACATTCTCCTGATCAATGCCAACTGTATGCTGTCCCTCGGCTACGGCCATTGGTGATGAGGGATATATTGGCAGTATGAGTGTGCGTATAGATGGGGTTGAAAGCTGTGTACTGTCGATTGGTGGACCAATAATAGACCCTGTCAAACCTACCTGTGCCACAATGCATGTCTCATCATCTCCACTAATTGTGGCAGTGACTTCAGGTTCCCTGCTGCATTCAGCCAACCCAACCTCTGTGAGAGTAAGACAGGAAACACACTTTCCAATCTGTACATGATGTTATCACACATGCACACATGCAGAGATGCACACATGAACACATGCACACATGAACACAGGAACACATGCACACATGAACACATGCACACATGCACACATGCACACATGAACACATGCACACATGAACAAATACACACATGCACACATGAACACATGCACACATGAACACATGCAAACAGGAACACATGCACACATGCACACAGGAATACATGCACACTCCTCACTACAGCAGATACACACACACAACAGCAATCCAAAACATACTCAATAGTGGTTGAAGGTGGGTGACAGTATCACAAGGCAAACAGTCACGTCACACGTGTCAGCATACAGAATAAGTGTTGATCAACTCCATGAAGTGTAAGTGTAGACAGCCATAGTTAATGACAGTGTACATGGCTGTGGTGCATGTGTGTACATGTTCAGTGATTGCCTACACCCTGGAACACAATGTGTACAAGGACACAACATTTATGTGCAAGTATTATAAGCTCTGCAATGTCCTGTGCACCATCACTCACAGGTATACATACCATGGCTGCATGTGTTATCTGTGTGTCACATGGATTTCCATGTCTGATTGCAGTGTCTGTGTCTGTAGCAGATAATTGTGGACACAGGTGCAGCACATGCATGCTATGTACACACGCAGGATGAGTGGTGCATGTATACATGATGGAATACCAATCCTGGACATGGCCATTGTACAGTGGTTATGGTGAGTGTGGGTCATATTCCAGATATGCCAGTGCCAGCCATGACATTGCATGGTACATGACTGCAACATTAAACATCACACATACCCAATGTGTGTCATGTGACCTATATACCCAATAGCATTCCAGGACAAATATGTGTCACTTTGTACAGAATGCGACTGCTGTGCATATTGTGTATAGTTGCATATGTTTCCACACACACAACATGCTATGCATAATGTGTATAGGTGCATATGTGTGCACCCACACAACATGGAGGTGCAAAGCAATGACAGCTATGTGTAGTACTGTGGTCACTGTAATTGTATGGGGTGTAGTACCATTAGCCATCATCATCATGCATCATGTGGTCATTCAAGGTCACTAAAGTGTGCTAGACCACCGCCTAGCATGCTGCACCTGAACCGCAGTGCCATGGCTCAGTTCACAATTACACAGCCACGTTGCACAAGGGTGTGTGAGGTGCCCAATAGGGAGCATTGCCTAACATGACTGTGTTATGTGTTGAAGAGTGTTGCTCAGCCCCATGCTAGGCCCCTACCCTCAGGTATATTATGTGTGGTGTGTGGATGACATGTGGGATACTGAAGTGTGAACTGGCAGCAGGTGTCTGGTTACACTATGTGTAACATGTGGAGGTGTACTGCGTATGACAAACGTGTTAGGTTGTGTACATGTGTGTCAACTATGCCTATCCAATGTGCAGTACAGTGTTGCCACATTTGTGTCTGATGCTCTGTGCATTGCATGTGATTGAGGCAGCTACTGACTTTACTGAGATGTTTAACATCTCAGAGCAAACATGCACAGCATGCATTATGCATAGGTGTGTTATGTGTACATGGCCTAAACCTCACCTATGACATGCACATTTCAATACCAATTTTAAAGTGTTAACACACTCACCAGCATGTATCATCTGCCCTGCTGTCACACCAGAGGGACCTACAAGAATATGACACAGTTTGTCAGTGGCCACAACTGTGGCATTGCTACTGTGAGTGTGCTAAACTACAGTAGAACAACAGGCATAGGTGTACAGATACTATTCAAAATATCAGTATTGCACACAATAGGCAGCACAACTGCTAAACACAGTACACATCTCACATATGCATAATCTAACAATACAGGTAACAGTAGTCTACAGCTAGGGCATGTTACCTGCATGCTCCATGTCACCATGCTGGGTGGCTCCAGCCTCCATGATGACACATGTGTGATGTTGCTGCTGTAGGCCAGGAGCCACCACACTTAGGAGCAGTTCCTCCACTCTGGTCAGGGGGGATGTATGGCCACTCCACCACCTGTGGCAAGCTGTTGTCTATGGATATCAGACGCATGCCGCCAGACATGTCTAATTAAATCACTGCAGTGATGGCATACCTGCTCATATGTCTGGTTATGCATGCCTATGTCATTTACCCGATGAACAAGATCTTGCCACAGTGCAGTATGCTCATGCTGGTGCTGGCTGGCCCTGGAAAACAGCAGGGTATAGTGCTGAACCAGGCTGTGATGGATTTCCTGTTCCTCTGTGGCTGTGTAGGAGGGATTCCTTTGATGAACCATAAGCCTGGAAGACAAGTAAACAATATGTGTGAGCAAGTCATGTGGCACACTTAACATTATACAGTACAGATATCAGTTAGCAGCTGTTCGTCTGTCAGAGGATACACACATTCAATACCACATATCAGTGTTCAGCCCACAACTGGCTGACAGTGCCTGCCACACTCCATATAACAAACCAGTATACACCAGTACTCAGCACACTGTTTGGGATCCAATGCACAGCCTCACCATGGGGGTACATATCAAGCTAATGCATGAAGAAATATGTCATCCATTGCAATGAATGTGAAGTACAGTTACAGTATTACCAGTAACCCACCCTAGTTGTTGATGCCATACCCCTACCTAATATATGTGCACAATTGTTAATATAGCTGGCATACTGCTGTAACAGAGTATACATGTTGCTAGGTACACATGCAAACCCTGCAAAACACATGTGATTGCGGACATGTTACAGTCATCATTACACACACATCAGACATTCATACAACACACAAATGTATGCTGACACAGATGAGCATTTCCTGTGTACCTTACAGTACTGTGTGCCCCTACTTACAGATACCTATGCCTGAGGTATGTAATCTGTGCAGACTACAGGAAACACACAAGACAGTGTTACCAGGGAATGTGAACATACACCATACTGTACTGTTTAGGCCTACAGCTTCAGGTAGTACAACAGTTCAAATGTCAGCTGGATTCACCAGCAGTACCACTTACTGAGCATACATGTATTGCTTCAGCCTATGATGGGACACCACAGTCATACACAAGGAACTACATCACAACATATGCCATCCTACTATGTCTGCATCCCAATAACTGACACATCCTTCTCTGGCCTCACACCTAGGACACAAACGACCATGACAGAAACAACCTCACACTAAGCTATCACACCATTACAGACCTTACACACATTCACTGTCACGCTCATTAAACCTCACATAGCAGGTATTGCACTGAGTACATGTGTGTGTGCATTGTGTCATAGGTAGGTAATACGCTATTGGCCCTAGGGCCTACAGCAGCCTAGCCATATGCTACCCTGGCATTTGACACACATGTAATTTGATTTCACTTGCTCCTGTCAACCAGATACACAGAGGTGATTCCCAGGGCGTGTTACCTATCCCCCAGACAATCATCAGGGGTATGTATGACATCTGCTACTGAGGATCCTTGTTTGTTAATGCTGGGTGGTTTACTCCAGAGTATGGCATATTTGCCAATAGGAGCCTATCCCTCTAGCATGTGCTGTTTACTCAGGTGGCAGGGATTAGGGATCTAGGCTGTGTAGGCCGGTGGGATTGTGAGGTGTTGACAATGTGGTTGTCTGACTGCTATGGGTGTGACATACCTCAGTATTTTCGGCAGAGGTAACCTCTGGGTGGCCGGTATGCAACGCATTATAGCTGTGGTTATGTGAGTCAGTCTGCATAGGGTATGTGTTTGAGGGCAGTATTACTCTTTGTGAGGTATGTCTGTGGCTTTTCCACTTGCTGTAGTTGTCATGTGAGTTACATACCACATGGGGCATTGTGATGAGTACAGGGGAACACTGACCTATATTTCTGTACATGACACAACATTTGTGATGACACTTACCACGTAGACAGATTACAAGACTAGTGTGGCCCTGTGAATATCAAAGGGGAGGCTACTGTCCACCTGTGTCCCATGTTCCCTTCTGACACTTTCAGTGTTAGGCAGGCAACCACCTATCTGGTAGTGGGTAAAGTGTTTTGGAATGGGGTATGGCACTGCAGTATCAACACTGGTGTTCAGTCCATGCCTTGGTCACCAGGCACCTGTTGCAATATGTCTGACCCCGTGTCTCCCTCTCTCACTATATATATATATATATATATATATATATATATATATATATATATATATATATATATATATATATATGTATATATATATATATATATATATATATATATATATATATATATATATATATATATATATATATATATATATATATATGTATATCTATATATATATATATATATATATATATCTATATGTGTATATATATATATATATATATATATATATATATATATATATATATATGTATATATCTATATATCCATATCTATATATATATATATATATCTATTATATATATATATATATATATATATATATAATATATATATATATATATATATATATATATATATATATATATATATATATATATATATATATATATATATATATATATATATATATATATATATATACACATACACACATACTTGTAAACATCCATTGCTGTACATATACATGCACATATAGGCACATATACTGCCCACCTTTCATGGTGGGAATATCAATTATGAAACAGTTGTGATACATACAATTATGTAATAATATTGCACAGTGATGTGCAGAATGCATTTCGCTGTCCTCAGGCCATATAGCTGTAGCAGGCCTCACTGGCTGTAACTCAGTCCCACAGCATTTAACCACCACATGACATATACCTGCACTGCTTGCTGTTTTCAATGCCACACACTACAACCTACATATATATATATATATATATATATATATATATATATATATATATATATATATATATATCCACCCTTCACTAACAGTTGCAGTATGTCCCTTGCCCTATGCACATCTGCATATACATATAGATACGGACTGCTACCACATATGGAGGGTTCACAGTATGTAGAGTACCCTTCAGACACATCATTTGGATGCCAGCAAATACATATCTGTTACATACCTTACCTTTGTATTTCTCACCTCTGTCTGTTGTACCTGTTGACGTGTTTTTATTTTTTTTTTTGTTTGTTTTTTTTGTTTGGTGTCTTCAACCACCTCTGTTTGTTTGTCTGTCTGTCTCTCTCACTCTCTCTCTCTCCAGTTGCTGCAATGATATTATTGCATGTGTGGACAGCAAGTACATGCTGCTTTTGTAGGTATCTGCACATGTGCATGTGATGGCCTCTGCACCAACTGGTGCCCACCATTTAGTAATTGCATGCAGCCTGCTGTGTGGTAATTGCAGTTATCACTGTGATTTCAGGACACTGCTATAAAATGATAGGTTAGGTAGATGTAGGCCTTTCAGTTTTGCAAGGTGGAGACCATGCTTGTTTGCTGTGGACACTGTTGTGTCAGTCAGAAGGCTGGTATATGTCTCATATCTGAAGCTGGGTTGTAGCCAGTGAAATGCATGTTGTACTGAAACCTGACTGTTGCTTCTTCCAGTACACTCTTATCAGTGTGTAAGTTTACTCACACCTCCTAATGCTAACACTGGATACATGGGAGTATGTACTTTCTTTTGGAATTAGGGAATTAACTGGCATACAACAGTAGTTATTGCAATGTATTCCTATGGCTTTCCTATTTTCCCTTTACATTCACTTCTTGTAATGCATGTTATATTTCTTTACTGCAATGTATTCCTATGGCTTTCCTATTTTCCCTTTACATTCCCTCCTTGTAATGCATGTTATATTTCTTTATTGCAATTTATTCCTATGGCTTTCCTATTTTTCCTTTACATTCACTCCTTGTAATGCATGTAATATTTCTTTCAGCGCCAAGTTATTGTATATCTGCTGTGGCTTAGTGGTACATCATGCAGACTGGTGAGTCCAAGGTGTGGGGTTTGAGACTGACAAGGGTATTTTATTTTGCTGCTGAGCAGTACAAGGGCCTTGTCATACAGAGTGACTAATGCACCTTTAAGCAGTTGTAAGCTGGCTTGCGCGGGTTTGCGCGATGCATAGCGATGCTAAGCTAAGCTTAGCTTAACTTATTTTATGTTAGCAATACTAAGCTAAGCTTGACGTAGCTTATCATATCTTAGAAATGCTAAGCTAAGTGCACACATACGCACACTGGTGCAAACACGCTTACTACTGTTTACAAGTGCTCACTCCCGCTAACCCCTGCGCTCATTTCTTTGACAGAAAAGTAAATGGGGAGATAGGAATGTGGTGATAAAGGGTGCACAAAGAGGGGAAGACAGTAGGGAAACCAGCTTGGGATGTACACGATGGGTGTGGAGAAGGTCCACAGCTGCCCATTTCTTTACCAGCAATAGCTGTGTATATGCAATACATTATGTGGGATATTTGAAACCTTCCACCCCTGAGAGAGGGGTGAGGACAACTAAGTATGTTGTACTACCAATTATGAATATCAGGCACATGCACTGTTTATGAACTGCTATACTGTCATTAGTACGTTACTCACTTCTGAACAGTTTGTGGTTTGTTTGTGTTGACATTAGCACAGTCTGCTCAGGACAATTGGACATATTTCTGTACTGTGTATGCCTACCTACACTCTTGGTTGTGCCTGACTACATGGGTATATAGTACCTTTGGGTAGGGGTGCAGAACTGCAGAGTGCATTATTTATTATCCTGGGATGTTTATCTTGCTGAACATGCAGAGTTGCTGTGTACCTGTAAGTCTATAAAGGCTAGTAATCTGTCTGAGTAGCTCCCACCTGTGGACATATCCAGATGGTAGACAGAGGTTAGCCTAGTGTTCATTGACTGTGCACCACACCAGTCTTTTCAGCACCTGAACAATGGCATTGTCACAGGTGGTTGCTAGCAGTACATGGCTACATCCTTTGATATTTCTGTGTTGTACTCCTACATAAGGGCATGCTTGTGGAATTCATTCTACAGCTATTCGCAGAGTGTGTAACAGCAGACAGGCTGATATGCCTGTGTGTTTCTGACACTTCCAGGCCTCAGATACTCTCAGGTATATATTTGAACAGCCTCAGGGAAAGGTACATATCAGTGGGATACACCTGTGATATATTTCAAATATTTTGCAGTTGAGACTTTGGGGTATTCGGAGCATATGTATTACTACACCATTTCTGACATGCAAGCAGTGTCTACTCTCACTTATTGACATGTATCATTAAGTGGGATTCCCCACCTTTTTGCGTACTGTTAGTACATTTCACAGGGAGTCAGGGGGCACAGCTAACATTTGTTTGCAAATCAATGACATCCCTGTAAATCAGTCACAGTTGGGAGGTGTGGCCTCTGACCTATTCAAATATGCCAGTGTTTATCCTGCTCTGATACTGTGTGGGGTTTGTAAGGTGCTACTGTAACATTATTCACTACTAGCATGGCTGCTTCTCTTATCACACTCATGTAATGCAATTCCACAACAATTGCTGGTAAAGATCCACAGAACAAGCTTTGTGTTATGGCCTTCCTATTTTCCCTTTACATTCACTCATTGTAATGCATGATATATTTCTTTCAGCACAAAGTTCTTGTATATCTGCTGTGGCTTAGTGGTACTTCATGCAGGCTGGTGAGTCCAAGGTCTGGGGTTCAAGACTGACAGGGGTATTTTATTTTTCTGCTGAGCAGTACAAGGGCCCTGTCATACAGAGTGACTAAGGCACTTTTAAGCAGTTGTAAGTGGGTTTGCATTGGTTTGAGCAACGCTTAGCAATGCTTAGATAAGCACACACAAGCTCACACCCGCACACGCCTGCTAACTACTGCTTAAAAGTGCTTACTCCCGCTAACCTCCATGCTAATTTCTTTTAAAGAAAAGAAAATGGGGAGATAGGAAAGTGGTGAAAAGGGGGGCACAAAGAGGGAAAGACAGTAGGGAAACCAGCTCGGTATGTGCAGGATGGGTGCAGGGAAGGTCCATAGCTGCCCATTTCTTTACCAGCAACAGCTGTGCATATGTATGAAATTTGGTGTGAAATTTGAAACCTTCCACCCCTGAGAGAAACAAAATATGTTGTACTGCCAATTAGAATTATCAGTTTACATGTCCAGCAGATGAGTGTGAATTGGGCAGCTACGCATAGGGCGTAATTATTTTTTGTGGGAACAGATTGCCCTTTTTTTATGTTTTTTTCAGGTGAGAGTGGAATGTGAGGTAGAGGATGTATGTATATTTGGGGAGGCAGGTTGGGGAGGTAAACAGACAAGACAAACAATACGCATACAGGGGCAGAGTTTGACACATGGGGTGGGTGAACACAATTGACGGGGAAGGTTGTTTGGAAACCGCAAGCCCATGAGCCCACAGATGGTAACAGTAGAACTGAGATCCTAACCCATGGACAGTCACCACTGCACCTTCACAGCCCCAAGGGTGGCTGTGCTGGGGGCTGAGTAGGACAGGCAGGCTCACCCGAGAGATGCACCACTCTCGCCTCAAGCTGGCATAGGGGATCAGCGACTGAATGCTGGATCTCTCTATGCACCACAGCCCGGACCCTTTGAAGGGTGACAGGTAGCCCTTCTCCACCCACACTTGCATGGGGGGATGAGCCCCATTCCCTGCAGTGCTTCCACCCAAAGGTGGCACAGGACCAATGGAGGAGGGGAGCCCGGGCTGGGCACCGGAGCTGCTGGTGCCAGGTGCACTCGCCAACTGAGGAGGGACAGGTGGGTCCACTGGGACCGGCCTTCCCATACGTTCTGTGATTAGGTGTGTTTAATTACAACATAAACAACAGCATTCCAGATTAGTTGTAACAGCATGCAGTAATATTCCCATTAACCCAACACACCAAGGTTCCAACAGTTGAACAGCAAGCATAACACATGCATATATTAAACGACAGTGGATATTCCAACAGCATGCAGGGATGTTTGGTAGCAACAGACCACCATGAGCGTGGTGTTTGAACAGGGCACATGCATCAACATCAATGCAAATATTTATAAAACAATAGGACATATGTCCCAACAAATATTTAAGGTTACACATACCCATTGAGGTGTGGAATTGCATGGTTTATGCACATACGGTAGGGTGTAGAAAAAACCTCGGTTAACATCTTATAATGACCTTTTAGTCTACACTACATTCCCAGTGACTGCAAGTGTATATCCCCTACCTGTATTATTACACTTGCCACCATACATTAGGTTGTGTCATGGGTTTGGCTAGTTCAATATATGCCTGACCTATATCTGACATACTAACTATCCAGGATGCAGGTGTTACTGCTACATATTTCTTGTTTGCATTTATATTTCTTTATCTACATATCTGGGATGTTTTCACATGACATTTTCACTTCGATTTGTACAGAACCCTGCATTTCTTAACACACACTCACATTTCTGGTGAATAATTACATGCTACATGTGTGCCAGGTTTACTTATTCATGCCAGCCAGTAACTGACTATTGTGGACTGTATATATGTTTCACAGCTACTAACACTTCCATCACCCACTTTATATGGGACTGCATAACTCTGGGTTGCCAGCACATTTTCAAACAGTACTGTTTGTATAATGCAAGGGTACAACAACATTTCAGACTCTGTGACACAGACACACTCTGGGTTTTAGACCTTTATTAATGACATTGCACACTTTTCCACAGGCTCACTCCTTTATTTGTTTTAGCGGTGTTTGTGGCAGACATTTTCAAGACATATTATACCTTTATTGATACTTTAGAACAATCTTTTTTCAGGCTCACTCACTTATGTTATATGACAGTGCCTGCAGAGATATTATTCCAGACATATGTTACCTTTCTTAATGGGTTACTACACTCTTTTCCTACCTCTCTAACATTTTTATCTGGCAGTACATGCAGAGGTCTTAGGCAATTCTATGGCTGTTTTATTGGACTACAACACTTTCTTTCATGCTCTCTCCCATATTTTATATAACAATACATGCAGAATAATCACTAACCTGCCTGGTGGTGCAGCCTTAGCAGCCTATCAGCATAGGCTTGCTGATTCGTAGCACAGTCACCTGCAGCTGTAATGTAAATGAAGGGATATTGAGACATACCTATCTGTTATACATACTCCATTATCAATTCTTACATACTGCATTCCATGGCTACATACTCAGTTGTGTGGCATTCTGCATCCCACTGGCCTCCTGTATCCACTGGTTCAGGTGGTCCTGCTTTCGTCTCTTCAGGTCTGCATGGTGGTGACGGACCTGCTCACCAGTCTGGGGGATGCCTGTGGCACTGGTGAGGTCACGAGCTAACCGGTTCCAAGCCTCTGCCTTGTACTCCATCCCTTGGAACTGGCCCTGCAGGAGTCTTGACTTGTGACAGTGGACAAGGAGCCAAACCATGTATTTGGACTCCTCGATGCCCCAACGTTGCACTCGGAAGCATGAACCCTCTCCTGCACCTGCCATTCTGACTGCAAATGTGAGCTACAATCAGTTATGGCGAGTATTCCCGCCTATGGGGCTTAAATATGCCACATTTCCTGCACTTTTTTGTGATTGGCCGTTTTGTAAAATTCTCGGCTGACTGCAGACCTGTTTAGTAATGGTTAAACTACCATTCGTAAGTATATGAATGTTAATAGTGGCTGCTTCTCCTATGTTGTCATGGCTTAGTGGTTCTGTACTTTGATTATGATGCACAGGGTCCTGGGTTTGAACCTTATCATTGTTTTATTTTAATACTGTCTAGACAGGCTAGGGGGTGTGGCTGCGTTTAAGCAACTTAGCTCTACGTTGCTCCCCGGTGCCCTGGTTGGCGTGGCGCTCACGTCCACGCAAACACATTGTGCTGGGTAAAGTGCTTTTAAACTTTGGGCAACTCTACTGCGCTGGGTAAAGTGCTATTAAACTATGGACAACTCTGTTTTGCTGGGTAAAGCGCTATTAAACTATGGGCACCTGTGTTTAGCTGGGAAAGCGCTATTAAACTATGGGCACCTGTGTTTCGCTGGGTAAAGCATTGCTTAACAGCAGCCTATTATATATCTGGGTCCTTTAAGAATATATATTTTGTTCACTGATACATTGGCCATGTCACTGCTTTTAATAAAATGTTATTCATATATGTCTGGTATTATTTCAAATATTGATTTAAAACATAAATAAGAAGGGGAGTGGTGGGACTCGAACCGTGAATGCCTCCTCTTTGTGCATACGCTCTACCATTATGCTACTGCTATTTGGCTTAATTTGCATTATTAGTTCTTATATGCTCTTCAATGTCACAATTGCTAACTGTGGTTAAGCAATGGGCACACCCACGCAAACATGCGCAAATACAGGCAGCTATATCATGGATTTAAAAAAAATAAAATTAATATTTTACATTTTATAACTGTGATGGGGGTTTACAGTGTCAGGGAGTGTGGTGTTGGATGCAAGTACATTTGAGCGAACTCGCTCTTGTCTGTTGACATTATGCTTTTTAAAAGCTTGCAGGGGCATGGACTTTTATACTGCTGGGCAGTCGGACACACCCCCTGCTTTCCTACTCAGTCCGTATAAGAGTTACGGATGAGTCAGTGTGCCCCCATGAATATTCATGGCATGCTGACATCATACTGTTCAACTGCATATAGAGTCTTACATATTAAGTCTTACACGGCGGTTTCGTGACTACGGGGGTCAGTCATAGCAGACTCTGTAGCCTCTTAAGTACTGCTGTGATTGAGACTTGCAAATAACACAGTCAGAAGGTAAAATAACTTCATTTCTGCCTGCTGTCAATGCCACTCAACTCTCCCTGAGCATGTTTCATTTTTTTGTGCTGTGTCTCTCATATCTTTTTCTCGTAAATTACCAAGGAGTACAGTCAGCTTAAAATGCCAGATATTAGAATTTCAAACTTATTAATGTTCAAAAAATACGTATTGATGCAAGGGCTGTTGTTGTATTAACTTTGTACATAATATTTTAAAACTACCCTGATTTTGATCCTTTGTCCCACCATTTTTGGATTTGTTCAGAATTATTAGGGAAAGAAGCTAAGAGGTATGCTGCTGTCTGTTTGACACCAGTAAGAATTTTACTATCTTTGAAAGAACGTAACACACTTCACATTCCTGCATATTTTTTTCTATGGCTGATAATTCAGGGAACAGACAAAGCTGTATGCACTACAAAAAACTATGACTGGGTCACTTATCATAACCATTCATTTTGTTATCTCAACATGGATACCTATATGGATAAACTCTCACCTTGAGCTTTGCTAATGTGAATTTTTTGGCATTCATATCTCAAACATATAATAAGCTAGCTATGATTGGAGTTCTGATCACAATCCTCTATATTAATAAGAGCACTGAGGTATCTAATTGTAAACTTACATAAGAAAAGTCTACACTTTATCTCATTAGTAACCCAAAATCCCAAATAAATCAACTGTTAGCTTCATCCATAAATATTTCACAAATGAAATAAAATACTGTACATTAAACATAAACAGGATATTCATTCTTTTGTCCCAGTCCCCTTCAATAAACACATCACACCGAATGACACTTGACGGCCTTTATTAAATTTTCATAACATAACTTTGCTATCCAACATTTATTAATTACAACTTAAACACATTATAGCTGATTGAATTCCAACATCTACCCATGTAATGTTAATCAGGATAGGATGGCCTTGCTCATCCTGACCCAGTAAGCAGTGTCCATACCTCCAACTCACTTACTTATGAAGCAGCATCCCACTACTCACTTCATTTACCACTTATTGAATTAACATCCAACCAAATAAGCAGCACCCTTACCCTGCTTGCTTATTTATCGAGCCACCTTCAAATACTCAATTTCCTTTCCCAATTCATTGGAATGGCTATCAAAAACCAGAGGGGGAACAGAAGAGGGCACGCCTGTACCTCTTTTCTGCCCACCAGCCTGACCAGGCTGTTCCCCCTCTCTCCTACCAAAATTCCAACCTACCAGCTCCTTAAAAGGCATGAAAAGAATCATTCAGTGTACAACATCCTCTCTAACCAAACTAGATCCATGTCACCAGCTCTCAAAGTCCTAACTCATAAATAGCTAAAGTAGCCAACTGCCTAACTGGCTAAAATTAACCCCTCATCTTTTGCAATGCTAAAGTGGCCAACCATAACCTCATAACCTAGCATAGCCTTTGTATATTGGCTAAACTCACTTACCTAACCACCAAAAGTAACTTCACAAAGTTTCCCAGATCATTACCTGTCAAATGCACCACCAAACACTAAACTCACACCAGGCAAAACCACATCAAAACATTATACCACCAAAGCTTCAAGTCCAATAACACCAGAAACAAAACATGTTTAATTGCATACTCTTTCTCCTCTCAATGAATATACTAATGACCAGAAAGAGATTTCATTTCTAATGGATCAATCACAAATAATCCTGCCATCAAACCCACTATTATAAGGCAAGAATGCATTGGCAACAAAAAACATTCTGTTAATAACATCGGTACATCCATGAACAATAAGCAAAATATAGGTTGATGGTCCTCCATAAACCAACAACAACCCTTGTAACTGACTTATTTTTACAGTAGGCAATGTCTGCCAAACTTCCCACTATCAAAATGACCCTTCCAGCATGAGGCACTGCCCAAATTTAGTAAATTAAACTAACCCTGCCACCCCATTGAACTGAAGTAATTGCAACTACATGTACCAACTAGTTCCCACGCCTGAACCAAATAACTGAAGATTCTCTCCCACCAGTCTCATAACCCCTGGTGTCTGCAACCCAATATGACCAAGCTAGCAAAACTGTTCCATATGCTTTACTTTTAAAAGCTACCCCAGACTCCACCCATACACATCTACCCCAGCCTGACATGCCTCGGTTGATCGCATCAGCAAACCACACCACTGACATCTTGACCAAGTGAAAATGTACCCTATTCCCCCCAAATTCTCATGCTAATATTATACCAGCTAAACTAAAACCAGCTTGACTCTAGTGTATGGCTTCTATTTAAAGGTGCCCCAAACTCCTGCCCCACAAATTTAACTAACCTGGCAATGTCCTACCATAAACCTCCCATGTAAAAGGTGCCCCAAACTCCCAAAACAACCTTAATCCTAAAACAGCCTGACACCTCGCCTAACAGGAACACACCACCCAAACACCTGCTATATTAATCAGATGAAAACAACTCCTAATCCCCAACAACCCCCACTGAATCACTTACTTCATATTAAATTGAAAGTTCAAATATTCAACATCCCCCCAGTTGTCCTTCCGGGTCACTCGTTCAACTATACAATTCTCAAATAAATCTCAGTGTCACATGTAGTACACAACCAGTACTAGTCAGTGATATCTGCAACTCCTGTAGTGTTACTCTAGGTCTCCTGGCAGCCTCCCTGACCAGTTTGGGTCTTGTCTTTTCCACACATTTTTTTGCAATGTCACTGTTGCCCCATATTTCCACCACCATTTGATGACTGTCTTCACTGTGTTCCATGGTATATGCAATGCTATGGAAATGTGTGTGTATCCTTCTCTGGGCTGATACCTTTCACAAATGAGATCCCTTTGCTGCTTTGTATGCTGTATGCAAACTATGGCTGTTGCTGTAGCAGGCAACTGAGTAAATTTAGGATAATCCTGGTAGGACAGCTGACCATTATTTGCTGTTAATCAAACAGTAATTGCTGTAATAATATTGAAAGCTGCTTCAACACAGTATTAGCTTAAGCCTGTGCATACGTATGCATTTAGCTTCTTGTAAGTTTTTTATGTGTCATAATTTTTCCCCTAACAGATTTGTTTGTTTTACAATTAAATTGTACAGGTTATAGGTCACATGAAAGGTTGGAAGGGTTGGGAAATGCGTTATTGTGCTCTTATTTTTGTATTTCACAAATACCTGACATTCTAACAGGTGTGTGTACACCATTTATATGCATTGTGTAACACTAATTTATAAAATATGTCCCTAGTTTTGAGCCATAGTCTCCCACATTTTGTCAGTCTTTGTCCATATTTCTTGCAATGACAGGTTGTAAGGTATGTTACAGATATGTGACATCTCCTGCAAATAGGCCCCTGTGATGACCACTGCGATGTGATGTAGGTATCCCCACCACAAGTGAACATGCAGATCTTGCAAAATAGCTGAGAGTAACAGTTGTGTGCATGGTCACATGCATGACTTTAACATGCCTGGGGTACTGGTGAGCCACAACAGGAAAATTCCATACTAACTGGCTTCAGGCTGCTGTCCCACATGCAGACCAGAGGGACATATGTAGTTGTGAGGGAGAGGTATTGTCAGCAGACTCACATTTGACATTGGTACAAGATGAATGCTACGTGTCTGCACAGGTACAGTACAAGCTATAATACTACACAATTTGCTGTGCCTCACCATAGATGTGCACTTGTGTGCATTACTAAACCCCACCTACAAATGCAGTTTGAACTGACATATGCATCTAGATACTCTATTGAAGACAGTATGACTGCTACATGATTAAATTGATGTGCACTGTTTCCTTACCTGGATGCTCCTCGCCTGCTGCCTGGGTCCCACCCACCTCCATGACTGGTGTTTCATCAGTTGGCTGTTGTACGGGAGGATCCCCATGGTTGTCAAGGAGCTCCTCAGTTACATAAGTGGGGCCTGTGTGGTTGGACCCCCACCTGTAGCAGTACAGTCCATGGCCACAGCAACAGCCCTTTGCCAGGCCCGATATATCAGGTCAGTTGCCTGATGCCTGACATGATCATATGTGCGGCCATGGTGGCCCAAGGTGTTCACGCTGTGGGCAAGTTTGTCCCACAGGGAAGTCCGCTCCCACAGATTTTGTCAGCTCCAGCCGAACAGCACTGCATGGTGCTGTATTATTGCTTCAGTGATAGCTGCATTCTCCTCTGCAGTGTATGCCGGCTGACACTGCGTGCCACCTGGAAGACATAATCAGGGAAATACATCACAGGACATCATACATTGCACAGAGTTACTTACAGAGCCAGCACATCAATAGTGCCTATCAATAGCCACCACTTACAACCACATCATACCCCTGTGAACCCTCATTGCACTCCTGGTCCTGATGTGTCATGTTCCCCCCAATGAGGGCCAGTACATTGCATAAACCACCATTCATTATTCATGTGTGTGTGTAGAGGGATGACAGTGGCCGTTTTCCTTGCGGATGGGATGTCAATCGTGCTCAGGCTTTGCTTGCATACATTGTGTAATGGAACTGGAAACATATGATTGAGTTCATGCAGACAGGAATGTTCTCAGGCCCCATGGAGACTTGCTTTTGTTGACCTTGATTAGGCAGTATGCACCTGCCCCTGATGATGAAGGGAGGGGTGTGGGTGTGTGCATATCCACCTACACTAATGGTGAGCCAGGGGGGTGATGTTTGCCCTAAACCTGTCTGCAGCAGGTTGGCTATAGCTATGGTGCATATGTGTATATGGTGTGATTGACCACCATTACAGGGTGGGTTGGGTTGCTACCTTTGAGATTGTAGACATATGTGAAGACAGCCTTGTGATTGCCCTTGGCAGATGTGTCTAATTTGTACTTATAGGTAGCCTTAAAATAATCCACCTGTGACCTTATATGCTCATTCAGACAAAGGTTGACTCGCTGCCTAGTTGGTGCATGCTCCTACTCTGACCTGTACAGCCAATATAGCGACCAATTATGTGGTTTGTGTATTGCTGCTGTCCAGCAAAGGGAATTACTCTACTTTGGTGCAGACAGGTTTTACAGGTAAGGTATTGTTGAGTCCATACAGCTATGTCAGTGGTCATATAGCTGTTTGTAGTAGGCAAGGACACACGGTTATAACACAGTTGGACACCTCTCCAATTTCAACATGATAATCAAGCTTATTCTAGTAACCATGTCTGTGTCAAGGCAATGTAACAACCAGTAGCTGTAGAAATCAAACTCTGCTGGATGCAAAGAAACTGTGATTACACACGTGTACAACATGCACAGCTTATTTACCTGACATTTTGCATCTCATGTCTGTTTGTGATGAGGCAGCCAGGTACACCTACTCATACATAGATGTGTACAGGTAATACCTGATATACATTTCTGTTCTATGTCATTATGGAACACTGTATTTTCACTCTTGCTGCTCAGTCATTCCTGTCAACCTGTTAGAGCAGGAAATCTGGAGGAAGCTACACATTCATGGGGGGCGATGGGCCAAAATTAGTGACACTTTCTTAATGTTGCTGTAACACACTTAAGTCATTTGATAGCACAGTAGCCTTTGCATTCACAGGCATTCCCTGGAGGCTGTCCAATGCTCAATGGCAGGAAGAGAGGAGAAAGGCTAGGAGGGTGTTAGTGAGGGTAGGAACTTTTAATGTTGGCAGTATGACTGGTATGGGGACAGAGCTAGATGATATGATGAACAGAAGGAAGGTTGATATATTGTTTGTGCAGGAGACCAGGTGGAAGGGACATAAGGCTAGGTGTATTGGAGTCAGGTCCAAATAGTTCTATCATGGTGTGAAAGAGAGGAGAAATGGTGTAGGGGTTATCTTGAAAGAGCAGAATGGCAAGAGTGTTTTTGGAGGTGAAAAGATTGTCAGATAGAGTGATGTTAATGAAGCTGGAAATTGATGGTGTAATGATGACTGTCGTTAGTGCATATGCTCCGCTAGTTGTATGTGCAATGGATGAGACAGAAAAAATTTGGAGTGAGTTGGATAAAGTGGTGATGACTGTACCCAATGGTGAGAAAGCGGTGATTGGAGCATATTTCAATGGGCATGTTGGTGAAGGGAACAGAGGGGATGCAGATGGGTAGGTATGATGTTAAGCAAAGGAATGCAGAAGGTGAGATGGTGGTGGAGTTTGCAAAAAGAATGGACATGGTTATGGTGAATACATATTTTAACAAGACAGAGGAGCATAGGGGTGACATACAAGAGTGGAGGAAGATGCACACAGGTGGATTATCTCGTAATCAGGAGGGCCTGTTTGAAGGAGATTGGGGACTGTAAAGTGGTGACAGGGAAAAGTGCAGTTAGGCAGCATGGAATGCTGGTCTGTGGGATGATGCTGGTGATCAAGAAGAGGAGAAGGAGTGTGATGACAGCACCCAGGATCAAATGGTGGAAACTGAAAAAGGGTGATTGTGAGGTTGAGTTCAGGGAAGAGTGAAGACAGGCAGTATGTGGCAGTGAGGAGTTACTGAATATCTGGGTAACTACAGCACAGCTAGTAAGGGAGATGGCTAGAAAGGTGCTTGGTGTGACATCTGGACAGAGGAAGGAGGACAAGGAGACCTGGTGGTGGAATGAGGAAGTACAGGGGAGTATACAGAAAAAGAGATTGGTGAAGAAGAAATGGGATTGTCAGAGATGAAGAAAGTAGGCAGGAGTGTAAGGAAATGAGGTGCATGGCAAAGACAGAAGTGGCAAAGGCTAAGGATGAGGCATATGAAGGGTTGTATGAAAGGCTGGACACTAAGGATGGAGAATAGGACCTGTACTGATTGGCTAAACAGACGGACAGAGCTAGGAAGGATGTGCAGCAGATAAGGGTGATAAAGGATAATGAGGGAAATTTACTCATAAGGGAGGAGAGTGTGTTGAGCAGATGGAAAGATTACTTTGAGGGACTGTTGAATGAAAAGAATGGGAGAGAAAGAGAAGGTTGGATGATGTGGGTATGGTGAATCAGGAAGTGTAACGCGTTAGCAAGGAGGAAGTAAGGATAGCTATGAAGAGGATTAAGAATGGAAAGGCTGCTGGTCCAGATGACATACTTGTGGAAGCATGGAGGTGTTTAGAAGAAATGGCAGTGGTCTTTTTAAAAAGATTGTTTAGTGAAATCTTGGAAAGTGAAAGGATGTGTGAGGGGTGGAGAAAAAAGTGTTTGGGCACCAATTATAAGAATAAAGGTGATGTGCAGATCTGTAGTAACAACAGAGGGATAACACTGATCAGTCACAGCATGAAGTTATGAGAAAGAGTAGTGGAAGCTAGGTTTAGAAGGGAGGTGATGATTAATGATCAGCAGTATGGTTTCATGCCAGGAAAGAGCACTACAGATGAAATGTTTGCTCTGAGAGTGTTGATGGAGAAGTACAGAGAAGGTCATAAGGAGTTGCATTGTGTCTTTGTGGACTTAGAGAAAGCATATAACAGGGTACCTAGAGAGGAGATGTGGTATTGTATGAGGAAGTCAGGAGAGGTGGAGGAAACTGTAAGAGTACTACAGGATATGTACAAGGTTAGTGTGACAGCAGTGAGTTCTGCAGTGGGACTGATAGGTGCATTTAAGGTGGAGGTGGGATTACACCAGGGATCAGCTCTGGGCTCTTTCTTGTATGCAGTGGTGATGGACAGGTTGACAGACAAGATCAGACATGAGTCCCCATTGACTGTGATGCTGGCAGATGACATTGTATTCTGTAGTGAGACTAAGGAACAGGTTGAGCAGACCCTGGAGAGGTGGAGATATGCTCTAGAGAGGTGAGGAATGATGGTCAGCAGGACTAAGACAGAATATATGTGTGTGAATGGGAGGGAGAATAGAAGAATGGTGTGGATGTAGGGAGTAGTGTTTGCAAAAGTGGCTGAGTTTAATATTTGGGATCAACAGTTCAGAGTAACGATGAGTGTGGGGAGAGGTGAATAGAAGGCTACAGGCAGGATGGGGAGGGTGGAGAAGATTGTCAGGAGTGATTTGTGACAGTTGACTACCATTAAGAGTGAGAGGGAAGGTCTACAAGATTGTAGTGAGACCAATTATGTCATATGGGTTGGAGACAGTGGCATTGACAAAAAGGCAGGAGTCAGAGCTGGGCGTGGCAGAGTTAAAGACCTTAAAATCTGCACTGGGTATGACGAGGGTGGACAGGATTAGGGATATATATGTTATAGGGTCTTCCTAGGTTGGACGGTTTGGAGACAAAGCCAGAGAGTAGCGGGATTATGTAGGTTTGGAAATGTGCTGAGGAGGGATGCTTAGTCTATTGGGGAAAGGATGGTAAGGATGAAGCTGCCAGGTACGAGGAAAAGAGGAAGGCCTAAGATAATGTGTATGGATGTGGTGATAGAGGACATGCAGGTGGTTGGTGTGACAGAGCAAGATGCAGTGGACAGGAGGAAATGAAGACAGATGATCTGCTGTGGCAAACCCAAACAGGAACAGCCAAAAGAAAGAGAAGGAGATGTTGTAATGTCATTTTTCACAGGTTGCCAGTGATTTGCCAACATAACACAACTCTATGAGTAAATGATTAAAAATATGAGGCACACATATGGTCAGTGTGCATAACACTGGATAGTTGAATGGTATGAGCTCAGTATATCACATGCAGTTTAGCACACACATCTACAACAGTATTTTACTATGCAAATACCCTGTATAGGTCTCTCACATTTCTGAGACAAACATGTATATCATAGCTGTATTCACAATTAACATATGGATATCTACGACATGCCAGTAGTCAGTATTGTTCAACACACTCTCCAGTAGTAGTCATATGTGAGCCGTCCTTTCCTGAGGTGGCTAAAAGGTCTGAGCTGTGATCTATATCACTACAGACCGAGGCAGTTGCTATGGCCATAGGGCCTGATCAGCAATATATCAGTACAGCAAGTCTTGTTGAGACATATTTGTTGAACTTCCTATTTCACATTACTACATACCACTACTGCATTCCATTACATGCTTACTTGTTTGACATAGCTTTTTTTCCCCATGTATGGTTTGTTTTATTCCAACATGTGTTCATAGGTTCATACGTGTGTACTAGGCTAATGGCCCTGGGGCCATTGCAAGCCTAGCTCATAGAAGTGCCCTGGCATTATTCCACCCATCATTAGTTCCCAGTGCCTCTATCAAGTAGAGCCACTGGAGTGATCCACAGGGTGAACTTTCTATTTTCCATCAACTCATCAAGATTTCGCTTGAAGAGGGATAGTGAGGTGCTCTGCTCGACGTGTATGGGAAGCCTATTCCAGAGCATGGGTAGTCTCTGGGTTATGAACCTGCCCCTCCAGCATGTTCTGCTGATTGTGATAATGAGGTGGAGGTCTCTGGAATGTGTGGTGTGGAGGGATTGGGATTTCTTTAGATGTAGCATTTCTAACAGAGCTAGGTCAGACATGGCTTTGTAAGTCAAGCAGAGATCGCCTCTTAGTAGATGACATGAGACAGAGAATAGCTGGAGTTTTTTGAGTCTGTCCATGTAGGCCATGTGTTTAAGGCCTAGGATCCTCTTTGTGAGGTACTTTTATGGCCTCTCCAGCTGTTGCAGGTGTCTAGTGAGGTGCATGCCAAATGGGGCATTATACTCTATGATTGGTCTAATGAGGGAAGAGTAGAGAGAAATGATGACCTCTTTCTTCCTGGATGCAAAACCCTTGGTAATGAGATGTGCCAGATAGAATGACTTTCTGACCACAGTGGCAATGTGGTGGTCGAAGGAGAGGTTGCTGTCAACCTGTGTCCCCAGATCTCTTATAACATCTTTAGTGTTCAGTGGGATCCCATTGATGTGGTAATTAATGGGAACTGAGTTTTTCCCAAAGGAGATGATGACGCATTTTTTTGGCATTAAGCTTAAGGCCATGGTTTCAACACTAGTCATTGGTCTCAGTGGAGGCCTTTCTGTAGGATGTCTGCATCACTTGGGGAGTTTATAATGGCTCCAAGCTTGCAGTCATATGTGAATTTGGTCAGCCAGAGGCCCTCTGTGTTGGCCTGAACATCTGAGAAGTAGATGCCAAACAGGAGATGACACAGGACCAATCCCTGTGGGACTCCACTTGTGACTGGTCTGCAGTCTGATTTGGAGTCCACTTCTTTCACGCTGTGGGTTCTATCTGTGAGCTAGTTTGCAAACCACCTAATGATAAAGGGGTTGATGCCTAGTTCAATGAGTTTATCAATAATTCCTGAGTGAGGAACAGTATCAACGGCCTTGGCCAGATTGAGGTAGGCTGTATGAACTGCCTTACCTTCATCCACCACTCTGGTGATTGACTCAAAAAAGTCCATCAGGTTGAGCAGGCATGTTTGGTTTCTTTGTCTATCTCTCTCTCTCTCTCTCTCCCAGATGTAGGGTATACATCTGTTTTGCATTGGCAGCAGCTTGCCTTTTGTAGGTAATGCTCATGAGCAGCTCATGGTCTGTGCATCAGTTGGTGTCCCCCACTTGCTAATTGCATGTAGAACAGCTGTGGTCTTATTCCTATAGCCAATGGCATGGCAACACACTCTTATAATTGAGTACTTCATGTGGGCATTGCACCTTTTCCTTGCTTGTGAGGAGAACTTAATGGAGGTGTGTGAACAACAGCATCATGTAGGGTAGTTGTAAATACCTTTTACAACAAAAACTGTGGAGGCAGCCCAACAAACTTGGGGAGAATATTCCAGACATAGAAACAGAATGTAATGATTGCTGTTATATAGTTGA
The DNA here is from genome assembly GCF_019279795.1 of Protopterus annectens. Classification (NCBI taxonomy): domain Eukaryota; kingdom Metazoa; phylum Chordata; order Ceratodontiformes; family Protopteridae; genus Protopterus; species Protopterus annectens. Next base: position 798,428,863 of record NC_056728.1, on the reverse strand, counting down.
ATTAATGCTAGTTTAACAGGGTTTGTGTGGACATGGTTTTTCTGCATGATTTTAAGTCTGACAGTGTTATGTGGTTGACATAACTCTCAACTGTAGGGCTATTCACAGAATGGCTAAATTTTGGACTCTCATGTTTGGTGTGTTCCATAGACATTTTTTGTCTTTGGAAAATCAGTAGCATACTGCGGGGATTGCAGTCGGTAAATGGTATCATCCATTTGTGTTTCTGACTTCATATCCCTCAGAAAATATATGTTACAACAAACTCTGTTACACTGGCAATTGTCTCAGTTTATAACAGCGATAGTTCACATATGCCTCTGTTTTTGGGCCTGTGTCCCCCAAGTATGTCAGGCTTTGTCCAGATGTCATGCAGTAAGAGGGTGATAGGTAGGGTATATCATTATTTAGTGCCTTCATTCCTGATACCATCCCAGTTATGTATTAGACTGCCAGACATGTTATGTGTAAGGGGCTTTATATATGAGGATAAAGCCTAGACATTTTGTGAGACTCTGAACAGTTGAGAAGTCTGTGTATTTCTGGTGATTGTTGTCAGACTATCAGGATTTTGTAGCAGTATAGAGTGTCAATGTTATTTTGCCTGTGTAGGTAGGGGAGTAGGTGTGTGTGTTATGGCTCCTTGTCTATCTGCCTGCGCATGCTGCTCCAGTTTTTGGTGGTCTATTGGCTGTATATGTTTGTAGGGACAGACTGAGACATGTCCCATACCATGGTCAGGCATCATACTACTCTGTTAATTGTGCCAGTATATGTAAGAGTAGTGTGTGAGTGGCAAACATGTTGAGATGTTTTTGCTCACACAGTCCTTATACTCTACTGTTCATTTGGCTTACTGGTATGTCACTGTGACTGTGATGAAATTGGTTCTGGGTATGCACTTTCACACTGGTGTTTGTTTTTCAGTGCTGTTACATCCCTGTAGTGCCTGATATGTTTGCAAATACATGTGTAATTCCCCATTGTGGATTTGAGTTAGTGCTGCATCAGTCTGACTGTAGTTTGGACGACGCCTGGTGACATGCTTAGCAGCTGAGTGTAGTTTCCCTAATGTGATGTTATGTCCAGATATTTGTAGGATGTACTGTTGCCTGGCCCCCATAAGTGTTGTGTATTTCTGACACATCAGTGGGATTATGTGAGGATTTAAGTAACTAACTACTGAGAAGCAATTGAGTGTTGGATTTGTGCTATTTCAGTCAATATATGTTAGGACAGACAGGAGGGTGTTACTGCAGCAACTGTGTCAGCTTATCTACTACAGTATTTCAGATATGTCCCTATGTTCATGCCTTTCTCCCCCCACTTTGTCAGGCATGGTCCAGATTCATTGCACTAAGGGGTTTTGAGCCTACCTCTCGACTGACTGGGTTGTTTCAGAATGTCCAGGTTTATTGCTCATATTTCTGGTCTGTTCCACAGATTCATTATAGGTTCATAGGTTGGTATTTTTATTTCCCTGGTAAATCACTGTGATGATCTGAGGATTTCTGACAGTGAATGATGACACACATTTCAGTTTCAGAAATCACATCCTTCAGAACATGTATGGTGAAACAAACCCTGTCACTCTGGCAACATTCTACATTTATAAGAACAATATTTAAAATATGTCCCTAGTTTTGGCCCATTGTCCCCCATTTGGATAGCCTTTGGCCAGATTTCTTGCACTAAGAGGTTAAGAGGTATGGTTCTGAGGTATGACTCCACATATATATATATATATATATATATATATATATATATATATATATATATATATATATAATACACACACACACACATATATTTTTTTTCTTTTTTTATATGAATATCTCTGTTTATATTATGTATATCTTTTTTCCATATATATGCATCTCCATGCATATATATAGATGTATATATGCATATATACAAAACCTGACTGATTCTACAGAATCTTTTCCCTACTGTTGAATGACTCTACTGCATGATATGTTTGTAAAAGCATCAACAAATCTTGCAACTTAAATGGTGTAGTGGTACATTGCTTTGACTATGGTCTACAGGGCCCTGGGATTGGGACTTGGTAGGGCTGGTTATTTTGTGGCTAGGCAGAGCAGTGGCTGATGGAAACAGAGTGATTAAAGCAGTTTTAACCAGTTGTAAGTGGGTTTGTTTGGGTTTGTGTGACACAGATGCCAACACACAGTTAAACATACATATGCTTAATCTGTGTTGGCTTCACTTAGCATCATGCAAACTCACTTACTCCTGCTTATTCCTGCTTACTCACACTTACATCCATGCAAATTTCTTTAAAAGAAACAAAAAAGGGATGGCTACAGGGAAATTGAGATCCCCGCCCATCGGCAGTCACCATTGCACCTTCACAGCTCCAAAGGTGGTTGTGCTGGTGGCTGGACATGAGGGGTGGCCTGCTCCTTGAGGTGTACCAGCTGGCCCTCAATCCGGTGCAACTGCTCTCCAAACTAGGTTCGAATGGTGCTGGGCACCAAACCCCAGACTTGACTGTAGGTGATGGCCTCCTGTCAGTGCCAGCTTCCGAGGGGACAGGCCCCATCCCCTGCTGTGGTTCCACCCAAAGGTGATGCAGGACCAGCAGATGAAGGAGATCCAGTTTGGGTCCCAGATGAGCTGGGGCCCTGTACCATGGCCAGATGAGGTGGGACAGGCAGATCCGCTGGGATCTGCTTTCCCAAACACACTATGGTGTTGAGGTTTTACAGAATATGTTGGTTAGTCATGAATAACACATTTCAAGATTAGTTAAAACAGCATGCATGAGTGTTCCAATCAACTCCATAAAACAGATTTGAAACAGTTGCATAGCAAACATAACACATGCATAAATGGAACAACATTACGCATCATAACAGCATGCCAGTAACATTGACGGCAACAGGCCACCAACAATGGTATTTGAACAAGATATGTTAATATGCAAGCAATCAAACATATTGACAATAATATAACACAAATTCCAACACTGGGTTGGAGCACAACATGCTCGTAGTATATGAGTAATAATTATTGATGCAGATGGGGGAGACAGAAAATCTATTAACAACTGTTTATGCTTTTATTTTCCACAACAGTACTGCTCAATGCTCTATGGGTCTGCCCACACTTTACATCTACCTATGGCCATAGCTTCTGTAGTACAAACATAACTATTAAACTGTCACCTTGGAATGGTATGAGGCAAACTGTGACAACTCTGGGTACACGACTAGTGGGGACTTGTACATTTCAGGGTTACATATCTGGCACAGGAGTGGTACTCTGAACTGCTGTTATGTGAGTGTGCTCCAGGCTTACATCAGCTGGCTTCCTATCTGTGTCCAGGATTATTTGCAGCAGTGACCACTAGCCGTGACAGCGTGAAACTTGAGAGACATGTATCGGAAACATACATCTCAACCTCTTAGAGCAGAAGATCTGGACAAAGCCATACATATGAGTGGGACAAAGGCCCATAAATATGGACATGTTTTAGATATTGCTCTTACAAACTTAGAAAGTTGATAAAGTTACAGTAATTGCATTTGCTTGGCTTTTCTGATGGATATGACATCTAACACTTGTATGTCCATCATTATTTTTTAACTTCAGTCTATATTGTTTTTCTCTGATTTGCCATGACACCACTACTTTATGCAAAATGGACCACAAATCTGAGACAAATATCTGGACATTCAGTGAATAGCTGTACAATAGAGTGGTATGATTCTGGAAGAATGCATATTGTATGTAGCTACTCTGCTGTCATTTGCAGGCATGTAGTGGGACAATTGAACAGTTGTACACAGTTTATTAGTGTATCCTTCCTACAGCTACTGGAAACATTTACTTACCTGTAAAACCTGTGGAGAAAATATCTGTTAACACTACCTGACTGTTTTTACATTTATTCCTGATTCCTTATGTGCAGATATGTACACATCTTATTACCACTCCCTGGATTCGAACTGTGTCTGGGTGTGCAAAAGTAACAACTCAGGTATTTCTAATCACACTGAGTTACTGAGGAGGTGCTGTTTTCTGCTTCAATGGTTTCTGCCTAATAGTCTCTTGGTTAGATAGTCTAAACTTGTAATTCTGTAATATATGCATGATAGATAGTTATTGTACTGTGCATTACTTGTTTGGATTACTACAACCTGGAAAGCAAAGATTAGCACAAGTCAATGCTGGATGGAACACACTTTAAAACTTAACATATTACTATTCAGGGCTCAGAGCTTAGTGCGGTATATATTTCACATTTCATTTATATCTTATTTTACAGCTACACCATCGACGGTTTCTCCTAACAGCTTGTTCACAGATGCACCTCAGTTAATGTATGCTGTCACAGCCATATTTGCTGTGAAGAACCTATATACATTCTATATATGTCTACAACAAAATAGCAGAATAAACACAATAGTTTTTTTAAAGGTCTTTATTGTACTTCAATATTCGTCAGTCATACTTTTTTATTTATTCACTTCACACAGTAACAGTATACCTACTAGCAGTAAGCAATGTACTCCTTCTTAGCTATTTTAACATAATACTGCAAAATAGATTTGTACTGACCAGCCTGTCATAGCAGTCTCTCACCATGGGCTTCCACGTTACTAGCCCTCTCTGCTTCAGCTGTATGGGAGAAAAACACACATTATGCATATCTATCACATTCTCAGACTAGTATTTGCTACAAACAACTTGATAGTGATACTTACACATTATTGGAGCATTCTGGGCCCATCCATCTTGGATCCACTGGTCTAAGAGCACCCCTTCCAACACTTTAGGTAGGCATAGTGGTGCCATACCTGCTCACAAGTCCGGGGGATGCCAGTAGCACTGGTGAGGTCATGTGCGAGATGGTCCCAAACCTCTGCTTTGTATTGAGAAACCTGGTACTGGCCCTGCAGCAGTCTCTCCTCATGGTTTTTAACAAGGAGTCCAGCCATGACCCTGGACTCCTGAATGTTCCTGCATTGTGCCCAAAAGTGCACTCCCTCTCCATCGCCAGCCATTGTATCTGCACAGATGGACTATAAAAGATTATGTCATATAAGGTCATACATTACTGATCTTTTCATTGAAGTTATAATAGACATTAATACATACAACTACATGTCGATGCCATCCCCCAAGTTATCATTATTATATGGCATACTGAAGATCCACAAAAGCCTGACAGATCCACCAATGAGGGCTTTAGTGGATGCCAGGCAACCAATAACGTACCTCTGTGCAAAAGTAATTGATTCCATTTTAAAAAAAAATATGTGGAATTGGAACCACAGATATGTAAAGACTAATGGTCTTTTTATCAGACATAAATAACTTATACTTCAGGGGTGATTGTAAGTTTTTAGCAATAGACGTCTGTGATTTATATACTTCCATCCCACACGATACAGGTATTGAGTGGTTAACTGCAATAATGAAATTTAGAAAAGCACCAAAAACAGAGATTAGACTTATTGAAGAATTACTGAACATTGTCTTGTCTTACAATTTTATTATATTTGACAAAGATTACTACCTGCAGAAATCAGGGGTAGCAATGGGCTCATCATGTGGGGCGAGTTTCGCCAACCTAGTGATGGCCCATTGGGAACATAAACATATTTTAGACAATGTCCATGTCAACTCAAGTTTTTATTTTTATACATGTTTCCTGGACATTTGTATGATTATTAAAGGAGACAGGCACACAGCTACAAATGTAATCAATTACTTTAACAGCACAACAACTTTCCTTAAATTCACTAGCTCTTGCCAGGAGATAACAACATCTTACTTTGATACAGAATTAACTAAAGACAATGAAAGCCAGAAATACAGGGCCTGTATCTATAGGAAGAGCACATATTCAAACTCTTTCTTGTATTACACTAATTTCCATCACCACCACCAGAAGAAATCAGTGGTGGAGGGACAACTAGTATGGGCAGCAAGGATGGCTACTGAGGATACCCATTTTGAAGAAGAGTGTAAAACTCTTAGATCTATGTTTTTACACAGAGGGTAGCCAAATAACTTATTGTCCTAATTGATTACAGAAGTATCGACTAAAAGGAAACAAGGCATTTATAAACCCATCTTAAATGAAGGGAGTACTGGCACAATGGACCAAGTAAACCACCTTGGGTTACTTAGAAGGACCCAAATGTCTGGAAATATGAGTATAACCAGACGGTTATCCCATAAACCCTGAGTTTGATAACATTTAGTATAGATTCAATGGATTTAAAAAGTATTATTAGACAAAACTGGGAGTTATTGGTTGCAGAGAAGGACATCAAAAGTAAAATAGGTGATTACCCAGTGGTGTTTTTTTAAAAAGGTATGAACCTCAAGAACATAATGGAATCAACAAGACCAGCTCCTAGTAGGAATCCAGGAATGTTTAGATGTTAAGCCTGTAACCAGTGCAAACACGTTGAGACAGGATCCAGATTTAGAGTCAGGGAGGGGACCTATGGGTTAAAGAATAGATTCAACTGCAATTTGAAATCTATACTTTATTTAGCAACATGCCAACAATGTCCAGCATTTTATGTCAGTAAAACCAACCATAAATTTAAAGAGAGAGTTTAAGAACACATCAGTAAGAAAAAACTGGACAATGCATTAGCTAAGCATTGCAGTGAGTTCACAGACCACAAATCTAAGTTTAAAGTTATTGATCAAGTACAGATAGACATTAAGGGTGGGCATATACTCCTACAACTTGAAAGATTAGAAATTTTATGGCAGCTAAGACTAAATGCCTCTCAGTACCCAGGTTTGAATGAAACTTGCTCTATTACAAGCATTTTAAAACTGAAAAGTTTGAGGAGATAAAATCAGAATGTTAGTTTTTTGTATTTATTTTAACATGTCAATGTGATTTTTATTATTTTTTTTTATTCATTCATCTTTTTAATCATTGGGAATGTATTTTTATCTTTGTTACAACTCATAGTAATTGTGATGTAGTCCTTGAGTCTCTTGAGTTTTTAAGCTGTGGTGTCTATTTAACCCTGAAATGGTTTTCCAGTCATTTAATGGCTTACTAATCAGTAATGCTGATTAAGGAAGTCATATGACTCTTATTTAACCACCAGTGTCACAAGAGTAAAATATCTGATAAAGTTTAACCATTTAGATAAACGAAAAGTGCTTCATGCTGATGAGTTGTGTGTTCATTAAAGTATTTTTTGTAGTGTAATAGTGAACGTACAGGTCTTTTTTTTTTTTTACATATTGTCAATATCTGTTGGCTCAGTATAGGAGGTACCATTGTGCAATCGCTCAGAGCAAATCTGGATAGTGCCGTGGAGATTCTTTACATAACTATAAAGGCCTTGTGGTTGTCTTTACTACCTGCTGCAATTCTGTTTTCATAGCTAGCTTTAGAGGATTTGATGAGGGACTTCAACTTTTTGGAGTTTTTCCAGTCTTGGGATTTCAACTTATTCCGTATCAGTTTCCTCCTTCTGTTGTAGAGTTTGTTTATGGCAGGGGACCACCAGATTGGCTTCCTTTTTTTGGAGGAGAGCATCTTGGTTCTATTGGGTATGGTGAGATCCATGCATTTGTGTACATGTTGGTACAGTGCATTGGTGTATGATTCAGTGGTCATGCAACTATTCTCCTTTTGCATGCATGCTGTGAAGTTAGCCACCTCTGTTTTTAGGAGCCCAGAGTTAGCTTTGGAGAAGTTTTTCATGGTGGTTACCTTTGTGGGTTGGGGTGGGGTGGGAGGGATGTGGAATTTCAAGGTGATTAGTTTGTGGTCGGATCTAACCAGGGAGGAGTTGACTATTGGTGAGGAGCAGTGGTTGCCCATGTTAGTAATGACCAGGTCAAGATTGTTGCTACCTCTAGTAGGGGTAAGAACGAGCTGGTCCAGGGCATTAGAATTAATGAATTCCAGGAAACATTGAGCAAATGAATTGGTACATGAGTAGTTTTCCCAGTTAATGGAGGGGTAGTTGAAATTGCCCAGTATGAAAGTTTTAGGTTGGACTCTAATATTCTCCAGGGTGCTTAGGAACATGGAGTGTGAGTTTTGGGACATGGTTGGGGACTTATAGCAGGTTATGACCCGAATTTCTGTCTTATCCAATATTAGCTGCACCTGAAGTATCTCAGATGCATTATGTTGGGCTATCAGTCTGGAGGTGTGCGGATCCTTTATGAATATGGAAACACCACTGCCTTTGGAGTTTTGGTCCATGTTCTGAGGCCGAAAGGTATGGAATGAGTTATAGCCTGGTAGTTTAGGGGTGCTTCCTGCTGCCTTTAACCAGGTCCCTGTTACAGCACAAATGCTGATGTTCTCTATTTTAAGGAGTGCTTTGAGTGAGTGCATTTTGAGATTTAGATTTCTAACATTGAGCAGCATGACCCTCAGTTTGCATTTGTTTGTAGCTTTTATGATGGTAATTTGGTCTTTGGAACACTGCCTTAAAAAGGTACTATAGGGGTGGTAACAGCCTTGGCCAGTATCCAGAAGCCCAGGGGTGACAGATGCAGTCCATCTCTGGCAAAGCATCAAGGTCTCTCAATCATGTCATCCCAGGCAGACAGATACTGGAATGACACCAGAAACTTAGCCAATTGTTGAAATCAATCATTTTCTGCTTGTACTGTGGTATCATTCTGGGTGATGGTAGGATGCTGCTCAGGGTTAGGGTCATACCCGCCTCAGCTACATAATCCAAGAGCTCCTCCAAGTCTCTTTTCATGTAGTCTAGGGAGGTACGTCACAGGTCACTCACACCCACATGTACAATGACAGAGTCATTTTTGTACCTGTTGTTGAGGGACCTGAGTGCATGCGTTATGTGGCAGATTCTGGCACCTGACAGGTGGCTGACTGTTACTTTCTTCTTATTCAACCTAGTGAGTGGGACATCAGTGTGCCTTACTATCAGTTCACCTATGACTAGTGTGTTGGACATGCTGTTTTGCCTTAGGGACTATGGTTGAGTGGCACACTGTTTAGGAGAATTATGTGCCTCATGATTAGTGTTGTGTTGTGGTGGCCGAGTGCGTTTCTGCCTTGGAGGGCTCTGGTGTTTGGGTAGATTTTTACTGACAGCCTCTGCAAAGGAGGGTGTGTGGTTTGTGTTTTTATGTGAAAGCAGTGCTGGTGTGTGTTCTGGAGGTCTATGTGTTCCATGTGGCATGGTGCAAGTGTTGACCTTCTCTTGACCAGCTATTCCGGTCTTGGCTGGAGACTACATGGCTTCCAGTTTGGATATGTAAGTGCATCTCTCAAAAGTCTTAGTGTTGGAATGTAAGAGGAGAGGGTAGTCAGTGTACATGAGGCAGTTGCTACATTGCCTCAGGATGCCCAAGTTCACAATGTTAATAGGAGAAACCACAGAGAACTGACATTTAGCCATGGCTAGAGAGGTGGGCATTAATAATAAGTACTGGAGCTGTTTCTTTATAGAACATTTAGTGTTGGTAGCACTTTTATGTGTTACAATAATTGCTACAAGAAGTCTGGTAAAGTGCTAGACTAATAAGCTAGTAAAAGTGCATGAGAGGGGAGAATTAGCAGATCTAAGGGAAAAATTGAAGAGTAAACGTTGGCACTCTGCTCAGAAGCTTATAAACAGTCCTGGATACAGCAAATCTGTATCTGGACTAGACTAGTAACAGGAAAGATTGGAAACAAGTGCAAATGTGGGCTTTTAAACTAGAAAGTTGAAAGAGATGGACAAACTGCCTAAACGATGAATAAACTACAGTTTCTGGGCCAGAAACCATTCCTCTTGTTGTAGTTAGGCTACCTAGTGCTTACCACTCCCACTGATAAGCTAGAAGGCTTCTCTCCAACACAGAAAGGCTTGGAGGAGGGCTCAAAAGCTTACATACAGTCCTGAATACAGCAAATCTGTATCTGTACTAGATTAGTTAGGGGAAAGGCAGGAAAAGTGCAAACATGGGCTTTTAAACCAGAAAGTTGAAAGAGATGGAAAAACTGCCCAAATGGCCAAGAAACAATTTCTGGGCCAGAAACTACTCCTCTTGTGGTAAATAAGCTACCTAGTGCTTACCAGTCCCACTGATAAGCTAGAAGGCTTCCCTCCAGCACAAAAAGGGTTGGGGGGGGGCTCAGAAGCTTATAAACAGTCCTGGATACAGCAAATCTGTATCTGGACTAGACTAGTTACAGGAAAGGTGGGAAACAAGTGCAAAAATGGACTTTTAAACTAGAAAGTTGAAAGAGATGGAAAAACTGTCCAGTCAATAAACTACAATTTCTTGGCCAGAAACCACTCCTCTTGTGGTAGATAGGCTACCTAATGCTTACCACTCCCACTGATAAACTAGAAGGCTTTCCTCCAACACAGAAAGACTTGGGGGTCTCAGAAGCTTACAAACAGTCCTGGATACAGTAAATCTGTATCAGGACTAGACTAGTTACAGGAAAGGCAGGAAACAAGCTTAGAATTTTTTTACAGAAAAACAGCTAAAACAGCACTAAAAACAATTCAACTGCAGTGCAAGCTAGCACACTTGAGTGTGTAGCAGTATTAAAGCAAATACTGTTTAAATAAATGCAATTTATTCAAAATGTATTCTGAACTGAATTCAATTGTTGTTTTATTCAACTCTGAGCAGTTAAAAAGTGCAAGAAAATATGCTTAGCTGAGAAGCACACTCAGTCAGAACACAAGGAGATTCTAGCAACATTTTTTTTTTATTATTTATTTATTTTTTTAGTAAAGTGGAAAGGGAGAAAGGAGGAGCATAAAATAAGTAAGATAATTCAAGGTTAAGAACCTACGTGGGTTGGCCCTCTCAAATGTTCTCTCTCTATTAGGTAGAATGAGCTAGTGACATTAGACTGGGACGAGTGACCCAGATCAAATTTACAGTAGGGGCGGGCAACTGCAAAGCCACCAACAATAACAACATCACAGGAATAGGGTGGGGTGGAAGGAGAAAACCAATTTCAGAACAGATCAAAAAACAGAAAACAATGCTAGCAAATTTATAAATAATTCAGTCAAGTAAAAATTAGGACAGTGCAGAACTCCGAAAAGTTAAAAAGTGCCAAAAAATATACTTATCAATGCTATATTTCCAGATTGTTTGAGAAGTACTCTTCAGTCAGAACACAAGGAGATTCTAGTAATGGTATGCAGGAATTTACAAACAGGGACTAGTTTTATATCAAAAAGACTTGAAACAATCAAATAACACAAAAGCTGTTAGACCAGTTTTACCAACTTTAAGAACACCACAGGAATGGGGGGGGACCAGTTTCAGAACAGATCAGAAAACAGAAAACAATGCCAGCAAATATATAAATAATTCAGTGAAGCAAAAATTAAGACATTGCAGAACTCTGAAATGTTAAAAAGTGAGAAAAAATATACTTACATCTGGGTAAGTTAAATGGATTTCTAATAAAGCATGGATATATTATAAGCCTAATTCTCGTCACTTTTTTGTAGTAACTTGATTGATTGATTGATTGATTATCATTTGTTAACCAATTTCGTCCAACTAAGCCAGTGGCCCATTTTCAGTGGAGACCCGAGGAGAAAATCTTCACATACAATTATAGTTATTCGAGAAGACACTAAAATTACAATAGTTCTATTAACAAGAACTTATACATAAGATGAAATCCTCTATATTATACAGTTGTGGACTAATTAGCAAACAGAGCCTATGGGGAGCCCCATCTAAAAACATTGTTTTTAAAATTCACAGTCTTCCAGAAATATGTTCTCTTTATCTTTTAAAGATATATTTTTTATTTAATTATAGTGAGTAATTTAGTCATATAATGAAATTACAGGAATTTTGTGATTTGTGAATGGTATATTTATTTTGATAACAACCTTGTAAGGTAGAAAGTGCTACATCTTTCATTTTATTAAATTACAGCTTTTTCCATTGCACAGGGTATTTTTTATTAATTTTGTTCCTTATTGGACCAACTTTGGAGCTTCATCTTGTGCTTTCAGAGGTGATGCCGTCTTTAGAGGTGCAGAGCAGTGGTTCAGAGGGTGGGTTCCATACCCTTTGAGGTATGACATCACTAACACATGCAGTCAATTAGGGGGTTTATGGATTTTTATATATATACATATACATATATATACACATGTATATCTGTGTAAGTATTTCGTATATATATATATATATATATATATATATATATATATATATATATATATATGTGTATGTTCATAGGTTCATATGTTCATACTAGGCTATCTGCCCTAGGGCATTTATAAGCCTAGCCAGAGTGTGTTTGGCTTTCGCCACCCATTTTAAATTAATTTTGCTAGGCCTTTTTTTGAGGTTAGCATACTGTGCCTCTGTCTAACAGTGACACAGAAGTGATAGCCGGGGTAAACCTATGATCTCCCATCCACTCATCAAGATTCCTCTTGAAGAGAGTCAATGTGGGTCTCTGCCTAACCTGGACTGGGATTTTATTCCAGAGTGAAGGGAGTCTCTGGGTTATGAATCTGTCCCTCCAGCATGTCCTATTTATTTCAGTGCTGAGGTTCAAGTCTCTCAAGCGCGTAACTCGATGGGATTTAGATTTTCTGAGGTGCAGCATGTCCATTTATTCCGGGTTGGACATGGCTTTATACGACAGGCACAGATCGCCTCTGAGCAGGCGGTATGCCACTGAGTAGAGCTGGAGTTTCTTTAACCGGGCAGCATATGGCATCTGTTTGAACCCTTTGAACCTCTTGGTGAGGTACTTTTGGGGTCTTTCCAGTTGCTGCAGGTGTCTGGTAAGGTACATCCCAAAAGGGGCATTGTACTCAATTATGGGCCTGATGAGGGATGAGTAAAGAGGCACGATGACCTCCCCTGATCTAGATGTGAATCCCTTCATGATTATGTGGGCTATATAAAATGTTTTTCTAACCACTTTGGCCACGTGGTTGTCAAATGAGAGATTGTTATCAACTTGGGTCCCCAGGTCCCTAATGACTTCTTCTGTACTTAATGGATTACCACCTATGTGGTAATTTGTGGGCACTTTGGTTTTGCCAAAGGGGATGACTATACACTTTTTGGCATTTAGCTTGAGGCCATGGCTCTGGCACCAGTTGTCTGTTTCTATGAGGCCCTTTTGGAGGATGCTTGTGTCAGCTGGAGAGTTGATTATGGCGCCCAGTTTGCAGTCATCTGTGAACTTGGTCAGCCACAGTCCTTCCGTGTTGGCCTGTACTGCCGAGAAATATATACCGAACAAGAGAGGTCCCAGGACTGAGCCTTGTGGGACGCCACTTGTAACTGGTTTGGAGTCTGACATGGCTCCAGCAATTCTAACCATGTGGGTTCTGTCCTTGAGCCAGTTTGCAACCCATCTAGTGACATAGAGATTTATATTTAAGCTGGTGAGCTTATCTATAATGCCCGAGTGGGGTATTGTATCGAAGGCTTTTGCAAGGTCCAGGTAGACTGTGTGGACCACCTTCCCCTCATCAATGGCCTTGGTGACTGTTTCAAAGAAATCGACCAGGTTTAAGAGGCAGGATCTGCCCTTAACAAAGCCAAACTGGGTAGGATCCAGTGTCTGTAGGTCCCCAATATCTTTATTTATGAGGTCCATGATGATCCTTTCCATAGCTTTGCAGACCAAGCTAGTCAGGCTTATGGGGCGATAGTTTCCAGGATCCGTTGAGGCACCACCTTTGTGGAGAGGGACCACTGTTGCTGTACGCCACTCTTTGGGTACATATCCTGTAGTAAGGCTAAGATTGAACAGTAGTTTTATGTTTGGGTTTAACTCTTCTTGGAGTTCATGTAGGATGCAGCCCGGGACACTATCTGGTCCCATTGATGCTGTGTTTTTTGCTTTGGAGAGGGCGGCTCTTACCTGAGCATATGAGATGTCAGGAGGGCAGCACTCTGTTGGGATAGATATTTGCCCTTTTGGTGGGGAGGGGGGGGGAGTTTGCACTGAACCTGTCAGCTAGGATGTTGGCAATGTCTATGGGCTCAGTGTATTTTTGGTCATTTTGGACTAATTCTGAGCATATCTGGGAATTCCCACCCAGGTTCCTAACATAACTAAAGAAAGCCTTGTGATTATCCTTAATGTCCTGTGCAATTTTTCTCTCGAAGCTGGCCTTAGATGATTTTATGAGTGCCCGTAGTTTTTTGCTAATACTGATCAGAGATGCCTTCCCTTTTTGGGATTTTGCTCTATCATGTAGTAGCTTCCTCCTTCTATTGTATAGTTTGTTTATGGCTGGGGTCCACCAGACAGGATGTCTGCCTTTGGAGGATTGGGTCTTGGTTTTATTTCGGATTGCATGATCCATGCATTCCTGAAGGTGTTCATAGAATGAGTTTATAAAGGATTCTGCGGTCTCGGCCGTATTTTCCACAGGTCCGGGGGCTTTGAAGGATTTCGCCTCAGTTTTGAGGCGTGTGAAATTTGCTTTAGAGAAGTTTTTCACTGTGGTTTTCTGGGCAGGGGGTGGGGTCGGGATGTGAATATCCAGTGAGATTAGTTTATGGTCTGATCTTACCAGTGAGGGATACACTTCTGGTCTGGAGCATAGTGTCCCCATGTTGGTGATGATCAGGTCCAGTATGTTTTCCCCTCTTGTGGGAGTGGTAACAAGTTGTTCCATAGCATTTGAGTTTATAAATTCTAGGAACCTTTGGGCTAGGGTGTTGGAGCTAGAGTAATGCTCCCAGTCTATGTTTGAGTAGTTGAAGTCGCCCAATATAATGGTGTTTGGAGAGACCTTCATATTTTCCAGTATTCTAAGAAGGCCGAGTGGGGTTCCTGTGTTTGGGAGGGTGGTCTGTAGCAGGCTATAAACTGGAAGGCAGTTTTACCCACAGTTAGTTGCACATGGATAGTCTCTGATGCTTCGTGCTGTGCCACCAACCTGGAGGTGTGGGTATCTTTGGCGAATATTGATACTCTCCCTCCTTTTGTGGTTCGGTCCAAGTTGTGCTGGGGTGCTCTCGGGAGAGAGGGAGAGACAGAGAGTTAAATTTAATGAATATGCACAAATATCGGTGTGTCTAACAACAGAAGAGGAACACATGTCTTTTATCCAAGACTTGGAGAGGTGTGAAACTGTGAGTAACTAGCTTTTCATCAAAAAAGGAAAGAGAATTACATTACTTTAATTATTTCAACAATTATGCTCCGTCCCATCCGATTCCATCTTTTAGAACCTTAGTCTTGTACTTTAACAATTGTGGGAAGATTGTGTTTCTGCATTATTCTGCACTTCAATTTCCACAAGTAAAATTACTCATAAAAGTTATGTGTTTGTATTTTAAACTCTGCAGGACCATCATCTTATAGCTTAATTCACAGCTGTGGCAGAAATGTGTACTGCTAATGTCAAATGTGTGCCTTAGTCAATTATTACTGCATTTTTTCCATAAAAGTGTTACTGATAAATCTCTGCATAGTCTAATGCCTTAAACTGTAGTAGAAGATTACCTCTGCTCCAGATTGTGCTTCATTGGTTTCATACTCTGCTTATCCTTTACCTGCTTAAAGATGCATTCTGTGTCAGCCCCATCCCCCATGAACACATTAAGCTAAAGGATCTGATACAGCTCTAATATTGCCTTTATTTAATCGGATGCCTGTCTTGCAAGCCTGGTTGTTCTACCCAGCCCTCTAAGACCCACCCTTTTGCTGTTGTTGTTTTATAAAGCTGTGTGTCTCTGACCTCCATACATTATGATAATCTGATTTCCAAAGTCCCTCCAACCCCGCCTTCATTGCTATTGACTGAATAAACTATGTACTGTTCCCACCCATTGTTTTCCAAAGATACATGATACTGAGTTCCACCCAGCAAACCATTATTGCACTTGAATAAACCTATTTTACTACATATTGTCTCTTGCTTATTTTTCAAAAGATCTACAAAACATGGAGTCCTGCCTGCATTCCAGACATATTTACTTGTATCTAATACCATCCAGGCTAAGTTAAGTGCATTTGATGTGTGAGTTATTTCTAGTGATCACTACTATTCCCTGCTTATATGTGTTCATTTTACTGATTTTTTGTAAAAAAAATGTTCTTCCTCTCACTGTCCTGAAATTGCCTTCAGCAAGGGATTTTAAGCCAGTTGTTTAAATAGTTTGTGCTAGCATTGTACTTGTGGGTCTTTTCTACTGTGTTTTTACATAAGGAGGACTAAGTTTATTCATCTTGTGGCAGGAGGTATTTGCTTGGTCTGTATAAGTGGGAAACACACAAAAGGACTCATAGTACAGTCATTTAATTCACCAGGGGGCTCATTAGTTGGTTTTCTGATTTATTTTTCTGTTCTGCTATAAATGTTGCACATTTGCATGGGTTAGCAGTTCTCTATACAGTAACAAACACCTAGAAAACAAATTTTCCATGTAGAACATCCATAAATCAGTTCCCTATATAGCAGGAATATAGCACAAATACCTTGTGTGCCAACAAGCTTAGAGCAGCTAGCTGGGCTTCAAGTAGCAACACCTACAGATTTAACAGACTTCAGTATTTGTGTAAATGTTAAAGTTATGAGAATTTAATACTGTTTAGCATAATCTGCCCCAATAAAGCACCCTTATTAGTGTACACAAACAGTGCACTCTTAACAGCCTTCTAACCCCAATACACCACCTCCTTGTAGCTCATAAACCAAAGGACTGGACAGTATGGATATGCAATCTCCTAACTTCTCTGTACCAGCTTGGTGGATATGGACATACTGATACAATGTAGCAATTGGCTCTTGTTTACTGACAACTACTTAATCCTTAAAGAATCAGAGTATGTGAGATGTGTACTTCCACAATGACACTGAAGGTTAAACTCTTGCATACAAATGCACATCAAGTTTTCAAAACCACACACATAATACCCACTTCACATAGCACACAACACAGATAGACTAATGTATGCTGAGGCACTTAAAATCAATCTTCTGATCTTTTAGACCACTATTGTCAAAGACAAGACATACCTCAGCAAGGCCAAAGGCACTCAGAAAAAACAACACCTAACACTACACATGCTGTCACTCTCACTAAAACCCCACACACTAAGCTTCTAAGGCAAGCAAATGCACTTCTCAGGACTCTTGCGACAGAGGACTCCATTGTAAGATATACTGATGCCCCATCTAACCAGCTGAACAAGGAGTAGATAACTATTAGTTGTTTATCTGGAGCCAGAATCTGCCACATCACACACATATTCAAGTCATTATGCTACTGGTACCAGCATGATTCCATCATAGACCATGTAGGTGTAAATGGTGTGAGATGTACCTCCCTGGATTATATGAAGAGTGACATTATGGAGCTTTCACAATATGTGTCTCTGGCTGGTATTAGTCTAGCATTGAGCAAAATATTACCATCGCAGAGGATGATGCCACAATATAAGCAAAAAATGATTGATTTCAGCAACTGTCTTTCTGGTGTCATTCTTAGGGGATCCAATATTTGTCAGCTTGAGAGAACATGGTTAGCAGACCACATTACTTTGCTAAGAATGGTCTACAGCTCTCTCATCTAGGCTTTCAAATGCTGGATAAAACTTTATCCACCCCTATAGTACTTTTTTAGGCAATGCCAGATTGGTAAACCTGCCAACATAGTAAAATCAATTCAACTGAACCTCAGTGTTTTATTGCTCAGTGCCAGGAACCTAAAAAAAAAAAAAAAAAAAAAAACACTTCCCCCAAGCCCTCCTCACACTCAAAAAATAGGCATCTGTGCAGTTACTGTGGTATGATTTAGAGTGGCAGAGAGTACCCAGGCAGTGCAAAGTTTCAGTGACTTCCAAGCTTTTAGACCAGTAGCTGTGCAAACAAGGGCTAAATGTGGAGGTGTCTCAATATACATCAGTAACAAGCACACCTCTAGGTTGGTCAAACAGTTTGATGTGCTGGAGTTCCTCCATGTACAGATCATCACAGACAAAATCCTGTACTGTATCCTAGCCAGCTATAAGTCACCCTCTATGTCCCAAGAATCTCACAATGCATGCTAGAAACTATTTGAAACACTTACCATCCAACCTAACACCCTACTAATGGGGGACTTTAATTATCCCTCTATAGGTTGGGAATCCTACGTGACCACAAATCTACTAGAGTTTCTGGACTTTTTAAATGCAAATACCCTTGACTATATAGTGAATAGGCCCACTAGAGGATCCAACTTAC
>NC_056728.1:798018175-798108175 GCF_019279795.1 Protopterus annectens | reverse complement strand
GTAGACAGAAAACCCTCTCCTCCTACCACCCAACACCACAACCTGTGAGAGATGCACTTATCTAGCCAAACCAGAGGTAAACATCTCTCTAATCAAGACTGCACTTGATAGTCAAGAGGAGAAGATAAACACTTACACCACACCACACTCATCACATAGTCCCACTAAACCTACACCACTAAAATCCACACATAGAAACATAAAACCACTTGCAGAGGCTCTCAGTAATAATCTTCTCAAGCAACAGAGATCTCCAAAGCAGAAATGCAAGCAACCTCCACCCCCCAACAAAACCCAAATGACACATAGCTCACAGACTCAGTGTGCCAATAAACCACAGGCCATAAGGCAAACCAATGTACCCAACACACTAGTCATAGCTGACTCTATAGTCAGGTACACTGATGTCCCACTCACCAGGCTAAACAAGGAGATGGTGACTCTCAGCTGCCTGTCTTGTGCCAGGATCCACCACGTAACCCACTCACTCAGGTCACTCCACAATAAGTACAAATATGACTCTGTCATTGTCAATGTTGGTGTGAATGACCTGAGATGTACCTCCCTGGACTACATGAAAAGAGATATGGAAGAGCTGTCTGATCTTGTAGCCCAGGCAGGTATAACCCTAGCCCTAAGTAGCATCCTGTCATCGCCCAGAATTATACCGCAGTACAAGGACAAAATGATTGACTTCAACAATTGGCTATGCTTCTGGTGTCATTCTAAGGGGATCCAGTATCTGCCTGGGATGACATGGTCGACAGACCACGATGCTTTGCCAGAGATGTCCTGCACCTGTCACCTCTGAGATTCTGGATACTGGTGAAGGTTCTTGCTGCCCCTATAGTGCCTTTTTTAGGCTCGGATCAAATGACAAATTCACCACCATTACAGGAACAGGCAAGCAAAACCGGAGGGTAATGCTACTCAATGCTAGAAGTCTAAATCTCAAAATGCACTCACTCAAGGCACTCCTTAAAATGGGGAACATTGATATCTGTGCAGTGACTGAGACCTGGTTCAAGGCTCTAGAGAGTACCCCTGCATTACCAGGCTATAATTCATACCACACTTTTCGGCCATCTTACCTGGACCAAAACACCAAAGGTGGAGGTGTGTCCATATTCATTAAGGATATCCACACCTCCAGGCTAGTTACGTCGCATAATGCATCCAAGGTTATCCAAGTGCAACTAACTCTGGGCAAAACTGTAATCCAAATTGTAGCTTGTAACAGATCCCCCACCTTGCTCCAGGATTCCCACTCCTCTTTTCTTGATATACTGGAAAATATTAAGGTTCAACCAAATACCCTAATAATGGGCGATTTCAAGTATCCCATCATTAACTGGGAAAACTTCTCATGTACCAACTTCTTTGCTCAACACTTTCTGTAATTCATAAATTCCAATGTCCTGGATCAACTTATCCACACCCCCACCAGGGGCAACAATATCCTAATCCTAGTCATTACCAACATGAGTGACCACTGTTCCACACCTCAAATCAATCCCTTGTTGGTCAGATCCAACCATAAGCTAATCACCCTATATATCCACATCCCACCCCCACTCACCATTAAGAGAACAATGGTAAAAAATTTCTCCAAAGCCAACTTCATGCTTCTTAAGACAGAAGTGGTGAACTTCATGACATCCATATAGATGGATAATACAGTTACGAGTGCTGATTACTACACAAATGCACTCTATAAGCACTTACATGAGTGCATGGATCATGCTATCCCAAACAGAACCAAAATGCTATCCTCCAAACAAAGGAAACCAATCTGGTGGTCCCCTGTCATAAACAAATTCTACAACAGAAGGAAGAAACTGTTGCAAAAGAGAGTAAAATCCCTTGAGTGGAGGAGCTGCCTGGTCAGCCTCAGTAAGAAGCTGCAATCCTCTATAAGATCCTCCAAAGCTAGCTGCAAAAAAAAAATCACCACAGATTTAAAGGGCAACCACAAAGCATTCTATAGCTATGTCAAGAATCTCAATGGCAACACCTAGATCTGCTCTGAGTTGCAACACAATGGCATGACAATTACAGAATCAACTGATATTGCTAACATCCTGGCAGATAGGTTCAATGCTAACTTTACCCCCCCTCACCCCAGGAAGAATGCAGAGTCTTTGTAATCACATCTATGCAGGTAAAAGCTGCACTTTCTAAAAACAAAAACACAGCATCCATGGGACCAGACAACATCCCAGGCTACATTTTACACAAACTTCAGAACGAACTGGCTCCCCACTTAAGCACCATGTTCAATAATAGTCTCACGTCAGGCTTTGTGCCCAATGAATGGCACACAGCAACAGTTATCCTACTTCACAAAGGGGGAGCCATCACTGATCCTGGGGACTATCGCCTAATTAGCCTGACGAGCCTGGTCTGCAAGGCCATGGAACGTGTCATCATGGAACTCATAAACGAAGACATTGGTAACTTACAAACTCTGGACTCCACCCAGTTCTGGTGTGTGAAAGGCAGAGCATGCCTTCTGAACCTGAATGACTTCTTTGAGGCAATCAACAAAGCAGTAGATGAGGGTAAGGTGGTTCACACAGCCTATCTTGTCCTTGCAAAGGCTTTCAACACCATCCCCCATTCTGGAATTATAGCTAAACTCACTAAACTAGGTATAAATCCCTATGTTACAAGATGGGTTGCCAACTTGCTCATTGGCAGAACCCACACTGTAAAAGTTGCAGACTCCAAATCTGACTTAAAACTAGTGAGAAGTGGAGTACCACAGGGTTCAGTCCTGGGACCTCTCCTGTTTGGTATCTACTTCTCTGAAGTACAGACTAACACAGAAGGACTCTGGCTAACAAAGTTTACAGATGACTGCAAATTAGGACCCATACACGAGTCCCCAAATGATGTGGACATCCTACAGAAGGGCCTCACTGAGACAGATGCCTGGTTTCAGAGGCATGGCTTCAAGCTCAATGCCAAAAAGTGCATTGTCATCCCATTTGGTAAAAACTCTGTACCCATGAATTAATACATAAACAGCAGTCTAATTAACACAGAATGTGTGATAAGAGACCTTGGGACCCAGGTGGACAGTAGTCTCTCCTTTGATAATCACATTGCCACGGTAGTCAGGAAATCTTTCTATGTTTCAACCTCATCACAAAGGGGTTCTCATCCAGGAAAAAAGATGTCATTGTTTCCCTCTACTTGGCACTCATTAGACTCATTATAGAGTACAAAACCCCTTTTGGAATGTACCTCACAAGACATATGCAACAGCTGGAAAGGCCACAGAAATACCACACAAAGAGGATTACTGGCCTCAAACAGATGCCCTACACTGACTGTCTGAAAAAAACTCCAGCTTTACTCTGTAGCACATCACCTACTCCGAGGAGATCTCTGCCTAACATATAAAGCTATGTTAACCCAGAGCTGTTGGACATGCTACACCTTATGAAATCCCAATCCCTCTGAGCTACACACGCTAGGGACCTAAACCTTGTCACCACAATAAACAGAACATGCTGGAGGGATGGATTCCTGTCCCAAATACTTCCTATACTCTGGAACAAGCTGCCCATCTATGTCAAGCAAAGTTCCTCAGTAGCACTCTTCAAGAAAAATCTTGATGAGTGAATGGGAATTAGGAAATACACCCCAGGGGATCACTTCTGTGGCTCTGCTTGACAGGGGCACAGGAAATTAACTTTCTTGGGTGGCGTAAGCCAGGGAACCTTGTTGGCTAGGCTTACTAAGGCCCTTGGGCAGATAGCCTAGTATCTACCTATGAACCTACAAACCTATGAATACACATGTACTTGCAAATATAGCAGGCACTACAGGCATGTAACAGCATGGAGTAACAGACACAAGTGTGAAAGTGAATACCCACAACCAACCTGAACACAGTCACAGTCACATTATGGTAAGCCTAATTAATAGTACAGTCTATGGACTGAGTGAACAAAACCATCCTCATATGTGCCACTCGCACACTAACCCTACATATACTGGACCAATACACAGTGTAGTCTGATGCCCGACTGTGGTATGGGATATGTGTCAGTCTGGCCCTACAAATATGCATGCTGATAGGGTACCATAAACTGGAGCAGCATGCAACGTCAGATAGAACAGGACCAAGAACAATGAAATCTACCTACCACAGTCTGTATATAGGCCAAGTAACATATTCACAATACACACTCTGTCAACAATCACCATAAGTAATCAGATCTCACTACTGTGCAGACTACAACAGAATGTCCAGGTTTTGTCCTCAAATATAAGGCCTACTACACATAACATGTCTACCAGTCTGATATCGCACTAGCTTGTTATCTGGTATGATGTCAGTAAATAATGATGTACTCTACATATGCACCTCTTACTGCATGACATATGGACAAAGGGTGACAGACTTGGGGACGGAGGCACAAACACAGGGCCAATATTGACATATTGCTGTGATAAACTGAGAAATTTCCTGGTGTAACAAGGTTTGTTATGACATATCTCTTCTGAGGGATATGAAGTCAGTAACTCGCATGGATGTCACCATGTACTGACTGCAATCATCAGAGTATGCTACTGCATTTCTAAAGATAGGAAATGTGTGAGTAACACAACACTTGTAAGACTCCAAACTCTTGACAGTCTGCAGATAGCCCTACAGGTGAGAGTTTCCTCAACCACATAAAATTGTCATGCCAGCCTTTAAATCATGTAGATCAGCCATATCCACACAAACCCTGTTAAACCAACATTACTTCAAATGTAGAACAACATTACTTACATTCTGTCCCCATGTCTGGAACATCCTCTTCCTGGTTGTTGGCCTGTCTTTACATTGTATGTTGTAAGAGGTATTTCCAACTACCCTCTGTGGTGCTGTTTGTCAAACACCCACATGAAGTCCTGCTCACAGTGAAGGAAAAAGACCAACATTCCCATGAAGTGCTTAGCTATAGGAGTGTGTTTCCAGGCAATTGGCTATAGGAATGATACCACAGCTGTTCCACATGCAATTAGCAACTGGGGGACTGCAATTTGTGCACAGGCCATCAGCTGATCATGAGCATTACTTACAAAACTCAAGATGCTGCCTATGCAAAACAAATGTACTTTTCCACATCCACCAGAGAGGGAGAGAGAGAGAGAGAGAGAGAGAGAGAGAAAGTAAGAAAGGACGAGAGTAAGAGAGTAAGAGCCAAGTGTGTTTGTGTATGATCTGTGGGTGGAGAATGGTATGTGGGTATTATAACAGTTGCCTTTATTGTTTACTAATCCATACTGTCACATAGTAATTGCACATGGCTGTACACATTTATGGCTGATGATTGTCTACAACAACCTCTACAGTGTTTGAAAACTGTTGGCCTTGTAATGTGGACAATGGGACATATAGGTCCTGAATATAATGATGTAGCAAAAACTCAAACAGGATACGGTGACACACACTTACTAGTACTGAGTTTCACTATGTATTGCTAGTACAGTGCTACACAGTTATTGCATGCACCATGGAGCGAACATGTTAGACAGCTGTCCAAAGGTATCTTTGAAGGTGAGTGACATAAGCAACAGTGCTAAAGGAGGGGTAAGTGAAGTGTAGTAAATGTGAATTTCCACAAAAGCAGGTGTCAATGAAGGCACACACATGCTCTCTCAGGGAAACACACACATTATCATAGTTGGCAGGATCAGGATTAGAACTCCTACCTAACTAGTTTGTTACACTACAGTATTACACAGTTATCACAAATGCCACAGAGCTTATATAGCTGAAACATGGCCAACGGGTTATTTCAAGGTGAATGACGTCCGCAGCCATGCTAAAGTAGGGCAATTGGAGGTGTAGTGAATGTGAATGGTTTCAAAATCATTAATCTACACACACACACACACACACACACACACACACACACACACACACACACACACACACACACACACACACACACACACACACACACACACACACACACACACACACACACACACACACACACACACACACACACACACTTGCCAGTATTGAGATGCATAGGTTCATTGCTTCACAGGTGTGTAGTAGTTGAATGGTCCTGAAGGCCGTACAAGGCAATGCAAAGGGAATACCTTGGCATCAGGTCACATGACAATAGTCCCCAGTGTGGCTCAGGGGTGTAGCCCCTGGAGTGGTCCCTACAGGTGGGTATTATATTCACCATCTACTCATCTGGGTTACTATTGTGGGTGGTCAGAAATGTGCACTGCTTCCCATGTATGTGATCTATATTCCATAACATGGGCAATGTCTGGATTGTGCACATGCCCCACACACATGTTCTTTGATGTATTGAAATGTACTTGAGGTCTCTGGGGCATGTTGTGTGAACAGATATTTATCTTCTGATGTAGCATTCCTGACCTAATGTGGTGAGACTTGGCTATGGAACTAAGGTCATGCTTGCACCTACATTTACAGCATGATACAGGTATTCAGTAGAATTAGTGGTGCCTGTCTATACAGGACATGTGTACAAGGCATGGTATTCCCTTTGTGGGTTACATTTGCAGACTCTACATTTATTGCAGGCATCCAGTGGGGAACATAGCAAAAGGGCCACTGTAAGCATTTAATTGCCTACTGCAGGGATGGAACAGGGTGCCATGTCCTTTTACTTGCTGGATAACACACTCAGTCAGGAGATGTAACACATCACAGTACTTTCTGATGTCAGTGGCACTGTTGTGGTCAACAGGCATGTAGTCCACTGCAATCACACTGTGGTTACTATCTATGAGGCAATATGAAGGGAACTACCAATATAGTAATTGTTGCCTAGCCAAGTGTGTTTGTGTATGAGACATGGGTGGAGTAATAGAAGGGTTGCCTATATTATTCACCAATCCATAGTGTTACATGTAGGGCTATGGATTGTCTACACTAGCCTCTCTGGTGTTTGACATCTGTTGTCCTTGTAAGGTAGACATTGTGACATATACTAGTTCCTCAGTATAATAATTTAGCAAAGCACACCCCACAATGCATTATGTTATTACACAATCACAGCAATCTCCACACAAGATACTGATGACAGATACACACACATGCCAGTACTAAGACTCAAATCCCTACCTAGCTATGTATTGCTACTATAGTGTACCACATTTATCACATGTGCCACGGAGCTTACAAGATGGTTGTTGTCCTAAGGTACTTCTAAGGTGAGGAACATCACCAGCCCTTGTAAATACTGGCATTGGGTGATGTAGTGGGTGAGAGATCCCACAAATAAATTTACCCTAAACATACATTTACCAGGGTGAGGTTCAAACCTCTATCTAACAATCTTTACGGATCATTATGTTACACATTTGCCACATGCCCCACTGACCTGACATGGTTTAGGGTTGGCAACAGGTACTTCTAAGGTGGATGATATTTGCAGGACTGCTAAAGTCAGGCTCTGAGATGTGTACTGGCTGTACATGGGGTCAAAATCTTTGAGGTACACACACAAGCACTTGTCACAGATGAGATTTAAACCCATAACTGTGCAGTTACTGCTACTATATTGTTCCACATTTGTGGCATGTGCCATGGAGCATGCATGTTAGAGAGCTCTCCACAGGTATCTTTGAAGGTGACTAACATCAGCATCAGTGCTAAAGGAGGGGTAAGGGGAGAGTAGTAAGAGTGAATATCCATAATATCAGGATTATCAAGGACACACACACATAGTTTCACAGTTGCCATGTCAGGGATTAGAACTCCTAACTAGTATGTTATATTATAGCATTACATAGCTATCGCATGCACCATGGAGCTTATAGGGCTAGCCCTTGTCCAAAGGGATATTTCAAGGTGACTGACATAAGCAGGCTTGCTAAATGTGTAGTGACTGTGAATGGCCTCAAAAGCATTAATCTCTGCACACACACACACACACACACACACACACACACACACACACACACACACACACACACACACACACACACACACACACACAGTTTCACAGCTGCCATGGCTGGGATTACAACTCCTACCAAACTAGTATGTTACACTATAGCATTAGACGGTTATCGCAAGCACCATGGAGCTTATGGGGCTGAGACTTGGCCAGAGGGTTATTTCAAGGTGACTGAAGTGCAGTGTGTATGAATGGGCCATAAACCATTCCTTTAGAAACACACACACAACACTCAGTCACACACAATTTTACATTTGACAGGACTGGGTATACAAATGCTAGATGAATACTGATTTGTACTATCATGTTACACTGTTATCATAAGCACCACAGACACTATAAGGCTGAGGGCTACCAAAAGCAAATGTCTACAGTATTTGAGATCGACACATCATGTGATATTGGCCAATTGGATGTGTGGTGGGTGGGACAGGCCTCATGATGGAAATCTCTTTGTCACTGTCTGACTCTCTCTTCCCCACATCTCTGTGTGTCTATGTTTGACCTATTATAGTGTGCTGACCTTGGATATGTGTGAATATTCCTATCCAATGTGTGTGTGTGTGTCTGTGTGTGTGTGTGTGTGTGTGTGTGTGTGTGTGTGTGTGTGTGTGTGTGTGTGT
Organism: Protopterus annectens; assembly: GCF_019279795.1. Taxonomy (NCBI): domain Eukaryota; kingdom Metazoa; phylum Chordata; order Ceratodontiformes; family Protopteridae; genus Protopterus; species Protopterus annectens. The sequence goes on along the minus strand of NC_056728.1, from coordinate 798,099,597 downwards.
GCAAAGTATGAATTGTGTGCAATGTGGTGCGTGTACACAGACATCTGCAACTGACAGATATGTATAGTCCACTGTTGTTGTCAGACATGGGCTTCATTTCTCTAGTGTTGTCAGACATGGGCTTCATTTCTCTAAGTGTAGGAGCATACCCAGTATGGCCTTCTGTATTGAGTGTGTGAATCCATTCCACGTAGGTTGTACTCCATTGCAGGACTCTGTGTTCTACACCTACAGCTAGCAACCTGTTTCTGCAGGATATCTGTAAATAGGTTAACAATATTGAGTCACAATGAGTGACAGATAGTGGGATATTGTAACTATTGTGTCTGTGCTGCTTGTGTTACATGGTTGGTGTTAACAGAGATATTCAGACATATGTACTGTTTTACACTTAGATGCATTATGTCATCAACTACTGACAGATATACTTATTTGCTCACAGTTATTTTCTTGGAAATACAAGATGAATGAAGCTGTGTCCAGTATTGTGGTCTGCAGCCTACATATTCTTGCACACTCATGCCATTCTGGAGGGGTAGCTGCAGACACTTGCTAATGGATCTGTGTAAATGGTCCAGCACCTTGATACTGTGCTGGCTGAGGATCCCCTGCTTGTACATCTATCGACATAACAGAATGGCCATATCCTGCAGTGGCCATACCTCTCAGCTGTACAGATTCACCCAGGTTACCCAGAGGCAGGGGCTCATATATCTGGTCAGTTCCTCTTCATATTGTGGATTACAAGCAGGTTTGTAGCCACCCATTACTGGGTTTGCAGGCAGGGGTAGTATGGGCACACATCAGAGTTTCAGACTTCACACACTCCATGACATCCATGCTTCATACCCCCCACTCTGTTATTCTGTGCTCTTCCTAATATTATGCAAGTGATATCTGAGAAGTTTCCCTACAGTTGTTCCTTCATCCCAGTGTTATTTAGTGGTTGGTCCACAGTTCATGCAGTAGGACATGGTGGGCATGCTAGTGGGATTTTTGACTTGGCCTTGCATTTGTGTTCTGTGGATTGTGTTATGTTGTTAGTTGGGACCCCAAGAAATAAAATGCATTGGCAGTACAGGTGAGGCACAGGCCTTTGACAAAGGACTGTAGAGCATTTGGTAGTGATGCAGGTCATCTGTAGCAGGCCAGTGCATTCTGTCACTCCGACAGTTCCAGGCTGCAAGCCACTGGATTCCCCTGGGGTGAGAGGGTACATGTGTGAGGTGTTAATGGCAATAGTTCCTGTCCATATTAATCCCTTGTTCTGGATGCTGGCAGGGTGCTGCTTACAGCTAGGGACACACCTGCATGGGACACCTCTTCAGCATGCTGAATTCTATAAGTATTCCCATACAGAACTGGGGGTCATACTGAACTCATTCTCAACAACAGGGATATTACCTTTGATAAACCTGTGGCTGATGGTGGGGTGAGCTGAGTGCATGTGTGATATGGAAGCTTATTGCAGCTGACTCACAGATATACCTGGGACATTCCCCTTATGCTGCCTTGTGCAGGGACATAGGCAGTCTCTCATTCCATACTACACAGACAACTAATGTGCTGCTAACCTGTATGTACAATTTCAAAGGTGTGTGCAGTTCACAGTTACATTTTATGTAATTTGTCTAAGGTACTTCCACCTGTGCACTGTGCGTATGTCTGGGCCCACATTCATCTTATGTCCATCTTTCAGATGGTGACAGATATTGACATCTGAACAGTGCATATGGATGACTGCTGAATTGGGTCTTGCTGGGATGCATTGTGGTTGGCACTGCAGTTGTCAGAACATGGACCCATCATCGACAGTACTGGCCATAGGCCACAGAGACACAACCCTCCATGCCTACATGCTGACCACTTCCATACAATATAGGACACATAACCTAACATACAGACCCCTGCACATTGTACACATGCAACAATCTATCCTGTAAATTGGGTCAGCTCAGGTAATCTGTGCTCCACTGTTATTAAACCCAGATGTACATGTTACTGCATTTCTACATAGGATTGTGTGGGGGGTGCACTTGCCAACTGTAAACATTTGCTATGACTGTACTGGTATTTCAGGTACTCTGTTGGCTTCCATTTCATTTTGTATTCTGACCTAACATGCAGACTAGAGGCATATCAATAGAGTACAGATCTTAGGTTTTATTAACCTACATTTCAGTTTCAGACTTCTTACCCTTCAAAACTAACATACAACTGCCTTGCCTATTGTAGTCTACCTGTGTAGGTCTGGAGGGGGGCTGTTTTCCATTGCCATCAATTGGAGGCCTTATCACAGCCTTTCTTTATGGTCATCTACACCTGTCCTGCTGGCTGAGGCTGTTGTTGAGTATGTGAATCTCACTGACATGCATGTTTGTGTCCTATGGACACACATTTGGGCCACCACATGTACTGCAGTGGGATTTGTCACCTTGTCTAGTACTGCGTACTTTGTTGACACCAGTATTTGTTATGGATTTCATGCTGCCCATATAAGTGTCCACTTTCTGCTGCCATCCCATTCAGCCACCCGATTCCCTTGCATGCTCACATCCATACCATAGATACAACTAGCAGAACATACTACTCCATTCAGCAATTGATAGGAAGAGTGACTTACCTTGTGGCTGTGCCGGTATTGAGGATGATGGTGGAGGGCTGACTATGTCGGATACACATAGTACACTCCCTATACATGTTGAAGCACTGGTAGTGTAATGTTTGGCATTCCTTTGACTGTATGTGCGAGTCAAAGAGAGGTGTCATTCCCTGGGTTCCTACTGTGTCAGTGTATGTGTTATGCATTGCCTCTTTACCAAAGCCTGGGCATACTGGGCATGCCTCCCTCTGCCTATATGGGCAGGCTCAGGTTGTTCCTCCTCCGAGTCACTCTGTGCCTGTGCTGGCCTTGGCAATGGTGGGGGGGCTGCGTGACCTTACTCCATGCTGTTCCTGCTCCAGCTGTTTCCGTAGGATCATATTGTGTAGCATGGCACATACAGTGAAAATACGTATACATGTAACTGGAGAGTACTGCAGGGGTCCACCAGATATGTCCAGACACCAGAACTGTGATTTAAACATCCCAAACACATACTCTATTATGATTCTGCTTTGTGCGTGTGCCTCATTATGGAGTTCTTGTTTGGGTGTGTGTGCATTTCTGATGGGTGTCATCAGTCACAGCTCCAGTGCATAACCAGCATCCCCACTAGGTGGCCATATGGGATGTCCCCACTGGCAAATCTCTAGTACAGCTGTGTCATACTCCAGATGTGGGAGTCGTGATGGCTTCCAGGGCTGCGAACACACACATTCATGATAATGCCCTGGGCATCGCACAGGAGCTGGCAGTTGATGGAGGGGAAGCACTTGAGGTTTATGTAGACCCTAACTGACACAATCCAAAAAAGAACTCACACCACAGGCAGGTGCACAGCCAAAATAGATAGCTCAAAGTCAAAAAGTCAGCCAGCACCCAGAATGAATGTATCCATTAACCATTTATTCATATGTTCTGACCCAAACAAACAGACCGGTTTCGGCACAAAGCCTTCTTCAGTGATAGCATAACATTCCATCAACTGACTTAATATAGTCATAAGATAATTGGCTAATAAGAAAATAAGTGAGGATAATTACATGCCAAAAAATAAAAATGAACCTAAAAGTCAAAAGATTTTTATTGTAAACATACTGAGAAAAGAAACATTAGTCATGTCTAAATATCTTGATATGTTACACTGTAAAAACAAACTAGCCCAATTAAACAACTTGTAAATAGATATCATCTTATAAATGATCATTAAGACCCAGGTTAAATAACCCCCCAAGTCTAATAATCCAAGCCTTTTCTTTGCTGTTAAGCATATCGTGCCTTCCAAATTTATTAACTTTGTCACCCCTAATGGCATCAATGATTTGAAACTGAAACTTTGCACTGGTATGAGACAATACATGTTTATATAAAGCATTAGATAGGTGTTTGTTCCTAATGTCACTAAGATGTTCTGACATCCTGATTCTCAATGGTCTTGAGGTCTGCCCAATATAAAAGACAGAACAGGAATAGGTGGCAAGATGTATGACCCAATTGGTTCCACAATTGCCAAAACATCTAATTTCAAAAACTTTTGTTGTATTCCTGCTGGAGAATTCTTTAGATTTCCTCATATAAACACAAAATGAACAATGACCACAGGGAAAGGAATCCCTTAGTTGGTGACCAGAAAGAGTGAGTTGTATACCACCCGTATTCCTTTGTATTCCCTTTTTATGTAGATTCAGATATGATCCCAAGGTACGACCTCTCCTATATGAAAACTGGCACTCTGAGGAAAGAATATTAGCTAAAGCTGGATTAGCTAGTAGGATATTCCAATTACTTTTAATCACATTTCTAATAACATTAATATTCCTACGAAATGTGGTCACAAATCTAATGGGCACCAACCCTGTATTGTATTTTTCTTTGTAACTAAGCAACTCATTTCTGTTAAATTGTTACGCCCAATTATATGCTGACATGATATGACCCAATTTATAATCTCTGGCCTTAAATCTGTTCTTTAAGTCATGCTGATAGTATTCATAGCTTTCCTGATTGGAGCATATCCTTTTAATTCTCAAAAATTGAGACTTTGGAATATTTCTTATAATATGTTTTGGGTGTAGACTATTGGCATCCAACAAGGTATAATATTGTGGGTATTTTCTGAAAATTTTTGTATCAAGTGTATGATCACTATTCCTAGTGATAAAGACATCCAAGTATTGAATTTCACTATATTGCATATTGAGAGTAAATTCAATACCCCACTAGTTGTCATTTAGGTATTGAACAAACTCCAATAGATATTCCCGATCAGACATCCAAATGAGCAATCATCGAGGTACCTGCCAGATGTTCAATTCCTCTATGTAGATATTGTGGGCCCTATCATAGATAAGCTGTCCCTCCAGGAACCCCATAAATAGGTCGGCATATATTGGTGCAAATGATGCCCCCATTGCTGTACCTTGGACTTTCCAATAACAATCCTGATGAAAATAAAAAACATTCTTGGTTAGTACCTGTTCCACCATACATAGTATCGGAATATTAAAAACCGGTGGATAGAGATTACCCCTGACCAACCAATATTCAACGGCCTGCAATCCGGACCAATGTGGAATGTTCGCACATAAAGATTTAACATCAAGGGTGCACATCCACCAGCCGGGCTCAAGTTGGGAGTCTGCCACAATTTGTAGGAATTCAGTCATGTCTTTCAACCTAGATCTAACTAAACTCAAAAGAGGTTGTAGATGTAGAGTCAAAAATTCCGAAAGTGGTTCTGTTAATGAACCCCTACCTGAAACAATAGGTCTATCAGGTGGTTTAGTTTGATTTTTATGAATTTTGGGCAATACATAAAAAGTTTGTCTATGTGGATCAGTCACTGTGAGCTGTTTCTGGGTATTTTTATCAATAATTCCCTCTTCAACAGCTAAGTCCAAAAATTCATCTGTCTCTTATTTAAACCTATTGGTAGGGCTTAAGGGCATAGGCATATAATGCTTACTACTCCATAACTGTGTTTGTGCTTCAGAAACATATTTTCTATATCTATTACCACCACAGCACCCCCCCTTATTTGCTGTGGTAATGACAATATTGGGATTATCCCTCAAATCCTTTACTGCCTGGAATTCTGACTCCGATAAACTGTTACCCAGTATGAATGATTGCTCTTGTTTGAAGTGTAGGTCCCTGATGACTTTATCTTGAAAAATGAAAACATGTTTGTCCATAGGTGGCTGGAAAGTGGATTTTCGAAAACGAAAATCAGTAGATCTTTGAGTATTATCTTTATCATCAAAAAACAATTTCAAGTTAAGAAGGCGACAAAATGACAACACATCCTGTACAAAATTATATTCATTAACAAAAAGCTGGGAACAAAAGATAACCCTTTATCAAGTACCTTTAATTGTGTTTCAGTCAATGACACAGAGGAAATATTATGTACATTTTGGTAAACATTTATTTCTGTATCAGTACATCCAATAGTGTTTCCAAATTCTTGACTGTATCTGTAACTATGTTTTCTAACCCCCCCCCCCCCCGTGTCGCTTAACCCTAAAGGGTGATCCATACTTTTTGTTTTCTTATGCACTGGGGACTCTTGAATAAGTACATGTTCAGGTTCCGTGGGGGAGGATTCCTCCCCTGATGTACTGCTGAAATCTGTCTTGGACTTTTTCAGTATAGACCTTGGTCTCTTTTCCTAAATCTCGTTTGTCCTGAATCCCCTTCCCTGAACTTCACATATTTTTTCATTACAAACGGATTCCCCTCCGCATAATCCACCACATCCCTTTGAAATTTGTTTATTTTCTTATTTTTTAATGTTTGTTCCAAAGAAAGTAGTTCTTTGGAGAGCTTAGATAGACATGAGTTGTAAACTGTTTGTCCCTCAAAGGGTTTAATGTTTTCACATAGTATTTTGATATCTGCAACATTAGTGTCAATAACTTTTTCATAAAAAGAAGTTAAAATCTCAACAAACGCCATTGTTGCTGTATGTTGGGCTTTCCCCTATTCCTCATTCAGTTGTTCATCTGGGTTGTTAACCAATGGTTGAGTTTTAATTCTAAGTCCTCTTGGTGTTATATTTTTGGCATTATAGGCCTTAAACAACCTCAAATGCCAAACATTACTTCTGAGTTGAGTCATACTTTTGGTCAACTTAAAAAAACAATCCCTGCAGGAATCCCCTGGATCTTTCACTGTATCATCACGTATACAAATGCCTTCCTCACTAATACCAAAAATCTGAACATCATCCTTGTCTGAGGATAACCCCTGTAGTATAGTTATCAAATCCATTTGTACAGCGTTTATATAAAGTGTTTGTCTTGACTGACTAGAAAAAAAAGTTTGTAATAAATTGAATATTGCAAACAACAATGTCCATGCACCAATGTTATATCTATAGTAGAAGGGAGCAAACCACCCACTATATCAGATAGTATGTAAAGACTTACCAATAATCAAATGTATCATGAGTCCCAATAACATACAGCCAGTAAGGTTTTAGATATTTGTCACCTATAATTTGTCCAAAAATTCTCACTAATCTAGTGGTCTATAAAAGTTATGCACACGTGCCCCCAGTCATTGCTGTAACAATTAAGCTCCAATAACATCAATTTATAAGCAGCTATACTGTGATAACCACCTGCAATAAATGCCAAGGTGTCGCTACTGTGGATCATCACAAAAAAAAAAAAAAAATATATATATATATATATATATATATATATATATATATATATATAATTTAGTGCTTTTCCTATGAGCCATGTACTTCAAACATCATAACCATCCGCAATGGATATCAACTGTTACTCATTAAATATGAAAAGCAGAATATCTGACAATAAATGCCTTCCTGTTGTCAGTTTCCATTATCAAACATAAGTAGCTGTTAATCCACATTCGACCCCCAAGGGCCCAATAAGTTCAAATTAACAATCCGAGCACAAGTGCATAACAACTCAATCATAGATTACCCCCAAAAAAAGACTGTATATATATATATATATATATATATATATATGTGTGTGTGTGTGTGTGTTATATGTATAAATATCAATATAGGTCCAATAAACCCAAAAAACACCTAATTAGTCCATTTTATAAATTACTATCTGTGTAGCGAATGTTTTGCTCCCCCTATATCAAGACCAAGTCAAATAAACACTTGATAAGCATAAATGTGTGTTCAAAGAGAAAATGAAAAGTTACGACATTATGAGTATAAAAAACATAACATTTGAATTGGCCAACATAAAGACACATGTTATTTATGTATATCAGTCACATCACTCTAGTATCAGTGAGTCATTATCATCAGACCCCAGGAGAAACATGAAAACATAGTCTATGACAAACCTAATTTGTTCAACTGAAAGTCCAAAGACCAACAAAATGAAAGACACTTTAAAGTCCTTGTTTCGTATTCAGAGGAAAATGCAATCCCAAACCGTAACAGCAGAATAAGTCCCCCTTAATAGTATCTGTAGAATCATAATTTATCCATGTTAGCAACGATCTTAAGAAAGCCCAAAAATAACAGCCCCAATTTGTTCCTTCATGTGTCCTGAAATCATAAAGTTCCACATTCGATCTTGACAAAGAAATGCAGTCCCAAATGATGACACAGAAATATGTTATTTTGTAGAATTTTGGCAAGCCGATAATCGCTCCACAGTCACACAGTCACAAAGAAGCCCAAAACAGATGATACGAAATGCTAGGCACAAAAAACATTCGCTCACTTGCCCCAAAATTGATTGAAAAATGATACAGAGATGTAGTTGTATAGACAAAATCTGTCCCCATATAGGTGGTAATCACAAAAGACAATTTTAATTCTCACTAGTGATGCAGTACATAATAGTGGCTCCCATTAAGCCAAATGGCTGCTTGCTATGTTTCAATCACGTAGAACACAATCTATATTCAAATTACCAGGATAGCTGCTTTCCAGAAATGAAGATCCATCCCAAAATGGAAAAGACAGAGAATTATCCACTGATGTCCCTGTCCACCCTATAGTGCTCCACTATCTCCAGGTCATGTAGCCCCTAGTAGGTTATCCTGGGTCTATACACTCTTCTCCTTCACCTCACTGTGGGTTGGACATCAGCATTCTCATCCTCACCACCCTCAGCCTCTTCCACATATTGATGTATGAGAGCAACAGCAGCCCCTATCATTTTGTTAGTTTTGTGAGGTAAAATTTCCCTGTCTGTTTACGCAGATGGTCTAGAGTTTGTGGGAAAAAACACAGTGAAAGGTGTTTGCATAGTTTATAGTAGTGTGCTGGGCTGGGCTGCTGCCTGTGTAATTGGCTGATTCTGATACATTTCACCTGCCAGCTCTGCTAGTTCTCCTTGCTTGCCTTCCTACTGCTGTTTTCCCTTCCCATTGCCTTCCAGTTTAAGCCCTGAGGTGCGCTGTGCATACACAGTGCTCAGATGTGAACAGAGCTGCTATTTCCTGTGGTTTTTTTTTGTTTTGTTTTTTTGTTTAAAACCCAGTGTACAGCGCGCACACCTGTTTAGGCAATGTAAACACTCCTAGGCAGCCTCAGACACACCCTCCTTCCTTAGCTGTGCTTAGCTAAGGGCAAACACAGGCCACAGAGCTTCAATAAGCTTACAGCATGCATGACACTCCCCCTTATGAGGTCATCTACTTCTTATGCTTCTACCATGGTGTTGCTGTACCTACACTGTTGGGTGCAAGCTAACACTGAGGGGGAATCTGTGATTCAGTATCAATCCCTCATTTGCATAAAACTGACTGCTAATGCATGGTTACAAAACTGACACTCAGCCTTCCCCCTTAGTAACCACTGTTCCATGGTGTTGTTATCTTCTGCATGCCTTTGACTATTATGGCAGAATGCTGATTTGGGTTTAAAAGCTTATTTCCAACTTTTTTCATTATTTTCGGGCCGATCCCGTTTGCACACCACTGCCCTACACTTAAACGGCCAAAATCGGCCAAAATAAAAAAAGTAAGTTATTTTTTATAATTTTGCAACTATTTCCCATGCCAAGTGCCATATATTTGGCCATTGGCATGCCTACTACATTGAATACATGCTTTCTTTTGAGCTGTCATGCCTCCATTTTGTAATTTGCAGAAATGTATCCAGTTAGTAGCTGAATACATTTCTGCCTGTTACACTATTCCTGCACAGATGCCTGCCTGCATCCTGGATCACTAATTCAGCTCATTTGCATGGTTTTCATCTGCAAATGGGGTAATTAGCATGCAGAAGCTGTGTCCATGCAGGAATAGTGTAGGAGTGCTCGTACACATCCCGGGAGCTCGTTCCTGGATTGCTCGTCGGCCATATTGCATGCAGCAACTCTTGCACTATTCCTACACATCGTGCAGAGCTTGCTGAATCCTGGGAAATGTTTCCCCAGCATCTAATTCTAACTTAGCCCAGCAGACAAATATCAATACATCCACTTTCACCTTCAAACCTGTGCCCACATGCTTTATAAAACTACTCTTAAACAAACTCAACCCATGCTCTACTAAGTACTTCAGCTTAATATTTCCTAGTGAATACCTTAAAATAGCAGTCAATAGAATTCATTACCTGTCCTGTCTTAATCCATATAAATAGATCAATGCAGGAATCTGAGATTGCCTCTCTCTGGAAAAAGTCACAAATCCCAGATTTCCTGTCTCTGGAAAAAGTCACACATTATCCCTCTGCACAATGGAGGAAATTCAACAGACATTACTAACTTTAGACCTATAGCAGTCTTATCCCCCCTTCCCAAAATACTTGAAAAATGTATTAAAAAATTGCTAAACAATCTCCTGCAGGAAGATCTCCTATCACCGCAAACAATATGGCTTCCATCCTTCTTGTAGTATTAACACTGCACTTCTAACCTATATAGATACTGTCAATAAGTCTAGAGATAACAGCAAACTAGTCTCCTCATTATTTCTTGACTTGTCTAAAGCCTTCAACACAGTTTGTTACATTAAAAGTCTACTTAAAACATCCTCATTAGGTCTCTGTCAGCCCAACCTTCTATGGTTCAAAACCTACCTAATAGGTATCAGTCAGCAAAATGGCACTCCACCCTCTCTACATACCTCCCAGTCACAACAGGTATACCACAAGGCTCTATCCTTACCCTCCCCCTTTGACATTATCAACAACACCCTCCACACATCCACACAACAGGCTGTTCTAATACAGTGTGCAGATGACTCCACATACATTTGCACATCTGACAATGTCATACACCTCCAAAAAATTATTCAGGAAGCTTTAACAGCAACTGAATCATGGCTTTATAACTCACAGCTCATGCTCATCCCTAAAGCTTACAGAAATTACTGCTTTCCCCCCAAATCCTTCTCCCACAAAAAAACAAAATTTAAAGTCCTCTCTCTATAGATAATACAACCACTGATGTCACTTCTCATAGCAAATTATTAGTGACGATAGTGGATAATAATGTTAATTTCGACCTGCATATACAAAATTGCATAAGAAAAACTCATTAAAAAGTAGGAATGCTTTACAATGCAAAAAATATTCTCACTGACACAACTAAAGCTACACTTGCCACTACTTATCTCCCCACATTTTTGTATGCTGCTCCCAACCTTACTAACCTTCAGGCAACAAAAAAATCAAAATGTGAATGATGCTAAATTTGCCAAAAATATCCCTTTTAGAAACGATCACTGTATAGCACTAAAACACCTAAATTAGTTAGAAGTACCCCATTAACTAACATATGCACATCTTACCACCTACAAAATTATCCAGAATCCATCTTCTTGCCCTAAACTAAATAATATTCTATACAACTATGTTCCTAGTTGGTCACTACAATCCAATGACCAAAAACTGTCTGTCCACAAAATTATCAAATCTGCTGGGCATTGTCTGTACTCATATTATGTTGCTAAGGTCTGAAACTCCTTATCTCTATCCATCAGGTCAATACTCTTCCTCCCATCATTGAAAAACAGTTCTGAAAGATTTCCTAGCTAAAAGCTTTCTCTGTTCTTGCTCAACAGCAGGATAAACTATATCCCTAAATGTGGACGAATGCCATTTCATACCTTACATATCCTTATTCCCCCCACTTTACTCACTTCCTTACTTCTATCAATTTATCTTCCTTGACTTTCCATCTAAATATACCATAAATCTGCTTTTCTCTCACTTTGTATTGCAGTTCCTGTTTCTATTTTACTAACTTACCTTTAGTTTCACTGCACGATTTTGCGCACCGCGCAGCGCCGGTTAGCTAGGGTTAAACTATTCCAGGCTCCATGAAGTCTGCTCTTCAATTTTTCCCTTAGAACTAGTCAAACTCTCAAATAAAGCACTCTAACTTTCCTTTTACAACCCAGCACTTGCTCCAAGCTCTCAGTAAGCACTAATAAACGCTAACACTACACCTCCCCTTTACTATATAGTAGTACAAGGCTCCCTATTCGTCCCTACCGGACAATCAGTAAATCAGTTCATTTACCCATACAGGCATGTCCAAAGGGCAGTTTCAGGTATACTCTCCAGACCAGGTGGTGAATCTGGGAATCTTGAGGCAATGTTACAATTGCCTCATGTACACAGACAACCCTCTCCTCCTTCCAACAAATACAAATGTATGTGAGAGATGCAACTATACAGACAAACTGGAGGCCAAGCTGTCTCAACCCAAGGCTGGAACAGCCAGTCAGGAGGAGAAGGGAAACACTTGCATCACACTTCCAGTCTCACATACACCAGTCATACATGCACCAGCAAACAACACACATAAATACACAAAAACATACTCGGAGGCTCTAATTAAAAATCTGTCTAAGCAGCAGAGACCTCCAAAGCAGACATCCAAGCAACTTCCACCCTCAAACAACAACCATGTATCACATACTTCACAAAGTCAGTGTGCCACGCAACCACAGCCCTTAAGGCTTAACAACACACCCAATACACTAGTAATAGGTGACTCTATTGTCAGGCACACTGACGTTCCACTCACTAGACTGAACAAGGAGAAGGGTACTGTAAGCTGCCTGTCGGGTGTCAGGATCCGCCACATAACACAAGCACTCAGGTCTCTCCAAAACAAGTACAAATATGACTCTGTCATTGTACATGTTGGTGTGAATGACCTCAGACGTACCTCCTTGGACTATATGAAAAGAGACATAGAGGAGCTCTCTGACCATGTAGCCCAGGCCGGTATGAGCCTGACCCTGAGTAGCATCCTGCCCTCACCAAGAATGATGCCACAGTACAAAGAAAAAATGATCGGTTTAAACAATTGGCTAAGCTATTGGTGTTGTTCAAAGGGGATCCAGTGTCTGTCAGCCTGGGATGACATGCTCGACAAGCCACGCTGCTTCGTCAGAGATGGCTTGCATCTGTCGCCCTTAGGCTTTTGAATACTGGCCAAGGCTCTTTCCACCCCATAGTGCCTTTTTTAGGCAAGGCTCATAAGACAAACCCACCTCCATAAACAATACAAGTAACCAAAAACTGAGGGTAATGCTACTCAATGCCAGAAGTCTAAACCACAAAATGCATGCACTCAAGGCACTCCTTAGCATGGAGAAATCGATATCTGTGCAGTAATAGAAACCTGAATCAAGGCTCCAGAGAGCACCCCAGCACTATCAGGCTACCTCTCATACCATACCTTTCGGCCACAGAACCCAGACCGAAATATATAAGGGGGGGGTGTATTCATTTTCATAAAGGATACCCACACCTCCAGGTTAGTAGCACAGCACGAGGCCTCGGAGACCATCCATGTGCAACTAACAATGGGCAAAGCTGCTTTTCGGATTGTAGCTTGCTACAGATCACCTACCTTGTCTCAGGAGCCCCACTCAGCATTCCTGAGAACATTGGAAAATATAAAGGTCCTACCTAACACCATGATATTGGGAGATTTCAATTACCCAAACATTGACTACTCAAGTACAAACTCCTTTGCCCAACGCTTCCTAGAGTTTATAAACTCAAATGCCCTGGAACAGCTGGTCACCATGCTTACAAGTGGTGACATCATATTAGACCTGATCATCACTGACACGGGGGATCAGTGTTCCACACTAGAGGTAAAACCCTCACTGGTAAGTTCAGATCATAAACTAATCACACTGGACATCCACATCCTGACCCCACCCCCAGTCAAGGAAACCACTGTGAAAAACATTTCAAAAGCCAACTTCACACTTCTCAAGACCAAGATGAAAAGTTTCAAAGCCCCCTTGATAAAGGACAATGCTACCCAAACTGCAGAATCCTTTAAAAATGCATTCTATGAGCACCTACAGGAATGCATGGATTGAGCCATCCCAAGTAAAACCAAGACTCACTCCTCCAAAAAGAGGAAACCAGTCTGGTGGTTCCCAGCCATAAATAAGCTATATAACAGAAGGAGGAAACTATTACATGATAGAGCAAAATCCGAAAAAGGAAAGACATCACTGATCAATATTAGCAAGAAACTATGATCCCTCATAAAATCATCCAAGGCCAGTTTCGAAAGAAAAATTGCCAAAGACTCTAAAGATAATCACAAAGCCTTCTTTAGCTATGTCAAGAATCTAGGTGGCAGCTCTCAGATATGCTCTGAGCTAGTGCAAAATGGCAAAAAATACACTGAACCAACTGGCATTGCTAACATCCTGGCTGACAGGTTCAGTGCAAACTTTAACCCCCCACCCCCAAAAGGGCCTGTGTCCATTGCAGAAGAATGCAGAGCACCAGACATCACAGACACGCAAGTAAAAACAGCCCTCTCCAAAGCTAAAAATACAGCATCAATGGGACTGGATGGTATCCCAGGCTGCGTCTTACACAAGCTCCAAAATGAACTAAACCCTCACCTAAATTCACTGTTCAAACTCAGCCTTACCACAGGCTATGTACCCAAAGAATAGTGTACAGCAACAGTCATCCCGCTCCACAAAGGTGGTGCCACAACAGAACCTGGGAACTATCACCCTATAAGCCTGACTAGCCTGGTCTGCAAAGCTATGGAGCGAATCATCATGGAACTCATAAACAGAGACATTGGGAACTTCCAGACACTGGACCCTACCCAATTCGGCTTTTTTAAAGGCAGATCCTGCCTCCTAAACCTAGTTGACTTCTTTGAAACAGTTACCACGGCCATAGATGAAGGAAAGGTAGCCCACACAGCCTACCTGGACCTTGCTAAGGCCTTCGACACCATTCCCCACTCTGGCATCATAGATAAGCTCACCAGCTTGAACATTAACCCCTATGTCATGAGATGGGTTGCCAACTGGTTCACGGATAGAACACACATGGTCTGAGTTGTGGGTGCCATTTCCGACTCTAAACCAGTTACAAGTGGCATACCACAGGGCTTGTTCCTGGGACCCCTCCTGTTCGGTATATACTTCTCTGAGGTACAGGCAAGCATGGGAGGACTATGGCTGACCAAGTTCGCAGATGACTGCAAACTGGGGGCCATAAACGACTCTCCAGCTGACACAGACATCCTCCAGAAGGATCTCACAGAGACAGATACCTGGTGTCAGAACCATGGCCTTAAGCTAAATGCCAAAAAATGCATAGTCATCCCCTTTGGGAAAAACTAAAGTGCCCATGAATTATCACATAGGTGGTAATCCACTAAGTACGGAAGATGTAATTAGGGACCTGGGGACCCAGGTAGATAAAAACCTCTCCTTTGATAATCACATTGCCAAAGTGGTTAGAAATTCTTTCTATGTAGCCCACCTAATCATGAAAGGGTTCACATCTAGAGCAAGAGAGGTCATTGTGCTCTTCTACTCCTCACTCATTAGGCCCATAATAGAGTACAATGCCCATTTGGAATGTACCTTACTCGACACCTGCAACAGCTGGAAAGACCACAGAAGTACCTTACCAACAGGATGTTGGGCCTCAAACAGATGCCCTATGCAGCTTGACTAAAGAAACTCCTGCTCTTCTCAGTTGCTTACCGCCTGCTTAGAGGTGATCTCTGCCTGACGTATAAGGCCACGTCCAACCCGGAATTAATGGACATGCTCCACCTCAAGAAAACCAAATCTCTTAGAGCCACACGCTCCAGTGCATTAAACCTCAGCACAACAATAAACAGGACATGCTGGAGGGATAGATTCCTGTCCCAGAGACTTCCCTTGCTCTGGAATAGAATCCCAGTTTATGTTAGGCAAAGCCCTTCACTGACTCTCTTCAAGAGAAATCTTGTCAAGTGGATGGGAAATCGTAAATTTACCCCTGGGATCACTTCAATGGCCCTGTTAGACAGAGGCCCAGGAAGCTAATTTAAAAGGAAGGTGAAAGCCAACACATTCTGGCTAGGCTTATAAATGCCCTTGGGCAGATAGCCTAGTACCTACCTATGAACCTATGAACCTATAAACAGGCTAAAATTTCTCTAACTTTTAAACCATTGTCATATAACTTGTATCTATTCTTCACCAATGTTTTCATATTATGCCTAATTTGTTATAATTATTTAAACTGTCTTTGATTTTTGCATTATTTTCAAGGATTGCAAAACTATTATTCTTAAAATGTTTTATAATACTTTGAAGCTTTTCTTCCCAGGCCTCAGATGAAAATAGGTTTCTACCCATTCAGACCCTCTTGGTAATCAAATGTCAATAAATAAATGAATAAATAAATAAACCCATGTTAAGAAAAAAAAAAAACTAGTCAAGAAAGATTGTGAATACAGCATCCAGGCATCTTATGTATATATTATGCCAAGCAAAATAAAATCACAACACATTTTTTTAGTTATGTCCATAATCTCAAAAGCACAAAGCAGCCACGCACTGAGCTGATTGTGAATTATGCTACCTACACTGAAGATGAAGATATAGCGAGCCTACTGATCAATAAATTTAGTGGTAACTTCACCCCTCTCTTGCCTCCATCTGTACCTTAAGGCATACCTGAAAATAACTCAGTTCTAGCTATCACACAAGGCTAAGTCCCAAAAAGTGCTATCACAAGCTAAAAATACTGCACCCATGGGTCCTGACAAGATCCCTGGATGCATTAGAAATATTATTATGCACGATTTATCCACATCCCTAACAATTTATTTATTTATTTTTTTCTCTTTATTCACTGGGAAATTTCATCTGGGCAGAACCCATCTTTAGCAGAGACCCAGGAAGAAATTGTTCAACATGTTACTAACAAACAGTTACAAACAGTTGCCCTATGCAGCACGATTGAAAAAGCTAAGACTGTTCTCTGTTGCATACCACTTTCTCAAAGGCGATCTTTGTCTAACGTACAGAGCCATGTCCAACCCAGAATTGTTGAACATGCTCCATCTTAGCAAAACCAAATCTACTCGAGCTACATGCTCTAGGGATATAAACCTCAACACAACAATGAATAGAACATGCTGGAGGGATAGATTCCTCAGAGACTTCCCTTACTATGGAACAGGGTCCCAATCTACATAAGACAGAGCCCCTCACTATCACTCTTCAAGAGGAACCTTGATGAGTGGATGGGTAACAGAAAGTTCACACCAGGGATCACACCAACAGCACTACTAGATAGGGGCCAAGGGCACTAGCTGCTAGTACAAGGGTCTAGGGAACTACTAAAGGGGTGGTGAATACCGCACAACATGGCTGGGCTAATATATGCCTTCGGGCAGATAGCCCAGTACCAACCTATGAACCTAAGTACATTTCAAAAACAAGTTAAAATTTTCAGGAAAAAAAAAACATAATTACAAGACAGGTATATTCAGCACAGTATTTACATGAACAATAATAAGTCTATACAGCTCTTGTACCTCTAAAATTTCTGAAAGAAGTAAATGGATTGATACTGCAGAAGGGAAAACATTGTGGTAAAGAAGTTTAGTGTTTTACATTTTAATAAAGAAACATTTGCAAGAAGTTTAAGATAAATAGTGAAGTAAGTTATAAAATTATATAGGAAGGCAGATTTTAGATTTAAACAAATTTGTAAAGAATTCAAGAGATATAAAGAAATAAGTTGTAAAATTATGCAGGAGGGGAGAGGAGATTAAAGCGTTGTATAGGAGGATAGTGGTCATAGCTTATGACTGAGAGATCATGGTATAGGATTAGTTCTGTTTAGGCTGCCTGTTCAAAACTGATGTATCTAGAAGGTTTATAACTAAACTTCTTTACCACAATGTTTTCCCTTCTGCAGTATCAATCCATTTACTTCTTTCATACAGGGGATGCATGAGAGGGATAGAGCAGTGGATGGAGACAATTAGAAAAAGAGAAAGATGAGAAATTTTGTTTAAAAGGGGGCTGAAGAGGGATGTATTGATTCAAGTGCATGAATGAAAGTCATTAGGGGTGTAATTATTTAAGTAGAGAAGGACAAAAAAGTAGTGATAAGCAATAAGAAGTTTGTACTTTCACTAGAGGTCTCAACCTGGTGATGAACATGAGCATGACCAGGACTGGGTAAGGGATTGTTTGAGCTAGATTTTATAGCTTTGGAGTTAGTCATTTTTACATATGTAGAGATGGTGTTCCAGAGTTTGAAGATGTTACATGAGTATAGTGAGTCCCATGATGAATTATTTGCTTTACTAGTGCTTAGTAGAAATGTATCACCAGAATGGAGGTCCCTTGTGGAGGTGTAGGGCAATAATATGTTTTTGATACAGGGCATTTTTCAGGATAATATGTCAGTTTGAGTGCCATAACTAACTGAGTGTATGTTATGTAGTTGTTAAGCTCTAGCCAGTTTAGCTGTTTTAAGGCTTGGCAGTGGTGAGTTTGGCGTACAGTGTTGGTAGCAGATTTATTATCTTTGTTGTAACAGGAGGTTGGTTTGAATTTTAGTGTAGAGCTTAGGTTTATAAGGATAGATGAGTCATATAAATGGGTTGGATGCAAATAGGATGCAGACCGAGTTTTTCTTAATGGATCTGTAAGGTACTGTTTTGTCCTTTAAAGGGCGACAAGTTTCTAGTTGGTCTTTTATATTGTTTAAAAAATATGTTGATCAGATTTAAGATTGTCATCCATTACAATGTCCAGTAGTTTACGATGTAGTACTGCCTTGATTTTAGTATATTTGCAGATGTAACAAAGATTGTTTTTCATTGAGATAATGTTTTGGGGAAAAGAACATTACTTTTGTTTTATTGAGATTAAGGAGTAGGTTTAACTTTTTCAGCCAGGTTTCAATTAAAGATAAATAAATGTGACTAATTTTTGGGAGTCTGAATATTGTTGGGGCTGTACATATTAAAGTTAAATCATCAGCATAGTGTACTATATTTTTATGGTCTATCTCAATGTGAAGCTTGTTTAAAAAAATATTAAAGAAAAGGGGACCTAGACTACAGCTCTGAGGGACAACTATGGCAACTGCAAGAGACCAAGAGAGGTCCTATCTATTTATTTATTTATTTTAATTTACATTTGTTGCCATTTTACTGTTTGTTGCCTTCCAGATAGATAGATAAATATGGAAACATTTAAGGGATGATTAAGAGACACCTATAGAGGGAGTTTAGTGAGTAAATGTTGGTGTGATACAGTGTTGAAAGCTGTGGATAAGTCATTGACATATGGTGCTGGTGAAGTGAAGGATGGCTGTGGTTATGTTGTGGTGGGATCTGAAACCTTGCTGTGTTTTAGAAGCAGATTATTTGAAATTAGGTGGTATAGAAGCTGAGCATGAATATATTTTTCAAGTAGATTTGACAGGAGAGAAGACTGCAATAGGCCTGTAGTTATTAAAATGTATAGATGTGCCACCTTTGTGTCAAGGTTTAATAAAGGATTTTTTCCAGATGAAAGGAACATATTTTCAGATGAAGATCTATTTATCAATGTAGAAACTGGAAAAGCAGTTGCATCTGCAGCTATTTTAAGTAGTCTGAGGGGAGTTGGTCAACAACTAGGGTGGTTGGCTTTGGCTTATGTAGGAGTTTTTAATGGTGTTGGTAGATACTGGGCTGAAATCAATTAGTTGAGTAAATTTAGTGCAGGCTGTTGGTACTAAGGAGGTAGTGGAAGTATTAATGTTTGTGAGGAAAATATAGTCTGCATAAAATAGTTGTTAAACTGTGTGGGTATTGAATCAATAGTACTGTTGAAGGGGGTGGTGGTTTGGCCTGGATTAAAGCATTTGTTTATGGATATCTAGAAGAGTTTTGGGCTATTTTGATGTTTATTTAAGAAGATGTTATAGGTTTGCTTCTCAAGTTTTATTTGATATGTCATCCTATTCCTTAGTTGCCTGAAAAGTTGAAATGAATTTTGTGTTCTATTTTTGAGCCAGTCTTTCTGGGCTTTGTCAAGCTGTAGCTATTATTTCTTAGTTTCCTTTGTTAGCCATGGTGCAGGATTGGATTTAATCATTTTGGTATGTACTGAAGCTAAGTTACTGAGATTTTTAGGAATAGCTCATTAAAAAGTGTTTAAGCAGAGTCTAAGATCATGGAATTTAGTATTTTCCAGTTATATTCCGTTAAGGATTTGATAAAGGTGTTTTTGCATAGGTTTTTTTTTTTTTAGTCATGAACTTGGTTTTAAACTGTATGTTTATCATGGATATTGCAACTTCTCTGGGCATAAGTAAGTTGATGGTCCCCTAAGCTGTCTGAAAGGCTACCAGCTACCCTAATTTTATCAGGTCTATTAGTAAGAATCCAGTCTAAGGATGATTTCCTATCAGTACTTTTGTGAGGTCTAGCAAGTGATGCAATTTGCTGTGTAAAGCAGTATAGGTTGATGGAATGAGATGGAGAGTAGCTATTGATAAGCTGCCAGTCTGTATTGAGGTCTCCTGATATAGATTTGCCCTACAACAGCTTGTTTAACATAGGAAAATGCAAGAACATGTTTTCCTCAAAATGATACAACACTAACACTGGAACTTTTTCACTTTGGAGAACTACCGGGCCTTTGCTGAAAATGGATATGCATCCAGTCGGACTCTCCCAGTCAACAGATGTAAAATAAAATAAATGAATAATAAATAAAATAAATTTTAACAACATAAACACTAGTACATTTTTGCTTTAGTGTACTACCATTTTAGAGATAAAAGCAATAGAAACCAGTAAGAAAACACCTTCTAGCAGTATAATTAGTTTTAACTTGCAGTACTGTTTGTATGCAGATTGTGATTAGTTAAACACACTTCTATTCCTAATAACTCTGTTCAATCTTCGCCTTCAAACAGATTTTGTACCAAAAAAAAATGAGAACAGCTGCATTTCCCCTGCATAATACAGGACTTTCCACAGACCCAGGCAATTACAGACTCATAAGTTGGACCAGCATCATGTGCAAAGCCAAAGAAGACTTATCACGGAACCACTTGCGTTTGTCAAGGACAAGTCATGTTTACACAAATTGGTGGATTTTTTTGAAAATATTACCAAAGCTATGGATGAAGGCAAAACTGTACTTACCACTTACTTTGACCTAGTCAAAGCTTTTGACACAATTCCTCATCCAGGCATATTAGAAAAGTTAAATAAATTGAGAAAAAACCCTTATGTCACACACACTGGATTGCCAACTGACTCAGAGATAGGACACAGGAAATTAAAATGGGGAAATTGCCAAAACAAGAGAACAGTCACCAGTGGATTCCCCCAGGGTTCTGTGCTGGGACATCTCCCGAATGGCATCTACTTTTCTGAAGTAAAAGTCAACACCAAAGGGCTCTGGTTGACTAACTTTGCAGATGAATGCAAGCCAAGAGCAAGCATAGAATCCCCAAATGACTTAGTGATCTTGCAGGAAGATTTGTCCCAAAAATAACTGGTACCAAAATCATAGAAACAAAATGCAAAAAAAATGCATTTTTGTATCCTTTGGGAACTATCGTATTAACAATATGCCCTTAATCGTTGACCCAGTTGTTCAGGATTTGGGAACTTATGTGGACAGTGACCTAACATTTTACCAACATGTGCCAGTTGCTGTAAAAAAGTACTTCTACACTGTACAACTTATAAACAAAGAGATTGTGTCTAGATCTAGAGGTATCATTGCCCCTTTACCTCTCTTTGGCATGTATCTGTCCAGACAAGTGAAACAACTGGAACGCCCTTGGAGATACCTTACTAAAAGGATACAAGGCCTAAACAATATGTCCTACATGGACTGACTCAAAGTCCTGTCAGCATACTTGGTATCGTACATACTGCTAAGTGGTGATCTGTGTCTGGCAAACAAGGCATCCTTCAGTGCTATAATTTATTTATTTACTTATTTTACATTTATTGACCGGGATAGTCCGACTAGATACATGTCCATTTTCAGCGGACGCCTGGGGAGAAAAGCTCCACTTATGACTTTAAGAACAGTTACATACTTATTATGACAATAAACTTTTTGAACATATATACATAGTGAAAATCATTGTTACAGATAAACATATTGTTTTCTTCAGCATTATACAACATTAGAGTGTTACTTTCTTCAAAGTGGAAAAAACATTATAGAGTTGAATAAAAGACCTATTTATGACATGATTATATTGCATGTGTTAGTCAGGATTAGCACAATGGCAAAGCCATCTAATTTTTAGATACTGTATTAGGCTTTTCTTGAATTGGGTTTAATATAGGCATGGAAGTAAGTTCAGCAGGAAGTGAGTTCCAGACCTTGCCAACAGAGTTAGCATAGAGTGAATCTCCAGCTGAGTTGTTGGTACTGATTGTTTGAACTAGAATTTTGCTGGATGAGCGCAGCACTTTAAGGTTACTGTAAGGGGTGATAATGTTTGTCAGTACAGGAGTATTTTCTGGGTGATATAAAATTTTATGGGCTACTATTAACTGATTGAACTGAATCTGGTTAGGCAGTTCAAGCCAGTCTAGAGTCTGTAAGTTCAGACAGTGGTGTGTTCGATATGTGGATCCGGTGGCAAATCTTGCGATATGATTAAAGCAAGTTGAGAGTTTATTTCACACTTAGATTTGTGAAGAGGGGGGATGCATAGAGGAGGGTGGAATGTAGATGTGTCTGGGCAATAACCGTCTTAGCTGTGGGAGTGAGAAAAGGTTTGATTTTTGTATAGAGAGCCAAATTTTTTGTTAACTTTTTTGATGGTTTGATTTATATGCATATCAAACTTGAGGTTATTGTCAATAATTACACCTAAGAGTTTGGTGCAGGGTTCTGGGACTATGACAGTGCCATTGTTAGACTTTATAGTCAAGGTGAGGGTGGGGGGTTTATGAGTGGGGGAAACAGAAGCTTTGTTTTGTTGGTGTTTAGCAGGAGACATCTGTTGCGTAGCCAATTTTCTACAGTGTTAAATACATTTTGGGAAAGAGCCTGCAGACTTAGGGGGGAGGTAGCAGAGCAAGTCAAAGTAGAGTTGTCTGCATATTGTATGCAGGTGGCTGTTGGAATGGCCTTATGGAGGTCATTAATAAATATGGAAAATAATAGGGGTCCTAGTATTGATCCCTGAGGGACACCAATAGTGGTGGGAAAAAGTGTAGATAGTTTATTCTGCCATAGGACTGCCTGTTGTCTGCCATTCAGGTAAGATTTAAACCATTGAATAGCTTTGTCCTGGAGGGGGATAGCTTCAAGTGTGTATGAGTAATTGTTGATTGACCATGTCGAAGGCTTTGGAAAGATCAAGAAAGAGAGCAGAAGTGCACTTATTGCGATTGTGGTTTTGATTGATAACATTGCAGAAGGAGAGAAGAGCAGTGGTTGTACTGTGGAAAGGTCTGAAGCCATGTTGTGAGTTGGCCAGAAGATTGTTCTGAATAAGATGGTTCAGGACTTGTTTATGGATGCAGTTTTCCATAATTGTAGCCAGAGGTGATAAGATAGCTATGGGCCTGTAATTTGAAAATTCAGTGGAGCTTCCTCCCTTGTGGAGTGTAATGACATGGGATGTCTTCCAAATGGAGGGGTTAGTGGCTTCTGATATGGTTCTATTGATTAGTATAGAAACTGGGTATGCTATGGCATCCGCTACTATTTTTAGATACTCAGCCGGGATATTATCTGCTGCAATTCTGGTCGGTTTTAGTTTCTTAAGTAGAGTACAGATTAGGGTTGTAAAGACTGGTTGAACGTTAAAGGGGGGTAGTGGCTTAGTTATGGTAGCTTTTGGACATGTACTGCTGGTATTTAGTTGGTTTGCTAGTGATTGAATTGATTCTGTAAAGAAACTAT
Source organism: Protopterus annectens (assembly GCF_019279795.1). Classification (NCBI taxonomy): domain Eukaryota; kingdom Metazoa; phylum Chordata; order Ceratodontiformes; family Protopteridae; genus Protopterus; species Protopterus annectens. The sequence goes on along the minus strand of NC_056728.1, from coordinate 798,075,842 downwards.
TGAAGCTATTAACAATGTCCTCTGAGGGCTTTTGGTAAGTAGCTGTGGGGGTAGGAGTAGTGGATTGTCCAGGGTGAATAAGACTATTAATACCTGCACAAAATTTCTGAGGATTGTTTTGATGTTTCTGTTGTAAATGGTAGTAATAGTTTTTCTTTTTTTTTTATCTAGGGTTATCGAGCTTTTTGTGTTGTTCCTAATTTCTTTATATGTAAGTTGATTTAAGGGGGATTTAGTGGTACGCCGGGTTGCCCATGCCTTGTTTCTAAGTGAGATATTTTGCTTACAGCACATTAGCAAGTCAAATAACATGAGAAATACTCTGTCTATGGTTCTAAACCTCTTCCTCAACATCAGCAGAATGGTTTAGAAGGACAGGTATATCTCACAGAGGATATCGCTGCTTTGGAAAAGACTCCCCATCCACATAAAACAAAGTTCATCCCTGTCCATACTCAAGTGCAACTTGGATTTATGGATGGGAAACAGAAACTTTACTCCAGGACTGCCTCCTTCAAGACACAGTTACTATATACTATATCCCATGTATGGGACCCCTCAAATTATCTATGATATGATCCCAATTACTCACATTAGGGGGTAATATATAATTATCAACCATGGGATGGGTAAGTCCAATCTCTATCCAAATGGGATAAGTTAATTGGAACATAAAAACTGATTAGGCTTAAAAATGGCCCACAAGGGCAGCTGGCCTATTACTTACCTTTGAAACTATGAACTTATGATTCACTTAATTTAAAACACATTTAATTAAAAAAAAGAACAGTGGCACACTTGATCTATGACACAGTTCATTGAAATTACAAAACTTCAGAACTCATTTTACTGAAAATGTCATATACTATAACTATATCTGTAAATTAAATATAATAATTCCACAGTTGCACAACTGCCAAGAAAAAAACAAAACTCTTGATTCACTGAATCAATGCTGCTGCACATATGCATACACCTAGATATAGAGGTAAAACATAACAGCAGTGCTTAGGAAGTAATAGTGATCAGCACTAATTTGCATTAAATTCATATACTCCAAAACCAAATCAACAGTCATTTTCTACAGGTTAACATAGTTTTTGATCAAATGTGTTGCAGTCATTTGTGGTTTACATCAAATAAATTTTAATTCAAATCTGACACTTTTTTTTTTTACAGCAAATGAACTATAACCACTAAGTTCGATACCTTCCCAATCCAAACCCTTAACCAATTGACCTAAAAATGGAGTTACTGTATAATGCACATGAATCTCTGTAACTAGCAACCATTAAAAGTTCTGAAATGATTAGATGCCAGTGTTCAGACTAAATGATCCACTTGAACAGGCTACCCATAAGTAACCCAGCATAAATTTCTATATCCACACAGTAAAAGAATATAGGGAAATGAAGAAATAAGCAAACATGAATAAATGAATGTGAAAACAGCTGCAAACTCCCCTCAATCATCCTAGAATAATACATTTCAAATATTCTCATAGAATATGTTTTCACAATGGGTGGTAAATTATTGACCAGCACATGTGTTTGTCCTTTGCCATCCGGTTGTAATTTTCCCAACAATCTCACAAGCCTTTGAGTAGTGCCATAGGAATTAAGTGATGTCATCCAGTTTACAGGAACACCAGTGCCTGCTGTAGGGAGTAAATCCTTTGCTGGTTATTTCCAAGACCATCACTATCAGCAGTCCAACATTGCTGGCTCTGGTAGGTGTTTCCTTACCCTCAAGTCTACTGGGTCTTACTCATGCATTCCCATCTAAAACATGTGCAAGCGATATAGCAGCAGCATTGACCTTCCAATATATTGGGATATGGGATCTGTCCACTAAAGTATTTGCTTTCTTTCTTAAATAAATTCCCTATTATGCAGAAATGTTGCACCTCAAAGAAAGATATCATTAGACTTATCATACACATATGTATATGCATCTCTCTCAAATGGTTGACAACTCAAGTGGTCAATAAGTTTGTTTGGATGTAAAAAAAGAACAACTGCACAACTGAGTGGATGCTCACTTGTGTTAATTACATATGGCTGAATTTGAGTTTTTTATAATGTAGATAATTAGTAGCATGCAGGTGGTTGAATGTCTGACTAAAAAGATGGTGGATCTGAAAATGTGCAAGATCGAGTTATAGTGTTTAGTACGCATGTGTAAGTGTTCGAGGGTGAGGGTTAGAGTAATGTTAAGCAAACACATAAATTTGGTGCTGGACCAAATTGTTGTTTGTGTGTTCTGTGCCTTTTGGTCTTGTCTAGTGGTACTGTTAGAGTATGGATCTTTACTAATGTAATGGACAGGGTCAGGGTTAGGGTTAGAGACAGGGGTAGGGTTAGGGTTAGGAATATCACATACAGGGAAAACAGAGTAGGGTGGTTATCTTGTAGTGGTATGAACTAATTAACTCTATTTTTCTGCCTGTAATATTATCTCAGGTAAGGCTTCTGAGAATTCTCTCTCTATTGAGGTGAGAAAGGATTTGAACTTCCTTTTGTATCCTCGGAAGGTTAAATGTGAAAATGGTTAATGCATTAGCAAAGGCAAAGGTTGTATGCAATGTGTTATTATAGAAGAATTCTATATTATTTTTTGGTTGCAAGAAGTAACATTTAAGACTGACCACCGGATTCATGAATGTCTGGTTTCCATGCAGAAACAGTGTAGGAGCTCCTGCATAGAAAATGGCCGCCGAGCGATCCAGGAAAGTGCTGTTTTCACATGCACGAGTGGCCCTACACAGTTCCTGCATGGAAAGCCATGTGGGAAGCAAATCACCTCATTTGCTGGTAAAAACCATGCAGATGAGGTGATTTTGTGATCCACGAAGCTGGCCAGACTCCGTGCAGGAACAGTGTCAGAGCAGAAATGTATTCAGTTAGTAACTGAATACATTTCTGCATCTGAACAAATGGAGGCAGGGCAGCTCATGGAAAACATGTATTACAGTCAAACACACAAGCCAATGGCCAGATATAAGGCCATTGGCATTAATAACAGTTTTTTTTTTATAAAATTAAACTTTTTTTTTTCCCAATCACGGCCGTTTAAGTTTAGGGCAGAGGTGCGCAAACGGGATCATGCTGAAAATAAAAAAAAAAAAATGAGAAAAGTCAATTTTAAGATAATTCTGCATTTTGCCATTATAGTCAATGGCGTGCAGAATGTAAACAATACCAGGGAGAACTGGTTGTCAAGGGGAACGGGTCCGTCTAAGTGCAGCAACTAACGACTTACACACTGGGGTATGCAAATGAGGGGAGTTATGCTGAATCACAGATTTCCTCAAAGTGTCAGTTTGTACCTAACCATGTAGGTGCAGTAATACAATAGTGCAAGTGTAAGAGCTGAATGACTTCAAAAGGGAGTGTGTCATGCTTGCTGTAAGCTCATTGGAGCTCTGTGGCCCGTGTTTGTCCTTAGCTAAGCACAGCTAAGGAAGGGGGTGTGTCAAATGTGCCTGAGCAGTGAGTACATAGCCTAAATGGGTGTGCACGCTGCGCACCGGGTTTTAAACAAAAAAAAAAAAAAAAAAGAAGAAAAAAGAGGTAATGGCAGCACTGTTTACATTTCAGCACTTAGTATGCGCGGTGCACCTCAGGGCTTAAATAGGAAGAAACTGGGAAGGGGAAACAGCAGTAGTAAGGCAATCAAGGAGAACTAGCATAGCTGGCAGGTGGAATGTATCAGAATCAGCCAATTACACATGCAGCAGCCCAGCACACTGATATAAACTATGAAAACACCCTACAGACTGTTTTTTCCTCACAAACTCTACACCACTGGTGTGCACGGATGTTTTTTTTTTTTTAACGCAAAACTAACTAAAAATGTGAGAGGCTGCTGCTGCTTTACTCCATCAATATGCATTAGACACTGAGGGTGGTGAGGAGGAGAATGCTGACAACCGACCCACAGTGAGGAGGAGGAGGAGAAGAGTGTACTGACCCAGGGTATTCTACCAGGGCCTACATGAGTTGGAGATAGTAGAGTGCTATAGGGTGGACAGAGACATTCTACAGCAAATTGTTGAGCTGTGCCAGCCATGCCTTACACACAGAACTAATAGAGGGAAACCCATACCAGTGGATACCAAGGTATGTCTAGACTTAAGAATACTAGCCACAGGTACCTTCCAAAGACCAACTGAGGATATAATGGGGGTCTCACAGGTATCAGCATCCAGGGTACACCACCAGTTCCTGGATGCCATCACACAACATGCCAATGAGCACATATATTTCCCTACCACCCCTGAGGTGCTTACCACATGCATGCATCTCTTCCACTGTATAGCAGAATACCCTGAGCTAGTTGGTGCTATAGACTGCATGCACATCCACATCAAAACACTACCCAGTGAGTGGGGCAGGGTCTAAATAACCACATAGGTGGAAGTACACTAAACACCAAAAGTGTGATAAGTGACTTGGGGACACAGGTTGACAGTGATCTCTCCTTCGATAATTGCACCACCACAACAGTCAGGAAATCCTTCTATGTGGCACACCTCATCACTAAGGGCTTTTCATCCAGAAAAAAAGAGATGATTGTCCCACTGTACTTATCCCTCATTAGACCCATTATAGAATACAATGCCCCGTTTGGTATGTACCTCTCAAGACATCTGCAACAACTGGAAAGGCCACAGAAATACCTCACTAAAAGAATCATAGGCCTAAAGCAGATGCCCTATGCTGACCATCTAAAAAAACTCTAGCTATACTCTGTTGCATATCATCTACTTAGAGGCAATCTCTGCTTAACATATAAGGCCATGTCAAACCCAGAGCTGTTGGACGTGCTGCACTTAAAGAATCCCAATCCCTCAGAGCCACATGCTCCAGGGATCTAAACCTTGTCATCACAATGAACAAAACATGCTGGAGGGATAGATTCCTGACCCAGAGACTCCCTAGACTCTGGAATAGACTGTCAAGCAGAGTGCCTCTTTGGCCCTCTTCAAAAGGAACCTTGACGATTGGATGGGAGATAGGAAATTCACCCTGGAGATCACATCAGTCACCCTTTTAGACAGGGGTCCAGGGAAGTAAATACTGTGGAAGAAGTAGCCAAGGAATTGTTATGGCTAGGCTTGTATAGGTCCTAGGGCTGATAGCCTAGTACCAACCTATGAACCTATAAACTGCAAGGGCTTCCCCTCCATCAATTGCCAGTTCATGTGTGAAGCCCAGGGCATTATCATGAATTTATGTGCTGGCAGCCCTGGAAGCTATCACAATTCCCACATCTGGCATTGCTCACAGCTGTATCAGGTGTTTTCCAGGGGGACATCCCATATGGCCATCTAGTGGGGGTGCTGGCTATGCACTGGAGCTGTGGCTGATGATGCCCATCAGAAATGCACACACACCCAAACAAGAACATCATAATGAGACACACGCACAAACCAGGATCATTGTAGAGCATGTGTTTGGGATGCTCAAGTCACTGTTCCGTTGCCTTGACATATCCATTGGAGTCTTGCAGTACTCTACAGATACATGTACACAAATGTTCATAGTATGTGCCATGCTACACAATATGATCCTGCGGAAACAGCTGCAGCAGAAACAGCACGAGTCATGGCCACACATCTCCCCACCATTTCCAAGGTCAGCACAGGCACAGAGGGACTTGGAGGAGGAACATCTTGAGCCTGCCCCTGTAGGCAGAAGGAGGTGTGCATAGTATGCCCAGGCCTTGGCAAAGAGGCAACACATAGCACACACACACTGACATTGTAGGGACCCAGGGACTGATACCGCTCTCTGACTCGCACATACAGTAAAAAGGATGTCAAACATGACACTACCTGAGCTTTACCATGTACAGGGAGTGTGCTATGTGCATCCAACATAGTCATCCCTCCAGCGCTGTCTTCAATACTTGCCCAACAACAAGGTAAGGCACTCTTCCTATCAATTACTGAATGGAGTAGTATGTTCTCATACTTGTATGTATGATATGGATGCAAGCATGGAAGGGAATTGGGTGGATGAATGGGATAGCAGCAGACAGCGATATGGGACAGCAGGAAATTCATAACAAATACTGGTGTCAACGCACTAGGCAGCACTACAAAAGGTGACAACCCCCACTGCAGTACATGTGATGGCCCAAAGAACTGTGGGTGTCAATAGGTCACACACATGGATGTCAATGAGGGTCACATATTCACCACCAGCCTCACCCAGCAGGACAGGTGTAGATGACCATGAAGAAAGGCTGGGCCAAGGCCCCCAAATGATGGCAATGGTGAACAGCCCCTCACCAGACCTATGCAGACATACTACAACAGGTCTGGCAGTTGCATTCCAGTTCTGAAGGGTAAGAAGTCTGAAACTGATATATATGCCATTAAGATCTAACATGTGTAGTCAACTGATATGCCTCCTGCCTGCATGATAGGTCACAATACAATATGAAATGGAAGCCAACAGAGTAACTGAAATACCGGTACAGTCATTTCAAATATTAAAGTCTGCAGGTGTTCACCCCCCCCCCCACAATCCCATGTAGAAATACAGTAACAGATGGCCTGCATCACTCTTAAATGGCTTACATTCCTCTGGCAAAGGCCCATGCCTCACCCATAATTTCAATGTATGGAATGTCAGGGGGTCCCAACTAACAACCTAACGCAGTAAACAGAAAACAAATGCAAGGCCATGTTGACAAATGCCAGTAGCATGCCTCCCCACATCCTACTGCAAGAACTGTAGATCAGGCCATAAATACTACTGGAATTAAGGCCCAACTATAGGGATACCTTTGAGATATCGCTTACATAATATTAGGTGGAGGAGAGAATAACTTGCGGGGGGGGTGTAAAAGCATGGATGTCATGGAGTGTGTGAAGTCTGAAACTCTAATGTCTGCCCATACTACTCCTGACTGCAAACCCATGAATGAATAGCCACAAAACCGTTTGTAAGCCACAATGTGAAGGTAAACTGACCAGATATAATAATCATGCCTCTGGATAACCTAGGTGTATCTGTACAGTTGAGAGGTTTGGCTCCAGCAGGATATGGCCATTCCATAAAGTTGAGAAAACACAAGGAGGGGAACCCCAGCTAGAATACTAACAAAGTGCTGCACCATTTACACAGAACCACCAGTCTATTGTCTGTAGCTACCCCTCCACAATGGCAGGTATGTGCTAGAATGTGTAGTCTTTATGCCTCAGATTGTTGGTCTCAGCTTCATTCATCTTGTTTTTCCCAGTAAATAACTGTGAGCAAAGAATGATAACTGTCAGTAGTTGATGACATGACACATCACAGTGTAAAACAGTACATATGTCAGAATATCTATGCTACAACCAAACATGTCACACAAGCAGCACAGACAGCAGTAGTTACAGTATTCCCTGTATGCTAAGCCCATTGTGTCTCTGTATTGGCAACCTATCTACAGATATCCTGCAGAAACAGTTTGCTAGGTGTTGCTGTAGCACACAAAACCCAGAACTGGAGTCCAGCTCTATGTGGAATGGATGTACACACTCAATATATAATGTCATACTGGGCATGCTCCTACACTTAGAGAATTGAAGCCTGTGTTTCACAACACAGTGGCTATAGATATCGGTTATTCGCAGCTGTCTGTGTACACACACCAAATTGTACACCATTGATACTTCACACACACACATTGGATAGGAATATATCTATGGCCAAAATAATATAATATGTCAAGCATGCACACACAGAGACGTGGGGAAGAGAATGACAGAGACAGAGAGAATCCCATTATGAGGCCTGTGCTACCCACTACACATCCTATTGGCCTATGTCACATGATGTGCTGATGTCATTCACTGTAGAAATACCTTTAGTTAGCCCTCAGCCCTATAGTGTCAATAGTGCTTATGATAACTGTGTAACACTACAGTACAAATAGGTATCCATGTAGCAGTTGTAATCTCAGTCCTGTCAAAGGTAAAGTTGTGGGTGAGTGTGTGTGCATGTTTCTAGATGAATGTGGTTGAGGCCATTCACACTCACTAAACCTCCCTTACCCCTCCTTCAGCACTGCTTCTGATGTCACTCACCTTCAAAGATACCTTTGAACAGATTTCCACCATATAACCTCCATGGGGCTTGTGATAACTGTGTAATACTATAGTGTAGCAAACTAGTTAGGTAGAAGTTTCAATCCTGATCCTGGAAACTGTGTAAATGTGAGTGTTTGTGTGAGAGAGTGTATGTATCCTTGTAGAGACCTGCTTTTGTGTTCATTCACACTTACAACACTTCCCTTACTCCTCCTTTAGCATTGCTGCTGCTGTGACTCACCTTCAAAGATACCTTTGCACAGCTTTCCAACATGTACGCTCCATGGTGCACGTGATAAATATGGAACAATGTAGTAGCAATAACTGCATAGGTATGGGTTAGAATCTCATCCCTGGCAAGTGTTTGTGTGTGTACATATGTACATCTGTACCCCAAAGATGTTGGCCCCATTTACACTCAGTACACATCTCAATGCCTGACTTTAACAGTCCTGCAGATATCATCCACCTTAGAAGTACTTGTTGGCAGCCCTAAATCATGTAAGATCAGTGGTGCATGTGGTAAATGCATAACATAATGGTCTAAAAAGACAGGTAGATAGAGGTTTGAACCTCACCCCTGGTAAATGTCCATGTGTGTGTAAGGTAAAATATTTTTGGAATCTCTCACCCACTACATCATCCAATGCCAGTATTTACAAGGGCTGGTGATGTTCCTCACCTTAGAAGTACCTTGGGAAAACATCCATCCTATAACCTCTGTGGTGTGCAGTAAATGTGGTACACTGTAGTAGCAATACACAGCTAGGTAGGGGTCTGAAACTCAGTACTGGAAAGTGTGTGTGTGTGTGTGTGTGTGTGTGTCTGTGTGTGTGTGTGTGTGTGTGTGTGTGTGTGTATATATATGTATAATAATAATAATAAATGTGTCTGTAATAATAATAATAATGTGGAATATGTAATCCATTGAGGGGCGGATTTTGCTAAATTATTATGTTGAGGACCTGGTATATGTCACAATGTCCACATTACAAGGCCACTAGTTGTCAAACACTGTAGAAGTTGGTGTAGACAATCCACAGCCCTAAATGTCTAGTGCAATGTGCAATGACTATGTGACAGTATGGATTAGTGAACAATATAGGCAACCCTTCTATTATTACTCAGAGACCACTCTCCACCCACATATCATACACAAACACACTTGGCTAGGCAACAAATACTATATCGGTAGTTCCCCTGCATATTGCCTCACAGATAGTACCCATGGTGTGATTGCAGTGGACTACAAGCCTGTTGACCACAGCAGTGCCACTGACATCAGAACGTACTTTGATGTATTACATCTCCTGACTGAGTGTGTGTTATCTAGCAAGTAAAAGGACATGGCACCCTGTTCCATCCCCTCAGTAGCCCAATAAATGTGTACAGTGGCCCTTTTGCCATGTTCCCCACTGGACACCTGAAACAACTGTAGAGTCTGCAAACATACCCCACAAAGGGAATACCATTCCTTATACACATGCCCTGTATGGACAGACACCACTAACTTCACTGAATACCCGTATCATACTGTCAATGAAGATGCAATCACTACCTCAGTTACATAGCCAGGTCTCACCAAATGAGGTCAGGAATGCTACATCAGAAGATACCAATCTGTCCACAAAACATGTCCCAGAGACTTCAAGCACACTTCCACATGTCAAAGAACATGCATGTGGGACATGTGCACAACCCAGACACTGTCCATGTTATGGAATATAGTTCGCATACATGAGAAGCAGTGCACATCAGTGGCTACCCACAATAGAAACCTGGATGAGTGGATAGCAGGAATACAATACCCACCCCTGGGGACCACTCCAGTGACTTTACTCCTGAGCCACACTGGGGACTCTTGTCATGTAGCCTGATGTCAGGGTATTCCCTTGGGCTAGCCTTGTAGAGCCTTCAGGCCCATTCACCTACTACACACCTATGAAGCAATGAACCTAGAGATCTCAGTACTGGCAAATATATGTGTGTGTGTGTGTGTGTGTGTGTGTGTGTGTGTGTGTGTGTGTGTGTGTGTGTGTGTGTGTGTGTGTGTGTGTGTGTGTGTGTGTATGTGTATGTGAATAGTAATCCCAGTGTGTTTGGTTAATGAATATCCCATGTGGCTGTGGTTATTAGCAATTGGAGGTGTGTCCAAACCAGAACATGTACCATTCTCCATTCTACAACAGATGTACATCAACATGTACCTATGTACAACCCTCAGCCCTATAATCTGTGAGGCATATGCAATCAATATGTTACAGACCAGGGATTACCGTGCACATACCGTAAGATGGATGTGTCACCACACTGCCATACTCTGTAGCTTTGCTGCAGGGTCACATCCTGGTGACACACAGATGCCTAGAACAGAAATGGGATACAGCATGTGAGAACACATTCACTCAGCACTTCACTTGTGGGGGGAAAGAGGGGTAAAGCTGGACCTGAATGTGTTGCAAAGACTGTGGCCAATATCTTTTGTCTCAGGATAGGTATTAGCTTTGTGCAGTAACTCGCAGCACTTGTGTTTAATGCTGTGGAGGCTGTTGATGCAACTATCAAAGGCTGTTGTGACTGTCATCAGTGTCTGCTGCATCTCTGCTTCCATAGATGCCTGTCGGGGATTCCATGGGGGATCCAAAGTTGTGTTTGAGGCTAATAAGGGAGTTCAACAGTCATGGGACACCACCTTTCCCTGCAACAGTGTCCTCCTTCTGATGTACACTTTAATAATGGCAGGGGACCATCACATTGTCTCCCAGTGTTTGGAGGACAGTTTCTGGGTTCTGTTGGCTCTGGCTAGTACCATGCATTCATGCACCTGTTTGTACAGTGCCTATGTGTATGATTCCAAAGTCATGCAGCTACATCCCATTGCCATGGGTGCAGTGAAGCCATCAACCCCTGTTTTCAAGGCTGCAAAGTCTGCTTTGGAGAGGTTTTGCAAGGTGGTTATCTTTGTGGGGGGTGTGGCTGACATGTTGAGTTCAATGTTGATTACAGCCTATGTGAATCTCACCATACAGGGACTGACGTCTGGGGATGAGCAACGGCCCCATATTTAAGTGATCAACACAGGTCAAGGCTGTTGCATCCCCTACCAGGGGTCAGTATGAGCTGGTCTAGGGCAATGGAAATGATGAATCCCAGAAGTGTTGGGCCACTGTACTGGTGCTTGGCTACATTCCCCAGGTGATGGAGGGGTAGTTGAAGACTTGTACTATGTCAGTGTTGCATTGGACTATCACAGATGGTAGGGTGTTGAGGAATGTGCATTGAAAGTCTAGGGACATAGATGTGGACCCATAGCTAGCTATGGTTTGGATTGCACTATTACCCCAAGGCAGATGTACAGGAAGTATCTCCAATGCATTATGATGGGATACTAGTCTGGAGATGTTTCTATCCATAATGAATATGGAAACAACACCACCTGTGGAGGTGTGCTGCGGTCCATGTTTGGGGGCTGATAGCTGTGGAATGCATCATAGCCTGATACTGCAGGTCTGCTGTCTGCTGCTGTGACCCACATCTCCATTACAGCAGACATGTGCCCTCCACTCGAATGATTGCTATGAGTGACTGCATCCTGACAGTTAGATGTCCACTGTTAAGCAGCATGACCCTCAGATTCCATATATGTGTAGCTGTTATGGTGATAATAACATTAAGAACACTGCCTAATAATGCACCATAAGGGTGGCATAACCTTAGCCAGTACCTGGCAACCCAACGGTGACAGATGTAGGACATCCATGGCAAGTCATTGGGTTCTGTCAATCATGCCATCCCAAGAAGAGAGGTTCTGGATCCCCTGAGAATGACACATAAAATGTAAGCCAATGTTGCAGTCAACCATCTGTTGATAGTACCACAGCATCATTCTGGGTGACAGCGGTACACTGCCCAGGGCTACTGTCACACCCGCCTGGACTTCATAATCAGAGAGTTCAGCAATGTCTCCTATCATGTAGTGCAGGGTGGCGTGTCCCAAGTCATTCATACCCACATTGATGCTGAGTGATACCTGTAGTTGTGGAGTGACATGACTGGCTGTGTCATGTGTTAAATGCTGGCATGTGATTGATATTTGGCTATTACCTGCTCCATATTCAACTTAGTATGTGGGATGTGTGTGCCTTAGTACTGAGTTAACCATTATCACTGTATTGTGCAAGGTGGTTAGTCATAAGGGCTTAGGTTGGGGGCACACTGTGTAGGTTAAATATGTTTCCCTTGGCATGTGCCATGTCACAGTGTCTGAATGGGTGTCTACCTTGCTGATCTGTGCTGTTTGGGTAGATGTCCAGTGAGTGTCTCTTGGAATGTGAGTGTGTGGCTTTTCCCTGTATATCATGGATGTCAAAGTGGGTGTCATGGTGAGCTACGTGTTCCACATGGTGTGGTGCAGGTGTTTATCTTATCCTCTTGACTCAGTCTTTGCTGGAGAGTGCATATGTCCACATTAGGTGATATATGGGTAACCCTCATAGGTCTGAGTGCTTGGAGTTTAGAGGGGAGAGTTGTCTGTGTACATGTGGCAGTTGCAACAGTGCCCCAGAATAGACAAGTGCACCAGGTTAATGAGTGAAAGCACATGTAACTGCCCTTCAAACATGCCAGAAGGGGTGGACATAACAAGTAAGTACTGGGGCGACATTTGTGATGTATGAGTACTGCTGAAGGCTCACAGGTATGACACACCTCTTGATACAATAATCTGGTGAAGTACCAAGCCATAATGCTAGTTGAAGTGCAAGACAGAAAGAACTAGCATAATGTACGGGTGGTACAGAAGGCAGACTGTCTGCTACCTGTAATACTTTACAACAGGTGTGCAGTTATCAGTAGCTTTGGCCATGTGAAAGTTCAGTAAGCTCTGTAGCGTGTGTGGTAACTGAGTAACACTATAATAAACATACCTAGATAGGCAGGAGTTCTAATCCCAATACTGCCAAGTGTATGTATCTGTGTGTGAATCATGTACTGTCTAGCTCATACCATTTTTGACCTGTTCACTACCCTTTACACTTCCCTTCACTCCAATTTAGTAGACCTGTTGATGTCATCCACCTTAGAAGTACCTTAGGAAGAAATGGAAATGTATAAGCTTTTTGGTGCATCTGATAACTGTGTAGCACTATAATAGGAATACCTAGCTAAGCAGGATTTCTAATCCCAATACTGACAAGTGTGTATGTATGTATGGATCATGTATTGTTTGGCTCATACTATTTTTGACCTGTGTACTACACTTTACTCTTCCATTCACTCTACTTTAGTACACCTGTTGATGTCATCCACCTTAGAAGGACCTTTGGAAGAGAAGGAACTGTATAAACGCTGTTGCATGTCTGATAATGGCGTTGCACTATAGTAGGAATACTTAGGTAGGCAGGAGTTCTAATCCCAATACTGGTAAGTGTGTATGTGTGTGTGTGTGTGAATCATGTACTGTCTGGCTCATACAAATTTTGACCTGTGTACTACCCTTTACACTCCCTTCACTCCAACTTAATAGACCTGTTGATGTCATCCACCTTAGAAGTACCTTTGGTAGAGGTGGAAATGTATAAGCTCTGTGATGTGTCTGATAACTGCGTAGCACTATAATAAGACTACCTTGATAGGCAGGACTTCTAATCCTAATGTGGGCAGCTGTTTATGTGTGTGTGAGGATCATATCATGTGTGGCTTATAACCTTTTGATGTGTATACCATACACGGCTGGTGACCACCTCCCACTGCCATTACTTTGTATAGTGTGGTAACAGCATCACCCTCACATGCAGCAGGCTAAATCATTGTACAGTCCTCTGTACAGATGTCTCTGGAATATCCATATGTTTGAAACCAATACATGGTTGGAAGTGGTCTGTGTGCCTTAACAATGCCCATGTATGAGATATTATAGCCCAATAGGCCACAGTGAGTGTACTGACACATATAGCAGCATGAGGTATCATACTTGACTGAAACGTCATGCTGATATGACATCTGCTGCCCTCACAGGTGGCCTGCCTTGTAGGTGCAATACATGAGTACAGATTCCTGGTTTTACAAGTGACCTGCACCTGGTATGGGTCACATTAAAAGCTTGAAGAGGTGTGGACTGTCATGGGATGTGTACACAATTTATATCCACTGTATGCCAGTAATGTGTCATGCATGACCTTACCTTAGGCTGTTTGTCCAGCAAAATTTGCTGCCAGATGTCTTGGCACTGACAAGTTGTGAGGTATGCTACAGGAATGTTGAATTCACATCAGATAGGCCCCAGTTGTGACCACTGTGATGCAATATAGTTAACCCCAGCACAAGTGAAAATGCACAACAAGTGATATAGTTATTACATAAGGCAATATAGCTATTACTTATAGTTGTGTGCATGGTAAATTGCATGTGCTTCACATGCCTGGTTTATTTCCAGGCAACAACAAACAATGTAATACTCATCAGCTTCAGGCTGCTGCCCCATATGCGGACCAGAGAGTCCTAGATAGTTGTGAGAGGGAGTTATTGTCAGCAGACGCACATGTGGCCTTGGTATAGGATGGTTGCAGCATGTCTGCACATCTACAGTACTAACCGCAATAATACACAATGTCCTGTCCTCACCATAGATGTGCACCTCTGTGCATTAGAAAACCCCATCCACAACTTCAGTCAGACCTGACAAATACATGTAGATACAATACAGATACATGTATGTCTGATAAATTAGTGCACTAATCCCCACTGGGCCCTTACTTGCATTTTCCTCATCCAGTGTGTCTGTATAACCCACCTCCACAATGCTTCCCTCAGCGTCACGACTTGTGTGTTTGTCATGTAGCCCAAGTGTGGTGAAGAGCTCCTCAGTGGGTGTCAGTGGGGGCTGGATGGCTGGGCCCTCACCTGTGGCTAGCCAGTCCCTCGCTACAGCAGCAGCCCATTGATGGGCATAACATTTGATGTCAATGGCCAGATACTGCACATGCTCATAAGTTCTGCAGTGCAGGCTGGCATCATTTACCAGTGGACCACACTATTCCACAGGGCAGTCCTCTCACACACATCTTCTGCTCCATCCACATGACAGAACATAATGTCCAATCACATATTGGGTGATGATGTCTGTTTCCCCAACAGAGAATGCTGGTAGGCGAGCATTCTGCATGTTACCTGGAAGACATAAACAGGAAAAGGTCACAGGACCTCATATGGTTGCCAAAATGCACATCAACAGTGGATATTACTTGCAAATAATACAAACTAAACTGGAACCCTCCAAGCAATCATGACTATAGCAGCTTGCATTACACTCCTGTTCCTGAGCTATCTTATTCCCCCTAATGTTGGGCACTTGATTTCATAATCCTCTATCCTCCATTCATTTATGTATAGAAGGTTAACAGTGGTCATCTTCCATGTGGATAGTGTGTGTGCATGGTGGCAGGTCTGTGTTTGACTGTGGTGTGTGATGGAGCTTTGAGCACATGCCCAAGTTCATGTAGGAGGCAGACACTGCTGTTATCATGTCCCATGGAGATATGCTGTTGTTGCCATCAGTAGGCAATATGTACATGGTCACCATTGCTGAGGGGAGGAGTGTGGTTGATGTGCATATCTCCATGTACAACTGGGGTGGACAGGGTGGCAATTTTCCCACCTAACCTGTGTGATGCAGGTTGTCTATATCCATGGCATGTGTGTATGAGGTGTTCTTTACCCCCAGTACAGGGTGAATTGTGTTGTTTCATCTGAGACTTACAACATACGTAGAGATGTGGTTGCAATTGTCCTAGTGGTGTGGAAATGTCTGATTCATAGTCATAGTCTGCCTTACAGGATGCCACATGTGAACTTACATGCTTGCGCAGATATAGGTGTACTTGTTTCAAAGTTGTTGCCTGCACCTATGTGTCCCTGTACAGAAAATGTACCAACTTATTATGCGGTGTGTGTATTGCTGCTGCACACCAAAGGGGGTTACTCTACCTTGGTGGAGGCTGGATATACAGGTCAGGTACTGCTGTGTCCATATAGCTACAGTGGACATAAAGGGTACACACCACCCCAGAAACACTACCTGGTATTTGTGCAATTGGAACATGAGACCACAATAACTCATTAACTAATAAATCCAATCTGTAGTGTGACCTATAGCCTATAAAATTCAATTGAAAACATACCAATTGGGTCTGTGAAAACATATGGAAATAATACTCAGTACAATAAGCCAGTTGAATGAGTGTGCACACCCTTAAAGTGATATGTTGTGTATGCACCTCTTGAGATGATTACAGCATTCATCCTTCCTAGTTTGGACTCTAACATTATGGCACATCTTCACTTGGCAATAGTTGGTCACATTCCTAGAAACACCTTTGATTGTATTTCAAAGGAATTTTACAGGTTAGGGGTCACATAAAGATGAGAAACATTATGAAATTATCTTCTGTGGTCTGATTGTCATACAGCACACATACCTGGTAGGCGAACATGGGTATGTATGCTTGTGATATCTACTGTATATAGGTGTGAGTATAGCAGGTAGTGGCAGGCCTGGACAAAGGGTCATAACACAGGTGGACACTTCTCTGATTAATAGCTGAATACCATGCCTACTCTAGTACCCATATCAGTGTCAGGGCACTGTAACAAGCAGTAGTTGTACACATTTCTGTCTGTTGTATGCACTGACACTGATATTACACACATATGCAACATGCACAACCTAAGTACCTGAATGCTTGAAACCCGTGTGATTTAGTTTTGTACCTTCCAGCTGAACATAAGCATACATACATGTGCTCAGGGGATACCTGGTATGCATTTCTGTTGTATGTTAGTATGGCATGCTGTAGTTACAGTCTTGCCCCTCAATCATACTTCTCAGCCTGTTACATCAATACGTCAGGACAATGGCACACATAAGTGGGTGTCAAAGGGCACATCAGCATTGATACTGTATTAATATAGCTGCACCATACATTAGTATGTTGATTGCACAGTAGGATTTGACATCACTGTGATAACCTGGAAGATGTCTTTCTGTTTCCTAGAACTAGTACCCAGGCACTAATTGTTTATCATAATTCTTAATATTGTAAATATTTTTGATTCTTATAGTTGTTATGAAAGAATATGGGATCATGGATCCCTTCTGTATTTCTCCTTTGTTTTGTTTACCTATCTTAACGTGCTACTGTAAATGTAACTACACTACATTGAATTTGTTCTTTACATTCTTATAATTTTTGTTTCTTTTGTTTATTTTATTGTCCGGTTTGAATGTTTTTACTAGTATATAGTGCAGCTTTTCTCCTCGGGCCTCTGCTGAAAATGGACATGTATCCAGCCAGACTAGCCCGGTCAACAAATGTAAAATAAAATAAATAAATAAATAAATAATGTCCAACAGTCAAAAGTAGGCTTATGTTACAATGCCATTGCTCACAGACCTGCCAGTGGTTTGGCTGACATAACACAGGTATATGGGTATGCAACTACAGATATCAGTCACAAATGTGCTTATTCTCCAGCAGAATGTTATTAATTCAATATATCACATGCAGTCCAACACACATGTCTGCAACAGTACTCTACTCTACTATGCACACACCCTCTATAGGTGTCTTAGCTTTACAAGGCAAACATGTGTCATACTCATAATCACAGGTAACATAGATATGGAAAACATCCCATTAACTGGCCTAGCAGGGGCACAGTCACAACTGTTTGACAGACATCCCTGTGGTTGTTATATATCAGCTGTCCTTTCCCAGGTGAGTCAGGCTCCTAAGTTGTGATCCCACCTCACAACCTCTCAGAGCATCACATCTGGACAATGCCTAAAATGATGGGGGAGATAAATAGGGACAGACTTTAAATATACCAGTTACAAACATAATAAGTTCGTAGAATGATATATTTAGCATTACAGTGACTATTCTTAAGGATGTGGTGTCTTAAACTCAAGTGTTTGTCATTACCTGATGACTTCATTCCTCAGCTATTTGCCAGAAAAATACAGATCTCAGGAGGAACAGACAAAAATACATGATGGTAAAATGTGGACATTCTGTGAAGATCTGTACAGTTGAGAGGTATGTCTGTGATATCTCCCTCTGCAGAGAGGGCCAGATGCTATGGCCATAGCAGCTGTTTAGCAGGACATTAGTACAGCATGTCTTGTTGGAACATATATTCCTCCAAATCATATTTCCCATTATTGCAGACCAAGTACTACATTCAATTACTTACTTACATGTTCCACTTACCTTTATTCTTTCTTCTCTTTTTCACTTTATGTTTCATTTGTTATTTATCTCTTTCTCTCTCTCTTTCTGTCACTCTGTGCACTACAGGGATAGAGCTGGTTTGAATAGGTGGCAGCATGGCTTTTGTAGGTGATGCTCATGACAAGTTGATGGCCTGTGCACCTACTGGGGTTCCCCACTTACTAATTGCATGCAGAGCAGCTGTGTAGTTCTTTCAATAGCCAATGTCATGGCAATGTTCTTCTTCTTCTTCTTCTTTTGGCTTTTTCCAGTTAGGGGTCGCCACAGCGGATCACTTGTCTGCTCATGATTGGCAGTGGAGTTTTATGGTGACCAGTTGCCAGCCCGGCACCAAACCTTCCACTGAGGGCACACACATGCACACACTCACACCTAGGGCCAATTTGGAGTGTCCAATCCACCTACAGCATGTCTTTGGGATGTGGGAGGAAACCCACGTGACCACAGGGAGGACATGCAGACTCCGCACAGAAGGCACCCCAGCCGAGGATCGAACCAGAGAACCTCTTGCTGTGAGGTGACAATGCTAACCACTGCACCACCATGGCCGCCCATGGCAATACACTCCTATAAATCAGTACAACATGTGGGCATTGGCCCTTTCCCTTACTTGTGAGGAAGACATCCTGGAGTTGTGTGAGCTACTACCTCTTACAACAAGACTTGTGGAAACAAGCCAACTAAACGGTGGGGAAGGTACAAGACTTAGGAGCAGAATGTGAGTATTGCTGTTATATGTTTGGAATACTGCTAGTTTAACAGGTTTTGTCTGTACATGCTACTTCGGCATGGGTTTCGCTCTGACAAAGTTCTGTCTCTGCATAGCTCGCAACTCTAGGGCCATCACATAATGGCCACAGGTTAGCCTGTTATGTATGGGCTGTTCCCCAGACAGGTGTTATCCTTGGCAAATCAGTAGCATACTATGGTGATTGCATTATGTAGATGGTAACCTCCATTTGTTTTTCAGAAAAGATATGTTACAACAAACCCTGTAACACCAACAGCTCTCTCAGTATAAAACAGCCATATTTCATGTATGGCCTTTTATTTGGGCTTCTGTCTACCAATTATGTCAGGCTTTGTCCAGATGTCATACAGTAGTAGGTGGATAGATCATTCTTTAGTGCTGTAATTACTGCTGAGAAGAATGGCTGGGAAACATGTTGAAGTCTGTACATTCAAGAGGTAGGTGTATAGAGAATGCTCTTAGATGGCCTTGTAACATATTTTATGTGGGGGGCAGTAACACATGCTTTAAAACTAGGCTGTAAGAACATGTCACGTATTACTGATAGGAAATATATCAATTCCATGGCTGTACATTTGAATAAATCACACAACAGGGACAGTAGTGGGTCTCACGGTACTGTTTCTGAAAACATCTGCTCCTCAGTGTGATGAAACATTCATAAAAGGACAATTGTTATGTACAGACTCAATGTATTAATATTAACTGTGATACTTTATCCCGTAGGGAGTTAAATGAGGAGTGTAATTGGAGGCCGTGTATTCAATTATGTAATTAGGTGTTAATTGCTTTTTGTGATTAAGGCATGTATTTCTGGTAATGTTTACTCCTTGAAGGCTTCAACCAAGACATCAGAGTATGATAAACATGTGAGAATTACTGGCTGGTTATATTTTTCTTTGCTATGTTCAGACATTTTATTTGTTTTGCAAAGAGATTCTTGTATGTCTAGCCATTGAGTATGGCCTATCATGACTTTGTAGCAGTGCACTGTTCACTTATTTATTTGGACTGTGGTGGGGGGCAGATGTGAGTGTCATGGCTGCTTTTGTATCCAGCTGTGCATGCTGCCCCAGTTGTGGGTGGTCTATCAGCAGCATATGTTTGTATGGGCATTTTCGGACATGTATGTATATACATTTTATATATATATATATATATATATATATATATATATATATATATATATGGGTTTACTTCACATGATCAAATGTTCAAATGTTCAAATTCCATATGGCAGAGACCATATGATCGAACATTTGAATGTTCGAAAATGTGCAGTAGACCTGCAAAACTCAAACAACAAAAAATAAACTGTGTATAAGTATGTATGTTTGTATGTATGTGTGTGTGTGTGTGTGTGTGTGTGTGTGTGTGTGTGTATATATATATATATATATATATATATATATATATATATATATATATATATATATATATATATTTAGGTATGTATATATATATATATATATATATATATATATATATATATATATATATATATATATATAGGTATATATACACACACACGCACACACACACACACACACACATGCACACACACACACACACACACATATATATATATATATATATATATATATATATATATATATATATATATATATATATGTGTGCACCTCAGTATTTATTGTTAATATATCTATATATTGTTGTACACATATATGGATCTCCCTACATATCTCACTTACTCTCTCTAAGTATGTTTCTATGCAGATATATATATTTATAGATACCAATCCTTCCTAATTGCACACCTGTCTCTTCCCTATTGTAAACTGGCTGTAAAGAAGGCTATGTTTGAGAAAACTTCCACAAGCAATAAAGCGGCGGTGGCTGACTGGTAAATTGCATCAGCTATGGTGTGCAGGGCCCTGAGTTCAAGAATTACAAGGGGTGGTTATTTTCTTGCTAGGCAGAACAATGACTGTTGGATAGAGTGGTTAAGACAGTTTTGATCAGCTTTGAGTGTGTTTGCATGACGGTAAGCGGTGCTAACTTACGGTTAAACGAAAAGATGCTTGTGTAGGCTTCGCTTCCCAGTGGGCAAATCTGCTTAGCATTTACATTTAAGCAATGCTTACACCTGCTAAGCATAGCTTAGCCCTGGTAACCTGTGATTACATTCCAGTCTGACAAAATAGTTGGGTAATGATACATTTAATAAGAATATTTAATTTCCTGTACATAACATGCTTCTATGTGCTGTCATTACAATAGCAAGGGGTGTGAGTATACTGTATGGGACACCAGGGTATACATGGGTAGTACCACAATCTTTCCTCTTTGGATTTGTTTCATACATGGGTAGTATCCTAGGTTATATGGAGTCACACTTGCATGTTACACCAGCTACAGTGCACTAGTTGACAGAAATTGTTTAACACATATGGTATCATTGTGTTAGTACTTTTAAGAGTGCTTTTTCAAGTAAGAGTAGATTGCAGATTGTAGCACTGGAACCATACACCCCCTGCAAACAAAGCTGGACTATGAGTACTGCGTATCTTGTTTTTGGTGTTTGAGCTGTATGTTTGTATGTATCTCCTATTGGATATTGATCTGATATGTTGATATTAACTGTAGGCTACTATGCTTTTTGGACATGTCATTGAAGACTGCTGTCATGCATACATTTTAGTTTCAGACTTGTATCATTCAAAACATTCATCCTAATGCATAACCTGTTGGCTATCTACTTTCTGTCTTTCCTCTGTACAGATGTGCAGATGTCAGGTATTGCTACTGCCATACCACTATGTAGGTGCCCACATTGTATTGTGCTGTGGGCCTGGATACTGCTGTTAGTTTTGACATATGGGACATTCCTTAATGTGAGCCTTGCCCCATTTCCTTGACTGAGTGAGGGACATTACAGAGGTGGTGGTCTACAGATTCACATACAGTGGGTGGCAATACATCACAGGACAGGACACATTGAGACAGCTAACTAACATGGGGGAACAGAACCCCAGATTTGTGAACAGAGTCTATGTCATCAGTGCTGTTATACACATGGTGGATTGATAGATTGACAGAGTTTGTGTGGAAAGGCATTTAGTGTGTGACATCACAACTCACAGTGATATGTCTCTAACATACCGCTCCATTGGCATGTTGTCCACAGACTGGCCACATGTCTGCCTGTTATGTTTTTCTGTGTTCACCAGACAGTTGTTGTGCTTGGTAAATCAATTGTGGATTTTGAGGAATGCAGTCAGTAAATACTCACATCTATTGGTATTACTGATGTCATATTCCTCATAAAGGATGTTACAACAAACCCAGTGACATCTGCAACTATCTCAGTGTATGACAACAGTATGCCTAATCTAACTCTGAATTTGTGTCGCTGTTCCCATCTAGTGATATAGGGGTTGATGCCTAGCTTAGTGAGTGGGAATGTTATCAAAGGCTTTGGCCAGATCAATGAAATCTGTATGAGTCACCTTGCTTTCATCCACAGCTCAGGTATCTGATGCCAAGAAGTTGCCCAGGTTGAATGAGCTGGTATGACCTGCCCTTCATAAAGGTAAATGGTGTGAGATCCTGAGTCTGCAGATTCCTATATACCTGCTTATTAGGTGCATGATGATGCATTCCATAGTTGGGGTGGTATTTCCCAGGGTCAGTAGTTACACCTCATTTGTGGAGAGAGGTGACTGTAGCAGTGCACAATTCAGTAGGGACAAAGCCTGAGGTGAGACTGTGCTTAAACAGGGCACATAGGTAAGGTGCCAGGTCACTCTGTAGCTCATGTAGCACACAGACAGGGATATTCTCAGGTCCCATAGAGGCTGTATTCTTGGCCTTGGACAGTGGTGTTTTAACCTGTGCTGCAGTAATATTGGGTGCTTGACAGTGTACTGGTATTGTGATTGGTCCTTTGGGGTGGGACTGAGGGGTAATGTTTGCACTCAAGATGCCAGCCAGAATATTGGCATTATTTGTTGGCTCATTCTGGGAGGTACCACTGTTTAGTAGCACAGAACAATTCCTGGTATTGCCATGGAGAATCTTTACATAACTGTATGAGGCCTTGTGGTTGTTTTTACTATGTGCTCCAATTCTGTTCTTACAGCTAACTTTGTAGTATTTGATGAGGGATCTCAACTATTCATTGAGGCGGATAACAGTTTATTTCCTGTCTTGGGACTTCACCGTATTTCATATCAGTTCCTTCTTTCTGTTGTACAGTTTCTTTATGGCAGAGGACCACCAGGTCAGCTTCCTTTTTTGGAGGTTAGGGTCCTGGTTGTATTGGGTAAGGCAGTATCCATGCATTTGTGTATGTGTTCATAGTGCATTCCTGTTTGACTCAGCTGTCATGCAACTAGTCTCCATTTGCATGGCTGCCATGAGGTTAGCCACATCTGATTTTATATGGCCATAGTTAGCTATGGATAGGCTTTTCATGGTGGTTACCTGTGCAGTGGCAGTTGGATGGCTGTGGATTTCCAAAGGTGATTACTTTGTGATCAGATATAACAAGGGAGGTGTTGAGCAACAGTCGCCCATGTTAGGAAGGTCCAGGTCGATGTGATGGGCATGTGCATCGGTACATGAGTAGCTTTTCCACTTAATGGAAGAGTAGTTGACGTAAACCAGTATGATAATGTTAGGTTGGACACTAATGTTCTCCAGACTGTTTATGGACATGGAGTGTGAGTCTTGGGACATGTAGGAGGACATATAGCAGGCTACAACCTGAAACACTGTCTTACCCATTGTCAGCTACTCCTGCAGGATTTGTAATGCATAATGTTGGTCTACCACTCTGCAGGTGTGTGCATCCTTTGTGAATATGAAAATACCACCACCTTTGGAGCTTCAGTTCACGTTCTGCAGCCAAATGTTCTAGAATAAATTATAAGCTGGTACTGTAGGCGTGCTTCCTGCTGCCTTTAACCAGGTCTCTGTTACAGCACAGATGTCATTGTTCCCCATTTCAAGGAATACTTCCAGTGAGTAAATTTCCAGGTTAGAATTCCATTGTGCAGGAGCATGACCCTCTGATTGCATGTCTTTGTAGCTGTCATATATTTCTGTATATTGTATATTTATGTATGTATATATATATATATATATATATATATATATATATATATATATATATATATATATATATATATAATATGTATTTATTAACCTATATATATGTAGGGATGCATATATGTGGATATGAATGTGGATGTATCTCTCTCTCTCTCTCTCTCTCTATATATATATATATATATATATATATATATATATATATGCATCATGTATATATTTGTCCACATATATGCATCTTCATACATATATATACATGTATATATAGACAACCTGACTGATTATACAGACTCCTTTCCTTGCTGTTGAATGACTGTACTAACTGATATGTTTGGAATGTCATCACTATTTTGTAGGGCTCAGATTATGTAATGGTACATTGCTTTGATCATAGTTTATAAGGCCCTGGGTCCATGACTTGGCAGGCATTATTTTGTTGCAAGGCAGAACAGTTTTGCTGTGGAGGAATGGATAAGGGCAATAATTAAAAGAGGTCCCTAGTTTGGGCCCCTTCACTCTCATTTACACAGCCTTTGTCAGATTTGTTACCGTTAGAGGTTCAAAGTGTGGATCTGATGTCTGACTACACTACATACATACATACATACATATATATATATATATATATATATATATATATATATATATATATATATATATATATATATATATATCTATGGGATCTGGACACATGCTCGACTAGCATATGTCTGAATCACAAAATATCGAACACACATACACAAAAGCGCTTAACATCGACAAGCGCTTCCGTGTATGTGTGCCTGTTTTGTAGATCGGACTACAGTGCGGGTAAGGTAAAATTCCCTTTTCCTCACTGTAGTGCGATCTCGGAGTGAGAATAATAAAGTAGGGGTGTGGGGGTGCAAGGGGGCTAAGCCCCCCTCAGAAACGTAGATTTTTTTTTTTTGAACTACACATACGCAAAAGCGCTTTTCGATGTTAAATGCTTTTGTGCATGTGTGCTCAATGTTTTGTGATTCAGACATATGCTAGTCGAGCATGTGTCCTCGACCCATATAGGTTCATAGGTTCATAAGTTGGTACTAGGCTATCGGCCCTAGAACCTATGCAAGCCTATCCATAACAATTCCCTGGATATTTCTTCTCACAATATTTACTTCTCCAGGCCCCTGTCTAGCAGGGCAACTGACATGATCCCCGGGGTGAATTTCCTATCTCTCATCCAATCATCAAGGTTCCTTTTGAAGAGGGCTAGTCTATTCCAGAGTATGGGGAGTCTCTGGGTTTTGTTTATTGTGATGACAAGGTTTTGATCCCTGGAGCGTGTGGCTCTGAGGGATTGGGATTTCTTTAAGTGGAGCATGTCCAACAGCTCAGGGTTTGACATGGCCTTGTATGTTAAGCAGAGATCGCCTCTGAGTAGACTATATGCCGCAGAGTATAGCTGGAGCGTTTTTAGACGGTCAGTACATGGCATCTGCTTTAGGCCTGTGATTCTTTTAGTAAGGTATTTCTGTGGCATTTACAGCTGTTGCAGATGTCTTGTGAGGTACATACCAAATGGGGCATTATACTCTATACTGGGTCTAATGAGAGATGTGTACAGTGGGACAATGACCTCATTTTTTCTGGATGAAAAACCCTTAGTGATGAGGTGTGCCACATAGAAGGATTTCCTGACTGTTGTGGCAGTGTGATTATCGAAAGTCAGACCACTGTCCACCTGTGTCCCTAAGTCTCTCATCACACTTTTGATGTTTAGTGTCCTGCCACCTATGTGGTAATTCATGGGTACATGTTTTTTTCCAAAGTGGATAACTATACATTTCTTGGCATTAAGCTTGAGCCCATGGCTCTGGCACCAGGCATCTGTTTCTGTATGGCCCTTTTGTAGAATATCCACATCATTTGGGGATTCAATAATGGCTCCCAGTTTGCAGTCATCTGCAAACTTTGTTAGCCAGAGTCCCTTAGTGTTGTCCTGTACTTTAGAGAAGTAGATGCCAAACAAGAGTGGTCCCAGGACTGAACCTTGAGGTACTCCACTTGTCACTTGTCTGGAGCTGGATTTGGAGTCAGCTACTTTTACTGTCTGGGCTCTGTCAGTAAGCCAGTTAGCAACCCATCGAGTGATGTAGGGATTTATGCCCAGCTTAGTAAGTTTATCTATGATTCCAGAGTGGGGGATGATGTCAAAGGCCTTGGCGAGGTCCAGATAGGCTGTGTGGACTGCCTTACCCTCATCCACAGCTCTGGAGACTGATTCGAAGAAGTCAATCAGATTCAGGAGACAAGATCAGCCCTTCACAAACCCAAACTGGGTGGGGTCCAGTGTTTGAAGGTTGCCAATGTCTTTGTTTATAAGTTCCATGATAAAGCATTCCATGCCCTTGCAATTCAGGCTTGTCAGACTGATGGGACGGTAGTTCCTGAGATCCAAGGTGGATCCTCCCTTGTGGAGCAGAATAACTGTAGCTGTGCGCCACTCAGTGGGCACAAAGCCTGAGGTGAGGCTATGATTAAACATGACACTTAGGTGAGGTGCCAGTTCATTTTGTAGTTCATGTAGTACACAGCCTGGGATGTCATCTGGTCCCATGGATGCTGTATTCTTAGCTTTGGAGAGTGCAGTTTCTACCTGTGTGGCCGTGATTATCAGAATTTGGCAATGTTTTGATATTGAGATGGACACTTTAGGGGGTGAGAGTGGGGTGAAGTTGGCACTAAATCTATCTGCCAGGATATTGGCAATATCCTTGGGATCAGTATATTTAATGTCATTCTGTTGTAACTCAGAGCAGATCAGATTCTTGACATAACTATAGAATGCTTTGTGGTTGTCTTTGGAATCTTTGGCAATTTTATTTCCGTAACTAGCTTTTGAGGATTTTATGAGGGATCTTAGCTTCTTACTGAGGCTGGTGAGGGAGTTTTTTGCATCCTGGGATTTTCCTCTTTTTTGCAACAGTTTCTTCCTTCTGTTGTATAGTTTGTTTATAGCAGGGGACCACCAGATTGACTTCCTTTTTTTGGAGAAGAGCATCTTGGTTCTATTTGGGATGGCATGATTCATGCACGAGTGGATGTGCTCATACAGTGCCTTAGTGTAGGATTCTGCAGTTGAACTTCCAGATCCCATCTGCGTGGGTGTTGTGAAGTTTGTCACTTCTGACTTCAGTAGCTTGAAGTTGGCTTTGGAGAAGTTTTTTTAAGGAGGTTTCCTTGCTGGGGGTGGGGGTGGGATGTGGATGTCAAGGGTGATTTGCTTATGGTCAGACCTGACCAATGAGGGGGTGACCACTGGTGTGGAGCATCTATCTCCCATGTTGGTAATGACCAGGTCTAGGATATTGGAGCCCCTGGTGCGACAATGGATTAGTTGATCCAGGGCATTGAAATTTATGAATTCCAAGAACCGTTGGGTAAAGGAGTTGGTACCTGAGTAGTTTTCCCAATTAATGGCAGGGTGGTTGAAATCACCCAGTATTAGGGTGTTTGGATGTATCTTAATATTTTCCAGTATGTTTAGAAAGGTGTGGTGAGAATCTTGGGGCATGGAATTTCAGATGCATTCTGTTGGGCAACTAGCCTGGAGGTGTGAATATCCTTGGTGAATATGGACACTCCTCCACATTTAGTGTTTCGGTCCTGGTTTTGTGGCCGAAAAGTGTGGTAAGAATTGTAGCCTGGTAGTGCAGGGTTTGCTCTCTGTAGCCTTGAACCAGGTCTCATTTACTGCACAGATATCGATGTTCTCCATTATTAGGAGTGCCTCGAGAGAGTGCATTTTGAGGTTTAGACTTCTAGCATTGAGTAGCATTACCTTCAGATTTTGCCTGCTTCTATCTGTTACGGTGGTGGTTTTATCCTTTCAACCTTGCCTAATAAAGGCACTATAGGGGTAGCAAGAGCTTTAGCCAGTAACCTGAATCTCAGGGGTGACAGGTGCAGACCATCTCTGGCAAAGCATCGTGGTTTGTCAATCATGTCTTCCCAGGCAGACAAATACTGGATCCCCTTTGAATGACACCAGAAGCTTAACCAATTGTTGAAGTCAATCATTTTGTCCTTATACTGTGGTATCATTCTGGGTGAAGGCAGGATGCTACTCAGGGCTAGGGTCATACCTGCCTGGTCACATGATCCAAGAGCTCTTCCATATCTCTTTTCATGTAGTCCAGGGAGGTACGTCTCAAGTCATTCACTCCAGCATAGACAATGACAGAGTCGTATTTGTACTTGTTGTGGAGTGACTTGAGTGCATGCGTTATGTGGCGGATCCTTGCACCCGACAGGCAGCTGATTGTAATTTTCTCCTTGTTCAGTCTGGTGAGAGGGACATCAGTGTGCCTGACTATAGAGTCTCCTATGACTAAAGTGTTGGGTACATTGTCTTGCCTTAGGGGCTGTTGTTGGGTGGCACACTGGTGTTGTGAGCTATGTGTCACTTTGGTTGTGACTGGTGTTTGTTTGCGTTTTGGCTTTGGAGGTCCTTGTTGCTTGGGCAGGTTAATGTTAAGGGCCTCTGCATATGTGGGTTTAGTGTTGCAATGTGTGGGTGTTGATGGTGTGGGTTTTGAAGGGCTATGAGTTGCTTAAGGTGTGATGCAGGTGTTAACCTTCTCCTTTTGACTGTCTAGCACAATCTTAGCTGGAGAGAGCTTTGCTTCCAGTTTCGCTATGTAAGTGCATCTCTTGCAGGTTTTAGTGTTGGATGGTAGGAGGAGAGGATTGTCTGTGTACATGAGGCAGTTGCTGCATTGCTCCAGTATGCCCAGATTCACCAGGTGGACAGGAGAAATCACTGGAAGCTGACCCTTGGACATGCCTGTTTAGGTGCTTTTATGTAAAGTTTAAGAGCTGTTTTCCCTTACCTTTGCAAGGTACTTTGCAGTTATAGGCTGTTTAGTGCCTATGATTAATTTATCCTTATTGACAAGGAGAGCTGAGTGCTTGTATCTGTTTCAGGCTTCCTAGTGCTTTCCAGCAGGTTCTAGACCAAGTACTAGTCACAGGGGTTCAGATTGTAGTGCTACTATATATATATATATATCTATATATCTATATATATATATATATATATATATATATATATATATATCTATATATATATATATATGTATATATATAAATATATATATATGTTCCCTACTGTTGAATGACTGCGCTGCATGATATATTTGTAAAAACATCAGATGTATCTACAGTTCAGATGGCTTAGTGGTAATTTGCTATGGTGTGCAGGGTCCTAGGTTCAAGACTAGCAAGGACTGATTATTTTGTTGCTGGGCAGAACAAGGGCTGTTGGATACAAAGTGATTAAGGCACTTTTAAGCAGTTGTAATTGGGTTTGCATGGGTTTGTGCGGCAGTAAGCAATGCTAATTTCTGGTTAAATATGCTTACAGATAGTTAGCCATAAAAGTGCTTAATCTGTGTAGCATTGCTTAGTGCAGTGCAAACAGGCTCAATCCTGCTTTCTGCTGTTTAGAACAACTTACTCCCACTTACCCCATGCTAATTTCTTTAAAAGAAAAGCAAAAAGGGGGTGTTAGGAAAGTGGTGAAAAGGGGGGCATGCAGAGGGAAAGACAATAGGGAAAGTAACTAGGGGTGTGCAGCATGGGTGTACGGAAGGTCCATAGCTGTCCATTTCTGCTACAGCAACAGCTGTGCATATATACTGAATTATGAGGTATATTTGGACACTGAAAGGCCTGACAGAATACTGTGTTGTAAAGCCAATTAGACCAGATTAGATGTGTTCACTGGACACGTGTGCAAAATGGACAGCTATGTATGGGGCAAAATGTTTTGGGGGGAACCGATTGCCCTTTTTTTTTTTAAGGTGAGAGTGGGATGTTGGGGAAGGATAGTAGGTATATTTCGGAGGTAGGTTGGGTAGAAAGACAGACCGCATACAGAGGTGGTATATTACAGATTTGGGGGTAAACACCTTGTATGGGGAGGGGTGTTTGGAAATCATAAGCCCCCAAATGGAAACAGTGGGACTGAGGTCCTCACCCATGGACAATCACCACTGCACCTTCACGGCCCCAAAGGTGGCTGTGCTGAGGGCTGAGCAGGAGGGGCAGGCTGAGCCTCTAATTGCACCATGTGGCCCTCAAGCTGGTGTAGCAGATCTACAAACTCGTTATGCACCAATCCCCAGACCTGGCTTCGGGTGATGGTATCCTGCACCCGCTCCCAGGGAGGGGACAAGTCCCATATCCTGAGGTGGTTCCACCCAAAGTTGGTGCAGGACCAGTAGATGAGGTGGTCCCAGGATGGGTCCCAGATGTGTTGGGGCCAGGTGCCATGGCCAGATGAGGAGAGAGAGGTGGGTCCGCTGGGACTGGCCTCCCCAAACGTGCTATGGTGTTGCAGTTTTAGAACATATGTGGGCTAGTCATAGTCAACACAATCCAGGATTAGTTATAACAGCATGCATAGATATTTCCATTAACCCAAAACAACAGCTTTGGAACAGTTGCATAGGAAACAGAACACATGCATATATGGAACCACAGTGGCTATTACAATGCCATGTAGGTTACATTGATAGTAACAGGCCACCAGTTATAGTATTTCAACATGGAACATTAATAGAAACACATTTCAATATATTTGTTGAACAATAGGACATATGTCCCAACAGTAGGTTTGGTGTAAAACATACCCATTGATTTGTGTGTTTATATTATTGCTGCAGATATGGTGGTGGGAGAGAGACATGTCAATTAACAATTTGTATATCCTTGCAGTACTCACAACTTTAATGATCATTGCTCTAATCATTACTCTACATGTATTATTACAATACCCTATGGCCTTGGTATGGCCAGTGGTTTGTTTGTACATAGTGTATAATTCAACCATCTTATAGCTACTTTCTACTTATATTACCTGGAAGAACTGTGGGGGAAATGTTTGTTAACACTACCTGACTGTTTCTACACATATTCACAAATTCCTAGTTGAAATTATGCATACAGCTTACTACCACTCCCAGAATTCGAACCATGGCTGTGTCTGCTAAAACGACACAATTTGTGTTTCAAAGAAGAAAAAGGGTTAGAAGCTATAAAAAAAGCAAAGTCATAACAGTCAATAGGAAATCCAAAACGAAAAAAAAGCTGCTGCTGGCTGCTGCTGTAAAATAAAAAAAAATTTATTGTACGAGTTTGCATAAATAAATGGCGCTTGGGCTATGCCCTTCTTCAGATAAAAAATAACAAACACACAAATTAATTAATTACCCTTAAGCCAGCCCCTCAAGAGAATAGGGTTTTTTTATTAAATTTCATCCATGTTTTTTCGTTTTGTGTTTCAGCAGAGTGAGGTATTGAGAAATAGCTGTTTTATTCCTTCAGTGTTTTCCGTCTAAGTCTCTCTTGGTTGTACATGCTGACCTTGTAATTACAACATTTTTATACAGACATTTCTGGACATATATTTTATGGAGCAGAGTGTGGGAAACAGTGGTTAACACAACATTACTTTTCAGATATCAGATCTTGATGAATACAACATTTTATGCCATACAATACCAGAATAAATACAACCAGTCCAGGATTTAGAACTTTATTTCCAGGCAGTTACAGTTTTATTTAAATATGACCTATATGGGACTATTACTGTCATATTGTCTTTTTTATTCAGTACAAGCCATACACATTTTTATGCAGCTAGGTGACATTTTACTCCTTTATATTAATTTGGTATGACTACTACAAGCAGGATTGTTGCTCACCAGCCTCGTGACTTAGCCTTTGCAACCTATTGGCATGGGCTTCCTGGTTCTCAACCCGCTCAGCTGGAGCTGTAATGCAAATAGAGGAACATTTAGGCAGACCTATCCATCATATACACAGGCTGGACTTTGGTAAACAGTTATTGCTATGAATGCTTACACATTACTGGGACATCACCCCTCTGTCTTGCTTCTTGGACCCACTGTTCCAAGAGCTCCCTCTTCCTCCATTTCAAGTCAGCATAGTGGTGTCGGACCTACTCACCAGTCTGAGGGATACCAGTGGCACTGATGAGATCACGGGCAAGACTTTCCCAGGCTTCCACTTTATATTGGGACCCCTGGTACTGGTCCTGCAGCAGTCTCATGTCATGTTTTTTTACCAGGAGTCCTACCATGACTTTGGACTCCTGTATGCCCCAGCATTGTGCCCAAAAGCACATTCCCTCTCCAACACCTGCCATACTGCCTACAGTGGAGAGCTACAACCAGTTATGAGCTGTATTCCCACCTGCAAGGCTTAAATATGGCCGATTTACCACACTTTGCCATGATTGGACGGTTTTGAATATGCTGAGCTAAGCTAAGCTACGGGCAAACCTGCTTAGCTAAGGTTGGCAGTGCTTAAGGGGGCAGGTACAACTCTGCTCTTACCAATGGGCAAATCCACTTAGCTGGGCTACCCATTGCTTAGTATTCATATGTACACAATGCTTACACCCGGTCAGCATAGCTGTGCAATGCTTAGCGTTGCTTATGTTTTATTTTATTGGACTACCACCTGTATGGGATTGATTCATCATTCATAACATAACATACATTTGTTTACCTTCCCTGACATCCCCCAATGTGCTGCAATTATATTTATTCTTGTTTGACTATACTGTATGGGCCACTTTTGTTTATATGGGAGTTTCACTTCTTTATTACACTGACACCTCACATCTGGGCCTAATACACTACTCTGGTTGAGAAATATAAGTTATTTCCTACATAAATATACAAATAAATTAAAACTGTAATGTTTACACATACAAAACGGAATTGGCTTGGGTGAGGCTCGAACCATAAATGATTACATGCAAGGTGCACACTCTAACCACTAAACTATTGCACTTATACTTATGTTGGATGTGCTGTTTCAGCTGGGTGAAGTATAGCTAAGCAACGGGCATACCCATGCAGCTACGCTTAAACTTTGTTGCATATGTGAAAAAATATATTTGTTGTGCTTTTTAATTCGTATCCTTCACAATATCCATGTTAATGCTACACCTGTTATTCTATCAGCTTTCTGAGTTTGTAGGAACAATTGTCCCTTATGGCTTTATCCAGATTTCTTACTCTGACGGGTTGGGAGGTGTGGGTTATGGTCTTTACACCCTGCCAAAAATTCATGCTAATGCTAAACCTGTTATTCTATCAACTTTCTGGGTTTGTAGGGACAACTGTCCCTTATGGCTTTGTCCAGATTTCTTACCCTGATGGGTTGGGAAGTGTTATGAGCAATCTCGCTCTATTTAAATTGCTGTACAGCAATTTTGGTGTGCAGGGGGCATGTGTATTGTGTGAGCACTGTTCTGAGACACAACCCCTGCACTCGTACACAGAACTGTTTCCGTATTACAGCACGGCAGCACACCTTCATAAATATGCATGGCACGGCACACTGCCGTGCTGCACGGGAATGGTCCCTTCTGTGCAGGAATTGTTTTCAGGGTTTTCAGTAAAGGTGGGGGTTGACATTTTGCTTAATTGTATATACCCTGCTGAGAGACTAGTTGTGGTCCTGGTCCATAAATCATTTAACTGGAGGATGCTGCATACCTAATTTGATAATGAGAGGCTTTTGCAGAGGTAGATTTATCTATCTACATTTTAGGTGTTACAAATTTATGGCCCTAATGAATATATAGTTTTTTCCTGGCATGTATTGATGACCCTCTGATGTAAATTCATGCAAAGGGTAACTGCTCTTATTGTAGGTGGAGATTATAATACTTTCTTGGATGCTTGATTGCATCAGATGCCATCCGGTCATAATAATTACCCAAGTAAAATGTCTGTGCCTTTAACTGCTTCTGAGGAGTTGAATTTTATTGATGCAAGATATAGTTTCTCATAACTTCATGAATTTTAATTATGGTAAGACTACTGCAAGTAGTTTAGGTATGAAATTTTGTTTGCTTCTAGCTCTTTCATTTCATGTGTTTTAGATGCCCAAATTACCCTTACCCCCTTTCTGAATCATACTTTACTAACATTATTTCTGAGTTTCACAAAAAATGTTTCAGAGAAGGCTAGTTGAAGATGCAACCTACTCTGGATTATGGATTCAGATACAAATGGTACCATTCCCTGATAGATAGCTTTTGGAAGTAGTTTAATTTTGGCTTGGATCCACCTATGAGATGGCTCCAATTAAAACAAGAATTGCAACACAAGACCACTGTCTGTTGTAGTTTTTTTTATTTCTCAGAGTTGAGGTGCATAGAAATTGAGTGTCTTGAGTTTTTTTTTTTTTTTTTTTTTTTGCTGTTCAACTTTTGAGGTGCATAGATAAGGAGAAATTGATACTCCTTGGATAAGAAGTGACAGATCAGGGAAGGGATCTTTTATTTTTTTGCTCTCAACTTAAACATTTAGTGTGGTGCTCAATCAGGATGTAGCACTGGGCACCAGAATACCTAGCTACACCTCTGCATTAATTTGCCAGAAACCTAAGCTGTGCATAAAAGCCTTGTTATTTTCCTTTGCCACCTAGTCTAAAGCACAGTTTGCTGGGACTTTGCACCTGCACCTATGTAACAAACTGGTTAATAGCTTTCAAATAAAAAGGCACAAACTGGGTACACTGACACTGTATGCCAGTGAGAGGTCATTTAAAAGAGATTGCATTTTAATGTAGTACCATTGAATTAATTACTTTTACCACTAACAAATGGGAGGTCTGATGACAGATTCTGTATGTTGATTTGCCCTCTTGTGTTTTTACTGTTACAACCAGCCAAAGCAAAACATGGTAAAACACACTTATGTTACCTTTATTCACTGTCTAAACACATAACTGTGACCAGTCACTAATGCAAACTTAGTGCTTTACTGTACTTAAAAAATAAATATATGTAAGGTGCTTAGAAGTATAACTGCTTTGTTCCATTTAAAACCTTTCTGAATTAAGTGTTGTAAGTATAGTTGTCTGTTCTGATGTTGCTGCAGTTTAAATGAGATTTGGCAACCAACCAATTTGTCCAGGGACATCTTCAGTAGGGGGGTTAGACAAATATTAGTGAGAGTTAAGAGGGTGGGGAGATGAAAGGGTTAAATGGAAGGAGGGTTAATTGGGAGGAAATGAGGTAGGGGTGGGGAGGGGCTTAAGGGGCTTAGGCAAGACCAGCTGGGTAAGGAATCACATTTTGGCGTGAACTTGCTAAGCTTTGGGCTCACTTCCTTGACGACCCGTGGGTGCTTTGGTCAGGTAGGCCTTGGTTTGCTGGTGGTATGCATTAGGAGGTGAGTAGTAAGGGGTGTAGGGTAGGTATATTTAAATCATTAAGTAACTAAGTCTTTTTTTTTTTTTTTTTTTTTAAGCTTAAGGCACAGGGTACAGGGTTTCATTTCTGCTGTTCATCCAATTTGTGGAAGAAGTTCAGACTTCTCAGGTTCAAATGGGAGACATCCTTGTTTAAGTGTGTTGGGGGCTGGAGCAGGTGTTGCTTGTCTTACTATAGCACTAGTTAGGTAGAGGTTCTTATGGTGATATTAGTTTATGCATTGCAATGCTGGATAGATAGAGTTCCCTTGTTAACCCCTTTGTGTGTCTTTTTTTTTTCTCTTCACCGTAGTTATTTCACTGGTGGTGATGTTGCTATTGGCAGTTTCTGAGGATGAGGTGTAGTTTAGTTCAGTTCGGACCATCTGTTTGTTCCGCTATAATGGCTAAGAAGTTCTGTTGTTGTTCTCAAGATGGACATACTTGTCCAAGTTGTTGAAGTTGTTTCTTCTGGCTGGTCGCTGTTTTTGTTTCTCATATGTGCAGATGCTTTCGCGGACCACGAGGCATCCATGAGTACTGGTTCCTCATCTCGCATGCACGGTGGAGCAATGAATGTTAGATCTACATTTCAATTCTGTCGGTTCATGCTTGAAATCAGCACACTTTCATTGTATTTAGGGTTGAAACAAGGGTAAGCTTATTAGAGTAAAGTGAAATATGTTCGGATTGATGTTTTGTGGCACATTGTTTGATGCGGCATCGTTAGAATTAGGGAATGTTTTGGCAGAGCACATGTTGCAGGATGCCCGATATTGCTACAGATTTTCCAATGTTGTGGTTGCATGAGGCATTGGGGCAGGTATCCAGTGCTGCAGTACTGTCAGGCAACATGTTACGGTGATTATGCTTGTCCTTTGGAGCTTGCATTTTGCCTCTGACTAAGAGATGTGCTCATGTGTGTGATCCCAGTCAGCGGATTTAATAGTGAAGACAAATGCAGATTAATGGTGCTTGGGTGATAACACCCGAGGACAGCTTGTAATTATTATTTTGATTGACTTTACAGGTTGCTCCATTCATGGCCATGTCGGTAAGGTTAATAGGGAAGTGGTAAGCAGGATGAGTCAACCACAATGCTGTCTGAATTTTCTCTGGAGGTTCAGATTGTGTTTTCATAGCTTGGGGGTAGCATTGGGTGTATTGGAGCATCTTTGCGGGCTTTGAGGTGGCACACATTCTGGTCATTATTTGCACATGCTCATGGCATGACTAGGGTTTGAGGTAGAGTGGCTCGATTTGGTCTTCTATTTTGGTCAGTTAGCATGCTGGTTAGGGCCTTGGAACATCATCTGGCTTAATGGTTATATCCTGCAAAGTTCTGATGAAGTCCCATTCAAGGTGAAAGCATTAAACTAACTGCTGTATAATATATATTTTTGACTGATTTCCATTCAGGACTTTTGCATTTATGGCTTATTTAAGTTTCTCTAAAGCAGAAGGAAGCTTCTTTCATTCACTATGTATGTAGATGGTCACACAGGTGGTTTCAAAGGGCACTATAATGCCTTTGAGGTTTTAGTTAGTACCCAAACCTTTACATTTCCTTTATCAATCTATTTCTCAGTTCTAGTGCATAATATAATTAATTGAAGTAAACCCACAGTACACAGAGGTCCATGTTAGTTAATTGGATTGTCGTGAATATTAAAGTCACCAAGGATTAATCATTCACCAACTGTGTGTCCTGTTCACTACTGGATTATAGCCTAGATGTTGAATCTGCTTTAATAAAACTGCATTCCACATTAAGGAATTTCTGTGCACCAATATGTATAGATAATAACAAGGCTTATCTACTTGGTCTACATAGGGACTGATTTTCCATTTATTAAACATGACACCATCATGCATGAATAATGCATAATTTTCTGACATTTGGCCAAAGTAGGGTTTTCCATAAATTATGTTCCAAGGAACATTGTATTCAAAATTGATATGAAGGGCTTAAGCCAAGATTCTGGTTTAACAAATACTTGTGGTTTAGTAATTATCTTTGGATCTCTACAAGATTGCTGCAAATATTCCTGACATTTATTGATATTATTGTTTTATTTATGTTTCATGGTTAGATTACTCAAGATCTTCCTGTAAATTTAATATGGATATTGAGATTGGGCTGGGATGGACACTCCTGGTGAAATAAAAACTAGCCTTCTTAAAGGGTAGGTACAGAAGGAATTCTGAAAGTACAATTTTATTGGTGCAGTTTACCTTTTCAGCCTATACTGTTAATCTGAGTCACCAATGATCTCATGTAGCAGATTACACCCATCTTTAACAGTGTAATCACATTTGCAGGACTAGCGTGCAGGAGAGTGTGCGGGTGTGTGTATAAAGTAGGAATACTTTGGCTGATGCTTGTTTGTGTGAAATCATTTTTAAAATGTTACTTCTGTCATCATTATTACTATTACATTTTGACACTGGAGTAGGATGGGGATGTTGGTAGATAAAAAATGTCTGACTCTGCTGAGATGATAAAGTTAGAAAGTCATCAGTATATCTTTACAGGACTAATGTGCATTTGTGTAAAGCAAATTGGAATGCTGCACTATGGTCAGATGTGGTATATACTAAGTTCATTTAGTGGCAGCAATAGAAATACAGATATTGGTGGTTTATAATGACAGCAGTTTGAGTGACCTTTTATGGTCAGAAGTTGGCTACAGATTCCCCAGAACAGTCAGCTAGCTTAATGCAGGTGGTAAGGGGAGAGCATATATTGGGGGATTTCCATACTGATTAAAGTGCCTGCTTAATATACATAAGGTGCAGGGTTTCGCTCACAAGAAGGAATGGTTTAGGTTTAATATGGTCACAAAGGTGGTTAGTGTAATATTCACCCCCTTGATGGTATTGTACTCCGTGCTAATGTCTTCTCAAGTCATTATCATTGCTTCTGGCAGCTCACTGAATCATATTTTACAAAGTGATTGGAATATTGCTGCCGAGTGGAGAGGAAGTGAGTATTAAGATTAAAAGAAAAAAAAATTTCCATGGGTGCATTTTGTAGCGGAGGGACATACTTTTTATTGGTGAAGGTTTTGAGAGTATGCAAATTGATTACACATTACTTGTTCCCATATTTTATACTGAGGGTACTGGGGGACAGGTTGTCTTCAAATGTGTTTGCATTTCAGATGATTTACATTTTTTCTATTTCTTTGCAGATTATTGTGTTATGCTGGGTGTTTTAGATGTCGGAGTGCAATGTAAGGCAGTCACTCATGATCAGTGCAGAAGTAATATCATCTGTTGGTCTGAAGAATGTGATCTTCTTAGGTGATGAAGGTTACTACAAAGAGGTTTTCGATTACTGGAGCTGCAGGGAATGAGGTCACAGATGGGGCAGCAGAGAAGGATGGCCAGGAAGTGGGTTCGAAAGGAGATG
Organism: Protopterus annectens; assembly: GCF_019279795.1. Lineage (NCBI taxonomy): Eukaryota > Metazoa > Chordata > Ceratodontiformes > Protopteridae > Protopterus > Protopterus annectens. The sequence goes on along the minus strand of NC_056728.1, from coordinate 798,036,963 downwards.
GTGCCTATTGCCGTTGATATCCCAGTTGCTAGAGCGGTGCACAAAAAGGTCTGAGTAGGGGAGTTCAAACTGAGCAACAGTCTCTAAAATTTAACAAGAAGCCAAGGCTAGGCTCCTGATTTGGGTCTAATGCATTTGCAAAACTGAATCCATAATAACACATATATGAACTACCAATCACTCCTTTCCTTACGCCGCTGTTGGAGTTTCTGGACATTGGGGGAAGGCACTGAGGTCACAGGTAATGACATGATTTCAAGGCTCATTTAGGCAAATAATTGTCATATGGTCTGGGATTACTTTGGCAACAGGTGTGCTGAGGTAAGTTAGGACTATGGTAAAACAGGTGTTTAGTTTACATTAAGGAGATTTTAGGGATGAACATAAGTGGGATAGAGTTGCAACAGCTGAAGGGGGTTGAATTAATGGTTAGTTGAGTGAGTTTTGGGGCAAGGGTGGGGGTCTTGTAACCTGTCACTTCCTATCTTTAGCATAGAAAGGTTAGGAATGGGAGTTGTAATTCTGAATTAGCCAATCTGGCAGGCATCCTAGTTTAAGTAGAGGGAGTTGGGGGGAATGGGGTTCATGTTCACTTGTTGATATGACAGTGGTATGGTTTGATGGTGATGTTAGCTGAGGTGTCAGGTTGGGTTATTAGAACTAGATGTATATTGCAGGGCTCAATGGCAGTTTTTATAAGTGAGGCATGGTAGGGGTGTTGCAGCCACCAGGGTTAGGAGATTGGGGGATGGATTGTTGAGTTAGTTGGTGCAGCTTTGTGAGGAAGGGGGGCATTCTAGTTGGTCAAGGAGGATTCAGCTGCAATGACTGCAGTTTCATGGGTGATAGGGTGTGGTAATTTACAAAACCTTGGAAAGGACTAATGCTGGAAGGCTATAAGTGATAGAGTGAAGATAATGGCACAGTACTCATTGTCAAAGTAAGTTGGAGGCAAGGGTCGACGTTTGTATATGGAGGTTCATTCACCTACAGTTTCTATGGTTATTACTCCATGGATGTATTGATGCCATTTACAGGGTAGTTTTTGGTTGAAAAAGGCTTTCTTGCCTTATAAGGGATAGTGGTTTTGATGGCAGGATTACCGGGTTATGGATCCAATAAGAAAGGAAATATCATAGTGGTTATTAGTATATCCATTGAGCAGGAAAAGGGGCTGCAGTAAGGCTTGATAGCAAGTTGTTGACCTTGTTTTTAGGTGACAGTAGGCTTCTTAGAGTTTTGGTGGTACATTGCCCTTGTGGGGTTTCTCCTGGTGTTGGGTTTGGTTTTCAGTGGTGTATTTTGGTAAGTACTGATCAGAGAATCATGGTGAGGCTACTACTGATAGTTAGCTAAGCAAGAATTTACCCATTATACAGAGGTTATGTTGGGTTATGAGGTTATGGTTGTCACTTTAACATTGTAGAGAGATTGAGGTTTAATTTTGGCTGTTTATGGGATGGGTAGTGGGAGGTGATGACATGAATCCATTTTGGATAGAGAGAATGCCATACACTGAATGATGGCTGGCTTTATGCCTTTTGAGAGGTGGTTAGGTTGAAAGTTTGGTAATAGAGAGGGGAAACAGCCTACTCAGGCTGGTGGGTGGAGAAGAGGGACAGGCTTGCCCTCTTCTGTTCCCCCTCTGGTATTTGGATGTTCATTTCAATAAGTTGGGAAAGGAAAATGAGCAGCTGGAGGCAATAAGTGGTAAATATAAGTGAGTAGAGGTAAGGACCCTGCTTATTTGGTTGGAGGGGTAATTCAGTAAATGGCATATGAAGTGAGTTGCTGGATGCTGCTTCATAAGTAAAGCACTTGGTGGGATGTGTAATTCAATAAATGGTATATGAAGTGAGTTGTTGGACGCTGCTTCATAAGTAAAGTAAGTGAGTAAAGGTATGGATGCTGCTTATTGGGTCAGGATGAGTATAGTCACACTGTTCTGATTCACATTACAGGGATGTTTATGCTGTGATCAAAATCAGATGTACTATGTTCAGTTGTAATTAATAATATTGGTTATCAAAGCCATGTTATAAAAAGGTCGTTAAACGTCATTCAGTGTGATGTGTTTTATTGAAGGGGACTGGGACAACAAATGTTGTCTTATATTATGAAATACTATGTAATTCCACCAGTAACTATATTTTCAATTCCAAATGGCAAAGATCTGCATGACTTTATTTTCATTGCAATAAAGTGATAATTGCAACAGGAGACTGTTGTTTCCTACATATACTTACTGATATCTATAATTACTAACATTTCTGATGATCTAGACCCCTCTGAGAGGAGTACAGGCTTACAACAACATTCATGATCACCATGCAGTCTTAGCGAAACAGAGGGAATCAGTTGAAAATTCCTAACCAAACTCAAGTAGGTGCATAAAACTGTTACATAGAAGAAAATGCCACAAAATGGATACCATAGCTTCTGCTGTCTTACATACACCTTCTGCTAACAATGCAACTAACACATGAAAAACATATTCCCTATTACAAATTAACATGAACAGCCCCACGGCACTTTGCAATTTGTTTAACACAAGACAGCAATATCAGTTATATTCATCCTTGTCCTAGCAAACAACAAAAAGATTTCAACATAGTTACAATAGGTCCTACTGCATCAGTAGGGGTTAAAACATTGTGAACTGTGTGTCAGGTTGGCTGAAACCATATAAGAATGCACAATTAACACTGTACACATTTTCTTCTAATGAAAAATGTAGACTATCCGTTTGAGATTAGACCTTGTTAATCCTGTTAATATAAATACTGCTATTATATTTTGAGGATGCAAACACTGGAAACTTCACTTACCTCCAAAGACTGTACTTGGAAGTATGGTCCCTTTTGGTGTTTGCAAGGCTATCTCATTTAAAACTTATCTTGTCTTGCAAGCAATGGGGAATGTAATGGACTGCTTCCTTCCCCATGCAATGGTTTAATAGTCAACAAAGGAATGATTATCTTCTCACTGTGAACATAGCTTCATTCCATGAGACTACACTAGCTGCATCAGCATTTACCTTTGAAAAGTGTCTGTCTGTCTGTCTTTCTCTGCATTATAAGCAGCTGATTGTAACTGGTTGAAACTCCATTGCATGCAGTCTTTTAAAAATACAAATGCATTTCCATGAACTACTTGGGTAGCACTTTTTATCTTCAGACTCAGCCCCTTCCCATTTAAAAATCAGTACACAAATGCAAACATGTGGCCATGGGAATCAAATACATATTTGATAGATTTTTATATATAAAAAGTCCCTCTATAAGATTCCCATGTGCTTCTAAACAAAACAATATGACTTCTATCCTTTAACTGTCTCACTCTTGTGAGGTATCATGATGTTTTGCTTTCATAACCTGGTACAAAACCCATCCCCATTCTTTTTTGTGCTACATTTCCCTTTATGTATGAATGCATGCATGTCTGTATTAGCCAAGTCCACGTCTGCCAACAGAGCTAACAGCATCAAGTCTAGACCAGTAGTATTTAAAGCAATAATCATTCTGCACTAGTAATGAAGTTAATTTAATCATGTCCTGTAGACTCCAACCAAGACATTTAGAACATCAGTCCAACAGCTGTAAAATGCAAAAGAGCTAAGATCACCTACTGCATTTTTCCACCTGACAGAACAGTAAAACCCATGAACGCATACAGCCACCCATAATACTGCCTCCCTACAAAAGGATCTTAAGAATTTCACACATGGCGGTATTGCTTCCTATATACTACCTTCAGATAAACTCCTTGTCACTCAGTTTTCTTACATACCACATAGCATGAAACTGCAAAATGCATGCATGCAGCCATTTATATGGAGCTTGCCTCCACTGACTTAAAAATTTGCACAAACCTTGCATTACTACTTGCATTTAACTTCATTCCCCTTATGTTATATTTTTAAGCTCCAAAGTAGTCCTGCCAACATTATATTATATACTTCAGATAACCTTCATACAAAAGCCCCAGGATATATATATATATATATATATATATATATATATATATATATATATATATATATATATATATCTATAGTCTGATTCTTGATTCAAGACTTAGGAAAAATTATGCCCAGCAAAATCTAAAATCTCATAGTCACTCATCCCTAGCTGGAATCAACTCCAGTAATACACTACACAGTTTCTAACCAGCTATATGAGACAGGATTTCAATGTCTGCAAATAAACACCTTTATTTTAATACATGAAATACTCAAATTATTCTTGTAAACATTACTAGCTCACCAAAATAAGCAGTGTTGAAAAAAATGACAACTTATATAATAAAACAGTTAAGCATAATGTAGCTTCACTTTACTCAGCTACTATATGACCAGGAGTATGTGTATATATATATATATATATATATATATATATATATATATATATATATATATATATATATATATATATATACACACACATATATATATATATATATATATATATATATATATATATATATATATATGTATACATACATATATACATATATACATACATATATAGATATAGCTATATATTGTCAGACATACAGTTGCTTTTCTACACAAATATGTTTTTCTCTTTCTTAACCTGCATAAGATTTACAAAGGTGTTATAAAACAACATTAAAATATTCCAATAATATTCTCCTTATTGCATATCTGGCACAAAAATATTCATGCCTTGTTACTTATTATCATAATAAAGCTTTATTTCTACCTGAAGAATATGTGTTCCATAGTGTCTCATATACATAACCGAACATTACTAACACTACTACTGACAGCTATTATTTTAAGTTTAATTAGACTTACTCTCCCACAACTGCCTATGTACCCAGACCAGCTAAGGCCTTCCAGATCCCATATAAACAAAGAAAGCCAAGTCTTCCTGCTTCTCTGGTGAGTGGTTATGCAATATATCAACTAATTTCAGCAGAAATATAGAAGTAAAAGTCCACATAAACTTTTAGGTATATATATATATATATATATATATATATATATATATATATATATATATGGGTTCACTTCAATTCACTGAACTTTCAATTCACTGACTTTCATTTCACTGACACCATTTCACTGAAATTCATTTCACTGAAACTTCATTTCACTGAAAGTTCATTTCACTGACAACTAGTATTAGCAATAAAATGGAATATCCCCCCTTCCCCACTGTAGTGCGACCCTGGAGTTAGAATATATAGTTAGGGGGGTGTGGGGGGCAGAGCCCCCCACATCGGGGGGTGTGGAGGGCGCAGCCCCCCACTTCATTTCATATGATATTCTTACGTTTTGATATAATATTGCTTAGTTAAAGAAAAGTAAGTGGGGGCTCGCCTCCACACCCCTAACTATATATTCTAACTCCAGGGTGCACTACAGTGGGGAAGGGGCGTATTCCATTTACTTTGTAATAATACTTGTCAGTGAAATGAACTTTCAGTGAAATGAATGTCAGTGAAATGAATTCAGTGAAGTGTCAGTGAAATGAAAGTCAGTGAATTGAAAGTTCAGTGAATTGAAGTGAACCCATATATATATATATATATATATATATATATATATATATATATATATATAAATAACCCAGCAGGATCAGATATCCTTTCCAGTCCATGTCTGGCCTTGTTTTGGACTTTATAATTTAAGATCCCTGCCCCTTTCTTCTGTAACCTGAAATACCTGTTCAGCCTCAGCCAGATGAAGCAGAGGAGTGAAAAATCCAGGGGCGGCCCATGCTATTGGACTGCCGGACTGCAGCCCCCTCAACTTCAAACTAACAAAATAAAAAAATAAAAAGAAAAAAATAAGAAAAAAAATATTTTAAAATTTCACGGACTTCGCGCATGCGCACTAGTCCAGACTGCTGCTGAGACAGTCTGGAGCATGCGCAGATTGTCTCAGCAGCAGTCCTGAATGAGACACATGAACAGGAGCGCTCCCACAAGTCTATGCAGTTTTAAACTGCATAGACTGCCTGGGAACTCGCTGGGGAAACGCTTTGGGGTCGGACTGCAAGGTCGGCAGTCAGGAGAAGGATCTCGGGTCTGAATTGGAGCTTGCTGCAGGGGAAGATCTCGCGACGGGCAAGGTCGGGATTTGCACAGGTTTTCATCTGCACTCGTCGGGGGTTTTGTGGACAGGGACCTGGATCTAATGGTGGTTTTGCGGACAGGGATTTACTACAGGACCAGGTAAGTGTACAGGGACTGTGTGTGTGTGTGTGTGTGTGTGTGTGTGTGTGTGTCTGTGTGAAAATGCCCCTGGTGCAATATACCGGTGGTTAGGCTCATGTTGGTGTGGTAGGGAATACCTCAGGCTTGAACCCTGTACCTTGTATGCAGGTGTTAAAGACCTGAATTCCCTACCCACCACCATTTGAAAAAAAATTGCAGATTTTTGCCTCATATTTGATCTGATCTGTTCCTCATAATATCTGTGGTTTATAAATGTTGCAATGCTTGATATTTGATGGTGCAGTGGTAGCATTGTTGCCTCACAGCTGCAGGTTCTCAGGTTTGCTTCTTGGCTGGGGTGCCTTCTTTGTGGGGGTCTGTATCTTCTCCCTGTGTTTGTGTGGGTTTGCTTTTGTGTCCTCCCATGTTATAAAGACATGTCTGCATTATTTCTTCCTGGGCCTCTGCTTAGAATTGTTTTTTTTTTGTTCCAAGTCAGACTGTCCTGATTAACAAATGTTAAATAAAATTGACAGGCATTTGAATTTCAGACTTCAGGTTTCTGAATGTTTAGTTCCTTACATATTTGATGGTGCAGTGGCGGTATTGTTGCCTCACAGCTATAGGTTTTCTGGTTTGATTTTTTGCTGGGGTGCCTTCTGTGTGGAGTCTGCATCTTATCCCTGGGTTTGTGTGGATTTGCTCTGGTGTCCTGCCATTTTACAAAGACATGTGTCTACAGTATTTCTCCCTGGGCCTCCACTGAAAATTGTTTTTGTTCCATCAGAAGTAAAATTGACAGGCATTTGAATTTCAGACTTCATATTCTTCAGAAAATACATAGTAAAATAACGTTTTATTCTAGCAATAAATATATAGTAATGCAACTTTTTATTATAGCAATTTTTTAAGTTTATAAGATGGCTATTTGAAATTTTTAACCTTATTTTTGGGACTGTAATACCCTGTTAGTGGCTTTGTCCAGGTTTTTTGTGCTAAGGCTGACAGCTATGGCAAGAACTGAATTCACTGAATATGTTTGAGGGCTGTATTCCCTCATTACTGGGTTTGTCCAGGTGTTTTGTTCTAAGAGGTTGACAGCTATGGTGAGAACTGAATTCATTAAATGATAGCCATTTAAGTTTCAGTCTTCCTCTCTTTCACAAAGCAGCTGATTTGGTGTAGTGGTATGTTGCTCTTGACTGTTTTGCACAGGGACCTTGGCAGTAAAATGTGGTGGTAACACAGCATTTTCTTTCACAAAGCAGGTGATTTGGCATAGTGGTATGTTGTTCTGACTCTCTTGCACAGGGACCTTGGCAGTAAAATGTATGGTGGTAACACAGCATGTTATTCTAGCAGCTTTCCAAGATTATACAAGCAATGTTTAATGTGTCCCTGGTTTTTGCCCTTTTGACCCACCCCAATAAATTTGGCTTTTTCCAGACTTCTTGTGCTGCGAAGTTGAGATGCAGTTGAGTACTGAGTAGATTTTACAAGGAGCTGAGAGCTGCAGGGGAAGAAAAGTTTAGTGCTGATTATGCTAAGTCAGCTCACATTGCTAATAGCACAAAAGGTTGTGTACTTGCTTTTGATGCAGAAGGTTGTTGGTTCTACTCCCATAAGGGGTGAATGCTGCCGTACTGAAAATTAAGATACTATGAGCCTGTTATCAGTTTGCCATCCATTTCCTATTGCAATATTACTAGCTTATTTTTAATGTAATTTAGGCAATTTATTCCTCAGGGGCATTAGACACTATGAAACCATGAAATATAAAAGTAATTGCTAGCACCAACCTCTTCATTACAGATTTAACGTGGAATTATTTAGATGACTTTTTTACTACTTCAGAGATTGTGCATATTTACTGATAATGGTGGACTGTAGAATTGTGCATATTTACTGATAATAGTGGACTGTAGAAGTTTGAGTAGACTTTTATGATGGAAATGTTCTGAATTGGACAGTTTTGTTTCATTGTTTACTGGAAAAATGTTCAAAGCAATAGGAAGGTGTATCAAAGAGCACATGTATGTTTCATATGCAAGGGGCCTATGATTTGAAAACAGCCCAGAATTAATTTTTATCTGCCACGGGTAAAATGTATTTTCTTTGAATGTGGGTTTTAATGTTGTTTCAATGAATGTGAGTTTCAAGGGCAGGGAAGATTTACTGCCAAGTTTGTTTAGCAGATGTCTTAGTGTTTTTGCAGTAAAATGCAAAATAAAACTTTCAAATGAAGTTCAAATCATCATAGAAGTAAATCAGTATGCACATTAGTGTTGATGGTAAATGGAGTGAAATAGCAAAGTAATAGATCATTGGAATGGCTGCAGGGAGGCTCCATTCGACCATGGTTTTGTGAGGGGGAAGGGCGGCAAACTTACAGCCCCAGCTGAACTATACCTCCCAACTGTCCAGATTTTCAAAGAATGAATAGATTTTTTGCTTCTTATTTTGGGTTTGTTCCTCATAAAATTTGTGGTTTTCTGGCAAATCATTTAGGAATTAAGTCACTAAATAATGACACTAGTTTCAGACTTCATAACCTTCAGAAAAATGCATGCTAAAGTAAGACCTGTTCTATCAACTGTCCCAGTTTATAGAAGAGCAATTTTTAGTACTGTTTATATGTTCCCCCAACATATTTGGCCTTGTCCAGATTTATTGCATTAACAGGTTGAGAAGTACATGCACATAAATTGTTTATAGAATTAGGCATAGCCAAACCTCTGAACTGTCCCTGATTTTGACTCAAAATGTTACTCTTCCCCTAATGATCCCTCCACAAAATAGCAATTTGGAAGAAAACATGGAGGGTTTATAAGTAAGAAATGACTGTAATAATCAGAATACTTTTATTTCAGAAATGCATGTAGATTATATTATTTTGTCAGCTGCTCAAGTTAGCAGTACTAATATTAAAGTGTCCCTTCTTTGACAGGTTCCCAACTGTATTGTGTTGCTATTTTATATTTTTACATCACATTTTTGGTCCATTTTTCATAAAATTGTGTTTTTTTTGGCAAATTAGTGACAAATAATTAAAGACTGAAGTTAGAAAATAATGACAGACATTTGAGTTTCAGATTTCATACCATTCAGAAAATTCATACTAATGCAAGACCTCTATTAGCTTTCTATGTTTATAAGAGCAATATTTTAAAAATTGTCCTTATTTTTGGGCCTTTGCCCCATTTCTTTGTATGGCTTTGTCCAGATTTCTTGCTCTGAGGTTGAGAGGTATGACAAATGTGTCAGGGCCATCACAAGTCAGCCAGAGACATTTCAAACTGTGACATACTTGTTACACCCCACTCCCCCATGTAGTGACTCTGGATGTGTCGAAGCAAGGCAAGGAGTAGTTATGCAGTGTAAATGTGCAGAGAATCCCACCCATCCAAGGTAGACACAAGTACTAGAGTGGCTTTTCATCTGTCCTTGATTTTTACAGAATGGTCTGGTTTCTGTCATATTTTTTGTACTGTTGATTTATGCTTATTACTCAAAGTGCCTGTTGCTCTGTGTTTAAGTAGCAATACTTTAATGACCATCAGGTAAGCTTGGCTGAGATTGCAAGATGCAAGTAAGCTTTAATAAGCATACTGTTAAAGAATTGCCAACATTGATAGCCTTTCTGTTGCCATGTAGAGAGTTCTTAACTAGATAATGTATAAGCCTTGGGTATTGAAATGCATATGCCAGTATTTGTAATAAAGGACAGAATTACATTATTTTAAGAGTCTCATTACACTTGGAGACTTCCAGTCATCTCTGCAGGCTTTACCCATAAACCGAATGCCAGTCGCGTGGTCCATAACCTGTACAGTAATCCTTTTAAGCAATGTATCTTGAGCTTATTTCTTGTTTGCTTTGATCATGTTTTCCCCATGAAACAAGTAGATGTCAGGCAGCAGGTCTTTTTTTGGATAAGGAACATTTTTACAAGTGGGGGCATCAGAGATTTCTACTTTCAGCATGTTACTTGTTACTTTAATAAAGCTGAATATAAATTACAATTAGAACTGCAGTGCAAGAAGTGGTTTGAGTTGAGTGCTGCTTGTTTTTCTTATACTTGATTTTGACTGGCATTCCATTAATGTATTTAAAAAAAGTAATTTATTTTTCATGCCTCACAACCTTTTTGTTTCCATCTAGATATTAAGCTGTCATGCAGCCAATGCATTGAAATATTTTTATTCTTCTACACTTCATTTTGTCTTGATTGGACTCTCATGACTGGCACCCAGTGCAGTATATTTAGTTTTTGTGGTTTGCTACTACAGGTGTGTGTGGTAGGGAATACCTCAGGCTTGAACCCTGTACCTTGTATGCAGGTGTTAAAGACCTGAATTCCCTACCCACCACCATATGTAAAAAAAAAAAAAAAAAAAAAAAAAAAAAAAAACTGCAGATTTTTCCCTCATATTTGATCTGATCTGTTCCTCATAATATCTGTGGTTTGTAAATGTTGCAATGATTGATATTTGATGGTGCAGTGGTAGCATTGTTGCCTCACAGCTGCAGGTTCTCAGGTTTGCTTTTAGGCTGGGGTGCCTTCTTTGTGGGGTCTTTATCTTCTCCCTGTGTTTGTGTGGGTTTGCTTTTGTGTCCTCCCATGTTACAAAGACATGTCTGCATTATTTCTTCCTGGGCCTCCGCTGAAATTTTTTTTTGTTCCAAGTCAGACTGTCCTGATTAACAAATGTTAAATAAAATTGACAGGCATTTGAATTTCAGACTTTAGGTTTCTGAATGTTTAAGTCCTTGCACGTTTGATGGTGCAGTGGTAGTATTGTTGCCTCACAGCTATAGGTTTTCTGGTTTGATTCTTGGCTGGGGTGCCTTCTGTGTGGAGTCTGCATCTCCTCCCTGTGTTTGTGTGGATTTGCTCTGGTGCCCTGTCATTTTACAAAGACGTGTCTGCAGTATTTCTCCCTGGGTCTCTGCTGAAAATTGTTTTTATTCTGTCAGCAGTAAAATTGACAGGCATTTGAATTTCAGACTTCATGTTCTTCAGAAAATACATAGTAACACAACCGTACCACAACCTTTTATTCTAGCAATTTTCTAAGTTTATAAGATGAATATTTGAAATTTGTCCCTATTTTTGGGACTGTATTCCCCCATTATTGGCTTCGTCCAGGTTTTTTGTGCTAAGGTTGACAGCTATGGCAAGAACTGAATTCACTGAATATGTCTGAGGGCTGTATTCCCTCATTACTGGGTTTGTCCAGGTGTTTTGTACTAAGAGGTTGACAGCTATGGTGAGAACTGAATTCACTAAATGATAGCCATTTAAGTTTCAGTCTTCCTGTTTTACAAAGCAGCTGATTTGGCATAGTGGTATGTTGCTCTGACTGTTTTGCACAGGGACCTTGGCAGTAAAATGTATGGCTCTAGCAACTTTCCAAGATTATACAAGCAATGTTTGTGTCCCTGGTTTTTGGGCTTTTGACCCCCCCCCCCAATACATTTTGGCTTTTTCCAGTTTTCTTGTGCTGCAAAGTTGAGTATTGAGTAGATTTTACAAGGAGCTGAGAGCTGCAGGGGAACAGAAGTTTAGTGTTGCTTAAGTTAAGTTGGTTTGCCTTGTTAATAGCACAACAGGTTGTGTACTTGCTTTTGATGCAGAAGGCTGTGGGTTCTACTCCCACAAGGGATGGATGCTGCCGTACTGAGAATGTTCTCCTTGGTGAAGATACTAACTATGAGTCTGTTATCAGTTTGCCATCCATTTCCTCTTGCAATATTACTAGCTTATCATTTTTTAATGTAATATAGGCAATTTATTCCTGAGGGGCAACAGACACTTTATTTTTCGATGAAACCATGAAATATAAAGGTGTTTGCTAGCAGCAACCTCTTCATTAGTTACAGATTTCTTTAAAGTGGAATTATTTAGATGACTTTTACTTCTTCAGAGATAGTGCATATTTACTGATAATGGACTGTAGATTTGTGCATATTTACTGATAATGGTGGACTGTAGAATTGTGCATATTTACTAATAATGGTGGACTGTGGAAGTCTGAGTAGACTTTTATGATAAATGTTCTGAACTGGGCAGTTTTGCCATTATGGGTGCATGCATTTTGTTTCATTGCTTACTGGAAAAATGTTCAAAACAAATTTAAAACACCCTCTGACAACTGTAATATATTGTACAAGGAATATAATTTAGTATAATGAGGAAGGTGTATCAAAGAGCACATGTATGTTTCATATGCAAGGGGCCTATGATTTGAAAACAGCCCAAAATTAATCTTTATCTGCCACTGGCAAAATGTATTTTCTTTGAATGTGGGTTTCAATGCTGTTTCAATGAATGTGAGTTTCAAGGGCAGTGAAGTTTTAATGCTAAGTTTTCATTGTGAAACTGCATTGCTTTGTTTAGTAGATGACTTAGTGTTTGTGCTGTAAAATACAAAATAAAACTTTCAAATGAAGTCCAACTCATCATAGAAGTAAAGCAGTATGCACATTAGTGTTTATGGTAAATAGAGTGAAATAGCCAAGTAATGGTTCATTGGAATGACTGCAGAGGCTCCATTCAGCCATGATTTTGTCAGGGGGAAGGGCAGCAAACTCAGACAGGCCCAGCTGAACTATACCTCCCAACTGTCCAGATTTTCAAAGAATGAATAGATTTTTGCTTCTTATTTTTGGTGTGTTCTTCATAAAATTTGTAGTTTTCTGGCAAATCATTTAGAAATTAAGTCACTAAATAATGATACACTGAGTTTCAGACTTCATAACCTTCAGAAAAAATTCATGCTAAAGTAAGAACTGTTATTCTATCCTCAATTTATACAAGAGCAATTTTTAGTACTGTTTATATGTTCCCCCAATATATTTGGCCTTGTTCAGATTTACTGCATTAACAGGTTGAGAGGTACATGCAAATAAATTGCTTTATAGAATTAGGCATAGCCAACCTCTCAACTGTCCCCGATTTTGGCTCAAAATGTTGCTCTTCCCCCTAATAATCCCTCCGCAAAATAGCAATTTTGGAAGAAAACATGGAGGGTTTACAATTAAGAAATAACTAATAATCAAAGTTATAGATTACTTGAAATGCATGTAGAGTCTTTTATTTTGTCATCTGCTCAAGTTAGCAGTATTAATATTAATGTTCCCAGCTGTATTGTGTGGCTATTTTATATTTTTGCATCACATTTGGTCCATTTTTCATAAAATTGTGTTTTTTGGCAAATTAGTGACAAATCACTAAAGACGGAAGTTAGAAAATAATGACAGACATTTGAGTTTCAGATTTTATACCCTTCAGAAAAGTCATACTAATGCAAGACCTATTCTATTATCTTTCTAAGTTTATTAGAGCAATATTTAAAAATTGTCCTTATTTTTGGGCCTTTGTCCCACTTCTGTGTATGGCTTTTTTCCAGATTTCTTGCTCTGAGGTTGAGAGGTATAACAAATGTGTCAGGGCCATCACAGTTAGCCAGAGACATTTCAAATTGTGACATACTTGTTGCACCCCACTCCACCATGTAGTGTCCCTGGATGTGTACAAGCAAGGCAAGGAGTAGTTATGCAGTGTAAATGTGCAGTATGTCCCCCCCATCCAAGGTAGACACAAGTACTACAGTGGCTTTTCATCTGTCCTTGATTTTGCAGAACGGTCTGGTTTCTGTCATATTTTTGTACTGTTGATTTATGCTTATTACTCAAAGTACCTGTTGCTCTGTGTTTAAGTAGCAATGCTTTAATGACCATAAGGTAAGCTTGTCTGAGATTGTAAGATGCAAGTAAGCTTTAATAAGCATACTGTTAAAGAACTGCCAACATTGAAAGCCTTTCTGTTGTTGCCATGCAGAGAATACTTGACTAGATAATGTATAAGCCTTGGGTATTAAAGGACAGGATTCCATTATTTTAAAAAGCTCATTACACTTGTTGGAGACTTCCAGTCATCTCTACAGACTTTACCTGTAAACTAAACAGAATGCCAATCTTGTGTGGTCCATAACATGTACAGTAATCTTTTAAGCAATGTATCTTGAGCTTGTTTCTTGTTTGCTTTTCATTTTTTACTTTCATGTTTTCCCCATGAAACAAGTAGATAGTTGTCAGGCAGCAGGTTTTTTTGGATAAGAAACATTTTTACAAGTGGGGGCATCACAGAGATTTCTACTTTCAGCATGTTACTTGGTACTTTAATAAAGCTGAATATAAATTATAATTAGAACTGCAGTGCAAGGAGAAGTGGTTTGAGTTGAGTGCTTCTGGTTTTTCTTGTACTTGATTTTGACTGGCATTCCAGTAATGTATTTAAAAAGTAATTTATTTTTTCATGCCTCACAACCTCTTGTTTCCATCTAGATATTAAGTAAGCTGTCATGCAGCCAATGCATTGAAATATTTTTATTCTTCTACACTTATTTTTGTCTTGATTGGACTCTCATAATGATGGTTTGCCACCCAGGGCAGCGTATTTAATTACAGTTAGTTTTTATGGTTTTGAGCATAGCTCCTCCCCTTTCTAGTTGACCACACCCCTTCCCCTTGACCCCACCCATTCAGCTGTCTCCTGCAGCCCCCCTTTGATTTGAAGTCACCAGCCGCCACTGGCAAAATCCCAAACTAGTTCCTTGTAAAATTAATCTTGTGACTACTTTCACAGCACTGGCTGAGTCGTTGATTCACCATCATGTTCAGATTTGATGTTGTTCCACAGTGTCAAAGAGAAAAAAATTGAGAGGCAAACAGAGGCATATTAATGTCTTACTTAGACTAGCACCTGTTTGTCCTTCTTTATAATACTGAATAGCACATGGATTATTTTTTTATTAAAGATATGCTACATTTTTATTATATCTAAATGAACAAATCATTAAAACTATGAGTACAATAATTTATTCCATGACTATATATCTAGAAGACATGCTATGAACTTGAATAAACACCTAGATGGATGTAAAATGAATGAATCAATTTTTCATTTTCCAGGGAACTGTTGTTAAGACATCCTGTGGAGAAATAAACAATTTCTTTCATTAATTTTTACACTTGTCATTGAAATGCTCCTTATAATTAAGTATGACTGTCACACTGTGCATGTTTTAGTACTGATTTTCATTTTGTTAGATATAACAGTGCCTTCTGATGTTTGTCATCTTATAAGTTACTGATCCGTAGATGTATCTGATCATTAAATCAACGCTAGTCATGTTTCATTAAATCATAAAGTACACATAAGCTAGTTCTTCTGTCAACATATATAAAAAAATATACAGTACTTGAAGGGGGAAGCCTTTTTTGTATCAAAATCCATGTACATTGCAGTTCATACTTTGAAGCCACAATAGCTGGCCCAGTAAATACAGCAGAATTTCAGATTTTGAAAGCTGATTATTTATTTAAAGTTTTGGAAGAAAGAACTGCTTGCCCTTCTATCAACTCTAGGTTACTAGCTGAAACTTTTAAATCAAGCACAAATTATATTAAAATGAGCAGAAAATGGCAACAAAATATTTGCTGGGTAGTGCTGTAAACTAAACTGACTATTTTTATCGGATTTTGTTTCAGCTCTGAAATGTTTTGCTCTCCATGCTCGAATGTTGGCCTTTTCTTCTGATAAGTATACGATAGCTGCCAAACATACTGCAGACAATCTGTGGTAATCTGCTGTACTCTACTAAGAATAATCATATGAGCGAAATAACACTGAGAAGAAAATGGGAGAAAATCGAAAAAACAATATTGGTTTTCAAAAAACATCATTTGTAATTTGGCAGCACTATAAAGAAGGAGATCAGAGTCAAAGTTGAAATTGTATCCCCGGGATTCATGAAGCTTGCACCAGGCGCAGGCGGAGCGTTAGCGATCTAACACCAAATATGGCCACCGAGCGATTCAGGTACGAGCTGTTTCCACGTGCACTACCTGCATAAACCACGGCCGCACAGCTCCCGGCGCATGTATGCAATTACCCTATGCGCAGCAGCGTAGCATGCAAATGAAGGTATATAGTGATTCAGGAAGTGGTGCAGGCATAGTGTAAGCATGCAGAAATGTAAACCAAAGAAAACAGTTTATATTTTTTTCAAACATAAAATCAGAGCCATGACAGCAGACCAAACTCACGTATTATACTGTTAATATATGCCAATGGCTAAATATATAGCCATTAGCATAAAAAAACATGCACAACATATAAAAAAGAACATTTAATGTCATACCCACACTAAAGCAAAGTAAAATCACAGGGCATTGGTGTGCAAACGGGATCACAATGAAAATTTATTTATATGTAATAAAACTGCAACATAACACATTTCATGAATTCCCCATCAATGGCATGCATGCTACACCACACCATGGAGCAAGGGTTGCTAAGGGGTTATGATAGTGTTCTGCATGGTAACTAGGAATTAGTAGTCAATGCCATACAAATGAGACAAGTAATACTGATTCACAAAATCCCCGCTGGCGTAAGGATGTACCTCACAGCACAGCGGTACAACACCAAGGTGTGGCCTGGTGATAAAGATGACATCAAGAGAGGGGTGCACCACCTTAGCTGTAAGCACATTGGAGCATTGCTAATCCAGGTTGCCTGTTGCTAAGCAAAGCTGCAGGATAGGGGTGTGTTGAAGTTGCCATAGCTTTGCTTAGCTGAGAGCACACAAGGTAACCGAATGTGCAGGTGAGCATGGATGAAAACATGCTCAAAACCTGGTAAACGGCTGTGTGCAGCACGCACCAGAGTTGAAACAGGAAAGATCTTCTTCTTCTTTCAGCAGCTCCCATTAGGGGTTGCCACAGCAGATCAACTGTTTCCATTTCTTCCTGTCCTCTGTATCTTGCTCTGTCACACCAACTGCCTGCATGTCCTCTCTCACCACATCCATAAACCTTATCTTAGGTCTTCCTCTTTTCCTGTTACCTGGCAGCTTCATCCTTAGCATCTTTTTCCCAATATACTCTACATCCCTCCTCAGCACATGTCCAAACCAACTTAATCTTGCCTCTCTGGCTTAGTCTCCAAACCTTCCAACCTGGGCTGACCCTCTAATATACTTATTCCTAATCCTGTCCATCCTCGTCACACCCAGTGCAAATCTTAACATCTTCAACTCTGCCACATCAAGCTCTGACTCCTGCCTTTCTGTCAATGCCACTGTCTCCAACCCATATAACATAGCTGGTCTCACTACCCTCTTGAAGACCTTCCCTTTCACTCTTACTGGTACTCGTCTGTCACAAAATCACTCCTGACACTCTTCTCCACCTACTCCATCCTGCCTGTCCTCTCTTCTTCACCTCTCTTCCACACTCACCATCACTCTGAACTGTTGACCCCAAGTACTTAAACTCATTCACCTTCACCACCTCTACTCCCTGCATCCTCACCATTTCTCTGTCCTCCCTCTCATTCACACACATATATTCTGTCTTAGTCCTGCTGACCTTCATTCCTCTTCTCTCTAGAGCATATCTCCACCTCTCCAGGGTCTCTTCCAACTGTTCCCTAATCTCACTACAGATCACAATGTCATCTGCAAACATCATAGTCCATGGGGACTCCTGTCTGATCTCGTCTGTCAACCTGTCCATCACCATTGCAAATAAGAAAGGGCTCAGAGCTGATCCTTGATGTAATCCCACCTCCACCTTAAACGCATCCGTCACTCCCACCGCAGACCTCACCGCTGTCACACTACCCTCGTACATATCCTGTACCACTCTTACATACTTCTCTGACACTCCCGACTTTGTCATACAATTCCACAACTCCTCTCTAGGCACCCTGTCATATGTTTTCTCGAAATCCACAAAGACACAATGCAACTCCTTCTGACCTTCTCTGTACTTCTCCATCAACACTCTCAGAGCAAACATCGCATCTGTAGTGCTCTTTCCTGGCATGAAACCATATTGCTGATCACTAATCATCACCTCCCTTCTTAACCTAGCTTCCACTACACTTTTCCATAACTTCATGCTGTCACTGATCAGTTTAATCCCTCTGTAGTTACTGCACATCACCCTTATTCTTAAAAATCGGTACCAAAACACTTTTTTCCATTCCTCAGCCATCCTCTCACTTTCCAAAATTTCATTAAACAATCTAGTTAAAAACTCCACTGCCATTTCACCTAATCATCTCCATGCTTCCACAGGTATGTTATCTCGAACAACAGCCTTTCCGTTCTTCATCCTCTTCATAGCTATCCTTACTTCCTCCTTGCTAATCCACTGCACTTCATGATTCACTATCTGCGCATCATCCAACCTTCTCTCCCTCTCATTCTCTTCATTCATCAACCCCTGAAAGTACTCTTTCCATCACTCAACACACTCTCCTCGCTTGTGAGTACGTTTCCCTCATTATCCTTTATCACCCTTACCTGCTGCACATCTTTACTCGCTCGGTCCCTCTGTCTAGCCAAACAATACAGGTCCTTTTCTCCCTCCTTAGTGTCCAACCTTTTATACAACTCTTCATACGCCTTATCCTTAGCCTTTGCCACCTCTCTCTTTGCCATGCACCTCATCTCCTTATACTCTTGTCTACTTTCTTCATCTGTTTGACAATCCCACTTCTTCTTCGTCAACCTCTTTCTGTATCT
>NC_056728.1:797841563-798010319 GCF_019279795.1 Protopterus annectens | reverse complement strand
CAGATGTCATGCAGTATATATGCATGTGTTGTGCTCCCTCTGCAAATGTATACCATCTGTTGTGTTGGGTTGATGGTCATATCTATGCATAGTGTTGTAAGTAATCCTGAATGCTGTTGTCTATTACTAAGCCATATCTGTGTTTAAACTGCAAGACCATAGGCTGTATGGGTTGGGAGGTCCCAGCAGAACCTCTTGTCCCACTTCAGCTAACCATGGCACTGGACACCAGCACATCTGAGGCCCAGCCTTGGACCTCAACCTCTGTTGGCTCTGCACCACCTTCTGCTGGTACCACTACTGAGGATGGGGCATGTCGCCCCTGGGAGCAGGGCCAGAGAGGAACATGTCTGCTGTCGTGTGGTCCCGGACGTGGTGCGTTGGGGGATCACTAAGGGGTTCCAAAGCCAGATATGCAAGCTCAAGGGCAGAGTGTCACATTTACAGGGTAAGGCTGCCCTTCCTGGACAGTCCCCAGCACTGCCTCCTTTGCAGCTGTTTTGGTGCAGTGGCAGTTGCCCATGGCTGTGGACCTTCATCCCACTGTTCCCATCGGCTTGTGAATGCCGAACACCCATCCCGTCCAAGTTGTATTCCCCCATGTGTCATATACCGACCCCGTATGCTGTCTTGTCTGTGATCCTACCCTACCTATCCTCCATGGACATACCTACTCTCCTTCCCTCACATCCCACTCTCACCCTACGGAAACATAAGGCCAATCAGTTCCTAAGACAACATTTGCCCTATACATAGCTGTCAGTTTCACACACGTGCCCACTGGACACATGTAACCCTTGTAAACTTTTAAATGGTCCAGGTACATGTGATGCAGACGACCCCATTGGACAAATAACACTACCGGTCCCTCTACGGTTACCCCATTTACTTTTATCATGATGATGATGTTGCACACAGCACCTTGCAAGAGTATTGTTCTCACATAATGATTTGACAGGTTCTGTTGTGTTAATGTACATTACATGCACAGAGTGATGTATATGGCCAATGTACAACTGTTTGTGTGTATGAATGACACATGTCTGTCTGAGGGAGTCTTGATATTACATAGGACAACACCACTACATAATACAGGCAGCACTGTGTTTCCTTTTTCATTTGTTTGTAATGCTTTGTAGCCACATGGTATGTCCCTGATATCTCTATATATGTATGTACCTATATGCTTGACATAAACATTCACACATACATCTACATGATGGGATACATTCCTATACTGTTGAATGACTGCACTGTATATCTTTGTGGTAATGTCCGATGTCTGTATATCTGCCATGACGTATTGGTAAATCACATTAGCTGTGTGTGCAGGGTCCTGGTTCTGTGCCTTGCAGAGGCCATTTATTTTTTTTCAGGGCAGAACAAGGCCATTGGATATGGACGGATTAAGGCACATTAAAGCAGTTGAGAGCAGGTGTGCGTGGGTTTGCGTAGTGTTAAGCAATGCTAACCTCTTTTTACAGCTTCTTACACTGAGTTAGCCTCTACATTGCTTTAACAGTGTAATACTCGCATACTGGTAGCCAAACAGGCTTACACCCGCACTTGCAAATGCACCAACATTGGTGCTTGCATCTGACACTCACACCCCTGAGTGGGTGTGAGGACCATAATATTACCTTGTGATGCCTATTACATTTAATTACATGCCTACAGTATCGGGAATGGCTGCCCATTAGGCGATGGCATGCCGTTCGACTCTACGGAATCAGAGGGCTGTCCAGTGTTTTATTCATATTATTTGTGTGTTCCTCTTACAATCTGCACCCATCTGGCTGATACATGGGAACTGAGACTCTTCAATACAGACAAGAAATTGGGATTTGGGACCCACATCTGTCAGCCGAGTCATGCTACTGCATACCTATTCTCATACGATTGAGGAAAATGAAGACTGAATCAGGGACACTGCATATCAACATCAGGGACACAATTAAATATTTGATGCTATTAACCTAACACATTGACAGACTCAGAGCATATGTATTAATACACATTGTCTGAGGTACATGTTGTTTATGACTCTTAATTGTTGTTGTTATTCATTATGTGTAATCCACCACCTTTCCTCCTAATATCACTAGTTCTAGGAGGGTTTAGGAGGGACACAGTTAGAATCTGAGTCGAAATCAGGGAAGTTCCTGGTAATCGGGGACAGTTCAATGGTATGGTCCCTATGTGTTCCCACAATGGTTTACGGACTATCCAGTGGATGTGCTCTAAGGGGTTGGGAGGTATGGGAGTCAGCTATGCCCATATCGGAATATTGCTTACATCCCCGGGGCGGTCCTAATATGGCTCTGCCAGCCAACACCTGCCCACCTAGGCCCATAAGTAGCTACCCATAATTCCCCCACCCTAGCATGCTCAACAGCACCCATCCTTACTGTGGGTTCTGGTTTGTTCTGGACACACCACTACATGCTGCCCACTCTCCAATTCACAGGACCCATTACATACAATTGTCTTGCCCATCAGGGTTACCCACCCTTGTATTCTGAGTCTGTATATACTGCGGACAATATGGCCAGTATATCGCCTTTATTTGCTTTGTGCAAATTATGAGGTGTCCTGCAAGGGACGCTCCAGTCTGTGTTCCAAGACTACAATCCACGGATGCACTGTGTACCCCCCGGTTGTAGCCTGCCTGTGGTCTGGGGAGCAGTGGACTCTTTACATTGTTTGCATGTATGTTTCCCGTGTCTGGCTGGGAAGGTGGTGGAAGGGCATACTACGTGTTTCAAGTTTCATGCCTGGGCTCCGCACTTCCATTGGCATATCCTGTGAACATATGTCATTCCTGTGTGCTGTTTCCTATCATAGCTGCATATCTCTATATATCTACGCACAGACACACACACACACACACACACACATATATATATATATATATATATATATATATATATATATATATATATATATACATATATATATATATGTATGTATATATATATATATATATATATATATATATATATATATATATATATACATATATATATATAGATAGATATATATATACATATATATACTTACATGTATATGTTCGCAACTATATATATATATATATATATATATATATATATATATATATATATATATATATATATATATATATATATATGTATATGTATGTCTGCAACAATATATATATATATATATATATATATATATATATATATATATATATGTCTATACATATATGTATGTATATACATATATATAGATATATATATAGATATATATATATATATATATATATATATATATATATATATATATATATATATGGTTCTACCTGACATAGCCGAAACCACACAACACCGACAACCACATCACCGACACCACATATTCGATAGTCCATAAACACGAAACCACACATAACCGACAACGAAAATAACACGGTACACAAACACGAAACCCATACACTGCACACACAATAATAATTATTAAAAAAACACATCCCATTCCACAAACCACACACACAACACAAGCACACCAAAATCCTTACAAGCCCACACTAAACCTTACCCTAACCCTAAGGTCCGTCACTATCGCACACTTACCTACCCGCTCCTAACCCTAACTCACTTAACCCCCTTTATCGCCCCTAACCCTAACTCACTTAACCCACCCCTATCGCTCCCTAACCCTAACTCACTTAACCCACCCCTATCGCCTCCCTAACCCTAACTCACTTAACCCACCCCTATCGCCTCCCTAACCCTAACTCACTTAACCCCTATCCCCACAGACCGCCAATCTCCACACTTACCTGCTCAAGACCCTAACGTCGTCACTACCGCGATACACACAGCCTTTCCCCATGTCGGCATCCTCGGCGTTGGTGTTGTCATCCGTCGTGTCGGTCTTCTGCATTGTCGATGTTCTGCCACTCGCGATTCGCGTCGGTCTTCTTCACTTTCGATCTTCTGAGCCCGATTCGATGTCGGTCTTCTGCGCTGTCGACGAAGTCAGGTAGAACCATATATACATATATGTGTGTGCGTGTGTGTGTGTGTGTCTGTAAACCAATATATACCCCGCGCAAATGCACTTACACATGTGTAATGGTGTTTATATATGCTTCCCTGCATACTAGTGCCTTATTCATTATGACACTGACACTTCACTCCAGTTATCTTGTAATCAATATTTAGCAGGTTGTACAGCAGACAGATGCCGCAATATGTTCATGTTCAGATTACTAATGGTAATTGGAATGTGATACAGTAGGATTCGGTACGAGAATGTCTGTTTCTTAGGGGGTTGCTGTAACGAATGCACTATTGCTGTGCTGCTTCATATGCATATATACCCATATACCCATGGCTCCTGGTTCCCCAAACACACACCCCAACACCTACCCAACACTGCTGTCAACCATTCTCCTGTCGGATTCGTGGTGTATCAGCACCACTACACACTGGGCACTCCCTACTCCTATAGAGCCATACAATTGGTTTAGTCACTCCACATATCCTCAGAACTTACATACATTTAGTCAACAAACATTGGTGATGTGAGCATCCGAAGGAATACTATTCGCAATTATTGGGTTGCCCCACATGGAACACACATGTGTTTATGGCAAGATCAGGCTCTATTCTTCAATGCATCCTTACTCCCGTTAACATGACACTATAATTAATTAATAGGTATGACTATGTGGTAACGCACACATTACACATGGGAGCCTAATTATGTACCTGTCCAGCGTATTTCTTTTACAAATAGACTGGTTTAGCACTTGGCGTTGCCGTAGCAGGCAGATCACAGGAATGATTCCATGTGTTGGGAAGCACTCACATTTGATTATCGTCAGCACAGCACTGACTTTAGACACTTTACACACCTCTGTGTTCTAGCTGTTTCGTCCTGTCCATCTTCTGCACAGTCTATTATTCCATCTACTATCGATGTTTGTATGTGCACATTCATGTTATTTATGTCTACATATGGAATGCATGTGCTACAGAGAATGTACTTCTACATATTGATGTCTGCATGTGTGTATGCATATATACCTATTGCGAACTCTCTGACCTCCACGGGGCAGTCCAATTAGAAATGGGCCATCCAATCCTGGCACGCCTGGATCTATAATTTCATACCCATAATTCCTGCATGCCACCCGTGTTCAACTTACATGTGTAACTTCCAGTATCCACTTATTATCCCAGCCATGACACACCTCCAAACATTGCCCATTCCAGAGCGTTAGGGGCCCTACACATATGTTGTCCCACTTCGTGTATTCTCAGGCTCTCCCACCATTTAGTCTTTGAACATACCTTCCCTTGCTTGTGTTATGGATGACGGGCAAATTCACCTTAGAATTTTTGGTAGTCCCAGCAGGGACTACTCTCTGTCTGTGTGTAAAGTAGACTTAGCAATTCAACGATGTTGCTCCCACTGGTAAAACCCTGCCTGTGGTGTGAGTAGCAGTGCTCTGCTCACACCTGGCCAGCTTTTTATGACATACGCTGACAGCACTGTATAATACCATAGTTGCTGTTGATTCCCTT
The DNA here is from genome assembly GCF_019279795.1 of Protopterus annectens. Lineage (NCBI taxonomy): Eukaryota > Metazoa > Chordata > Ceratodontiformes > Protopteridae > Protopterus > Protopterus annectens. The sequence continues at coordinate 798,004,767 of NC_056728.1, read as the reverse complement.
CTCATCCCTTGTCTATGCTTTATTGTTACGATGTTCATTCTTCATATATAGATATCTATATATATATATATATATATATATATATATATATATATGTATATATGCATATGTATATATGCATATGTATATATGTATATATATATATATATATATATATATATGTATATATATATATATATATGTATGTATGTATATATATATATTATATATGTATATATATATATATATATATATATATATGTGTGTGTGTATATATGAATATATATATATATATATATATATATATATATATATATATATATATATATATATATATATATATATATATATATATATGTATCAAATGAACCACACGAAAACTAGATAAAACACAAAGTCAGAACTAGGCAGAGATGACAAATGAAGAGTCAAAAAATGTTGTATCACGCGTTTCGTTCAATTTAATCCAACATGAACTTCATCAAAATAACAGTCAAAAACTAATGAACACATAAATAGTATTCCAAAGTATCCATGTGACTCTGTCATCCAATAACAAACCTAAAACACTTGACCACTAATTAATATATTAAAATCAAGTAATATATAATAATAATAAACATATAAATATGTAATATACATGACATATGTCTGCTAAACAAGATAATACTTGTTTGTCCATATTCTAAGGTCTTTGTGCTTGTAAAAAACATTTAATGTTTATAACATCGTTGAGCCCAGGAGGCTCATCTGCTTTAAGCAGAATTTGCCACAAAGCTTCTTTGCACTCCAATTTAATTTTAAAATTCCCTGTAAATTGTGCATCATCAACTTTCTCCAAGACTGAAAATCTAAATTTCTTAAAGTCAACACAAGATGCAGCATGCCTAGCTAATGCATTTGAACTGTCACGTTTCTTAATAGCTGAAGTGTGTTCATAAATGCGTTTGTTTAATGTTCTTATAGTTTTACCTATATAGAATTGCTCACATGTATCACATATACTGATATAAACCACATTACAAGTATTACACGTGTAATGTCCTTTGCAGGTAATAGTCTTATGTAAGTGCTTCAGAAAAATACTGTTACTACTAGAAATGTACCTGCACTGTTTACAGTGATTGCACGGAAATGTACCAAAACTGCTACCATCGTAAATTGTAACAGTACTACTTTCTAATACACTTTTTATGTTGACTACTTTTTTGTATGTGAACAATGGATATTTGCCTATAATGGAACTTAAATCATTATTTCCTAGAATTACCTTCCATTTATTCCTTATTATACTCTTAATACATGACATTTCGTTCACAATAGGTATTGGAAAGGCTAGTTTGTAATCTCTTGTGGAATTATGATCTCTATTTCTAGCTGCATTAAATAAACTTGTTTGGTTGTACAAAATAGGACATGCCTTGTTTTTTCTTAACTCACCAACTTCATTAAAGATGTCTTCTAACATTAATGTATGATAGCCTCTATCAACAAAAAACTTTTTTAGTTTAAATGCCTCTACAAGAAAAACATCATCTTTACTAGTCAGTCTACTCAACCTTATGAACTGTCCTTTGACTAGTCCACGCTTCATAAATTCAGGATGCAGGCTGTCATAGTGCAGATATTGATTTACAAAGGTTGATTTTCTAAAAATGTTACTAACAAAGCTACATCTGTCCTCACTAAAACTCAAATGAATGTCCAGAAAATCTATCTCTTCACCAAAGTGGCCAATGGTGAATTTAAAAAAAATGGTAGAAGTATTGAAAAATTCAACCAGTTTTTCAAAAGATTCTAAATCACCATCCCATAGAAAAATCAAATCATCTATGTATCTTTTATAAAACCTAATATTCTTGGCTAGTGGATGTGAATACAAATATTTAATTTCCCACAGTCATAACTAGATTGGCAAAACTAGGAGCAACCCTAGACCCCATAGCAACACCTGATGTTTGTTGAATGTAGAGTTTTCAAATATAAAGAAATTATTCTCTAAAACTATACACATCAGGTCACAAATAGTACTGACCAAATTGTTGTTAAAACTTGTATAGCTACTCAAAAATTCTCTTAAATATTCTACCCCGATAGATTGATCAATACTTGTATATAAAGATGTTACGTCTAAGGATGCCAAATAAAATCGCTTGCCATCTAATTTTAACTGACTAAGCAGTTCTAATAAGTGCCAAGAATCTCTAAGAAAAGATATTGTACTCTGGACAACAGGATTCAAATGTTTGTCCAACCAAATAGAAATAGTTTCAGTCTTGGAATAACCTGCTGCTACTATAGGTCGAAAAGGTATGTTTTCACCTTGCTTATGCAATTTGGGAATGCCAAATAAAGTGGCCAGTTTAGGATATTCAACATACAAAAAATCAAAAGTTTCCCTATCAATGTTGCCTTGAGTGAAAAGATCAAGTAATGAAAGATCTACTTGTTGAAAACTTTGTGTGATAAATTCACTTGAATCCAACCTGTATCTACTAGAGTCACCCAATAAATCCTTCATACTGTTGACATAATCTCTTGTATTCATAATTACCACTGTACCCCCCTTGTCAGCCTTCATTACTCGCCATTCCTTCTTGTTAGCCACTAACTTTAGTGCTTGTGACTCTGACTCAGTTAGAATGGCATCATAATGATGTGTCTGCTTATCTAATTTCCTAAAGTCATAGTCACAGAGCTTACCAAACACAGATATAGTGGAATTTAAAAGGGGGTTATAGGTACTTTTTTTCATATAGCTGTTTTCACAACTGACAACTTTAGTTACACCTTCAAAAATAAATTTCAGATTTAACTTACGAAGGTATAACTTTAAGTCAACTATTAGTTTACTAGTGTTGACTTTATTTGAGGGAACAAAGGAGAGGCCCTTTTCTGATACAGAGTTTAACTCACTAGGTAGTGTTTCACCAGTTAGATTTAAAACTGAGATTTTTAATTCTTTTTCCGGTTCTTGCCCCTCCCTTTGTTCCTTGTTTGAATCCTTCCTGACCACCTTGGTGTTTTGACATTCCCTACTTTGTCCGTCAAAAAAGGACCTGAATGATTCACAAATTTAGTTTTACCTAAACTTTTACTAGAGGTAGTAGTGCTTGAAGATGTAGAAGAAGCAGAAGAGGCTACAGCATTAGAAACTACATGTGCATATGTAGAATTAACATTACCATTATCGACAGGCTCATTACATGCATTGTTATTATCTACAACACCAACATTGTTAGAGTTGTGATGTGAGTTATTCTCTACACAAAGCAAATCATCATTTTGATGATTTTCTTCCACAATGCCAGCAACTGTTACAACTTCTTCCTTATTGCCTTTTTTCTTTTTTATAGAGTAAGCAACGTTATTAGCATATGCAAAAGTGTCTCTTCTAATCTTCTTCTGCTTTCGTTCAATTATAGAAGCGCGAAGCCTGTCCACTTTGGCATTAATGCCAAAGTAAAGCGTGGAAACGCTGTTAAAAGCTTCACAATTTCTGATGTTTTTGTCCAACAATTCAACACATTCCTTTAATGTAACTAGTTCAGTTTTGTAATGTTCAATTAAAGCACCCATGTATGCCAGACCAGCATTATTAAAAATCTCTACCAATTTCAGGTACAAACAATCACCTTCGACTACACTATTGGGGAATTTAAAGTGTCGCAAACCTAATGGTACAAATTTAGAATGCACACATTCTTCCAGATAGAAAACCTCGTTCTGAAGTGATACACACTTCATACACGCTTTCTCCAGCTGAAAAATGTCTTTTTGCAAGTGGCAATAGAGTCTAAATTTAGCGAATTCACATTCTCACTTACTTTAACTGCAATGCCAGTATCTTTCATACGTTGAAAAGGATTACCGAAATCTTGGAAAGTTTGTTCAAAAACCTTTTCGTTGTTGGCAATATAATCCTTGTTTTCGCCAGAACCGAGTGTAACCAAACCAGATGTCGAGTTCGTACAAACTTGTTTGGACCCTCCCTCTGTGCGCAGAACAGAAGAACCAGATTCGCTACTCCTTGGGCTCTCAGAATGACGTTGTTTGCTGATTACAGTAGTACTGCCTTCTCCCATCTGCCGGGCAAACGCTGCTGCAACTGCCTCCTTAACGACAGAATTCACCAGCTCAAACAGACTGCTTCCTGACTCGGGAACTGGATAAACAGATAGATTCAGTAAAGACTCTTGACTTGAGTCTACTCCAGCCATGTTCGACAAAAAGTTAAAACTTGTAACAAACGAACCACACGAAAACTAGATAAAACACAAAGTCAGAACTAGGCAGAGATGACAAATGAAGAGTCAAAAAATGTATTATGCGTTTCGTTCAATTTAATCCAACATGAACTTCATCAAAATAACAGTCAAAAACTAATGAACACATAAATAGTATTCCAAAGTATCCATGTGACTCTGTTATCCAATAACAAACCTAAAACACTTGACCACTAATTAATATGTTAAAATCAAGTAATATATAATAATAATAAACATATAAATATGTAATATACATGACATATGTCTGCTAAACAAGATAATACTTGTTTGTCCATATTCTAAGGTCTTTGTGCTTGTAAAAAACATTTGATATTTATAATATCATTGAGCCCAGGAGGCTCATCTGCTTTAAGCAGAATTTGACACAAAGCTTCTTTGCATTCCAATTTAATTTTGAAATTCCCCTTAAATTGTGCATCATCAACTTTCTCCAAGACTGAAAATCTAAATTTCTTAAAGTTAACACAAGATGCAGCATGGCTAGCTAATGCATTTGAACTGTCACATTTGTTAATAGCTGAAATTTGTTCATAAATGCGTTTATTTAATGTTCTTATAGTTTTACCTATATAAAATTGTTCACATGTGTCACATATACCGATATAAACCACATTCCGAGTTTTACACGTGTAATGTCCTTTACAGGTAATAGTCTTATGTAAGTGCTTCAGAAAAATACTGTTACTACTAGAAATGTACCTACACGTTTTACAGTGATTGCACGGAAATGTACCAAAACTGGTACCATCGTAAATTGTAACAGTACTACTTTCTAATACACTTTTTTGTCCAGAGTACAATATCTTTTCTTAGAGATTCTTGGCACTTATTAGAACTGCTTAGTCAGTTAAAATTAGATGGCAAGCGATTTTATTTGGCATGCTTAGACGTAGCATCTTTATATACAAGTATTGATCAATCTATCGGGGTAGAATATTTAAGAGAATTTTTGAGTAGCTATACAAGTTTTAACAACAATTTGGTCAGTACTATTTGTGACCTGATGTGTATAGTTTTAGAGAATAATTTCTTTATATTTGAAAACTCTACATTCCAACAAACATCAGGTGTTGCTATGGGGTCTAGGGTTGCTCCTAGCTTTGCCAATCTAGTAATGACAATGTGGGAAATCAAACATTTGTATTCACATCCACTAGCCAAGAATATTAGGTTTTATAAAAGATACATAGATGATTTGATTTTTCTATGGGATGGTGATTTAGAATCTTTTGAAAAACTGGCTGAATATTTCAATACTTCTACCGTTTTTTTAAAATTCACCATTGGCCACTTTGGTGAAGAGAAATTTTCTGGACATTCATTTGAGTTTTAGTGAGGACAGATGTAGCTTTGTTAGTAACATTTTTAGAAAATCAACCTTTGTAAATCAATATCTGCACTATGACAGCCTGCATTCTGAATTTATACCACCTCACGACCCAACACATGCAACACATAGACCACACAGTCAGAGTGTCAAACAGTCACAGCCCTTAAGGCCAAACAAAATGCCAGACACACTTGTCATTGGTGATTCCATAGTCAGACACACTGACGTCCCGCTCACCAGACTGAGTAAAGAGAAGGTCACAGTAAGCTGCCTGTCAGGCGCTAGAATCCGCCACATAACGCAAGCACTCAGGTCTCTCAACAGCAGGTACAAGTACGACTCAGTCATTGTCCACGCTGGTGTCAACGACCTGAGACGTACCTCCTTGGACTACATGAAAAGGGACATCGAGGAGCTCTCTGATTATGTAGCCCAGGCAGGTATGACCCTGACCTTGAGCAGTATCCTACCTTCACCTAGAATGATGCCACAATACAGTGATAAGATGATCAGCTTTAATAATTGGCTTAAATTCTGGTGTCATTCAAAGGGGATCCAATGTCTGTCTGCCTGGGATGACATGCTGGACAAGCCACGCTGCTTCGCAAGGGACGGCTTGCACCTGTCACCCCTGGGCTTCCGGATATTGGCAAAGGCTCTTGCCACCCCATAGTGCCTTTTTAGGCAAGGCTCAAATTCTAAACCTACCACCCTAGAACACCAAAAAGGAAAAACTAAGGGTAATGCTGCTCAATGCCAGAAGTCTCAATCTCAAGATGCACGACTCGAGGCCCTTCTCAATATGGAGAACATCGATGTCTGTGCTGTGACAGAAACCTGGTTCAAGGCTCCTGAGAGCACCCCAGCACTAACAGGTTTCACCTCATATCATGCTCCGCCCCAAAATCCGGCCAACACCAAGAAAGGAGGGGCGGTGTCCATATTCATAAAGGACACCCACACCTCAAGGTTGGTGGCAACGCATGATGCATCGGAGACCATCCAGGTGCAATTAACCATAGGCAAGACTGCTCTGCAATTTGTAGCATGTTACAGGCCACCCTCTCAAACTCAGGAACCTCACATGGCCTTCCTGAAAACATTGGAGGGGATAAATGTATCTCCAAACACCATCATACTAGGTGACTTTAACTACCCTAATATAGACTGGGAACACTACTCAAGCCCGAACACTCTAACCCAAAGATTCCTGGAGTTCATAAACTCAAATGCCATGGAACAACTAGTCACCATCCCCACAAGAGGAGAAAACATACTTGATCTCATCATCACGAACATGGGATCAAAATGTTCAACACCGAAGTATACCCCTCACTGGTGAGATCAGATCATAAACTAATCTCGCTGGAGGTCCTCATCCCGCCCCCACCTGAAACAAAAAAGACCACAGTGAAAAACTTCTCAAAAGCCAATTTCACACTTCTAAAAACTAGTGTGGTCTCCTTTAAGGCCCCTGAGCCAGTGGTAAACATTACTCAAACTGCTGAATCACTTACAAATGCCTTCTACCAGCACCTACAGGACTGCATGGATCAGGCAATCCCAAACAAAACTAAGACTCTCTGTACCAAAGGCAAGCGCCCAGTCTGGTGGACCCCAGCCATAAACAAGCTCTACAACAAAAGGAGGAAGCTACTACAAGATAGAGCAAAATCCTTGAAAGGTAAGACACCTTTGATCATTATAAGTAAAAACTAAGAGCTCTCATAAAATCATCCAAGGCAAATTTTGAGAGAAAATCGCCAAGGACTCTAAAGAGAATCATAAGGCCTTCTTTAGCTATGTTAGAAACCTAGGAGGAAACTCCCAGATATGCTCAGAATTAGTTCAAAATGATGTGAAAATTACTGAACCTACACACATTGCCAACATACTGGCTGACAGGTTCAGTGCAAACTTCTCCCTCCCCCAAAAGGAGAGATATCTATTCCAGAGGATTGTAGCCCCCAAACATCTCCAACGCCCAGGTGAGAACTGTCCTCACTAAGGCAAAACACAGCATCCATGGGACCGGATGGTGTCCCCGCTGTGTGCTTCATGAACTCAATGAGGAATTAAACCCACAGTTAGGACAGCTGTTTAATCTTAGCCTCACCTCAGGATACGCACTCCAAGGAGTGGCGACGGCACTGTGGTCCCACTTCATAAGGGCGGTGCCTCCACAGACCCTGGAAATTACCACCCATTAGCTTGACAAGCCTTATCTGCAAAGCCATGGAGAGGATCATAATGGAACTCATAAATAAAGACATAGGGAACTTGCAGACTTTGGATCCAACTCAGTTTGGCTTTGTCAAAGGCAGATCCTGCCTCTTAAACTTGGTTGACTTTTTCGAGACAGTCACCAAGGCCATTGATGAGGGAAAGGCAGTCCATACAGCCTACCTCGACCTGGCAAAGGCCTTCACACAATACCCCACTCAGGTATCATCGAAAACTCATCAGCTTGAATGTAAACCCATACATCACAAGATGGGTTGCAAACTGGCTAAGTGACAGAACCCACAGGGTCAGAGTTGCTGGAGCCATGTCAGACTCAAAGCCTGTCACAAGTGGTGTCCCACAGGGCTCAGTCCTGGGTCCACTCTTGTTCGGCATCTACTTTTCTGAAGTACAAGCAAACACAGGAGGGTTATGGCTGACAAAGTTTGCAGATGACTGCAAACTGGGCCATAGTCGAAAACACATCTGACACAGATATCCTCCAGAAGGGCCTCACAGAAATGGATAACTGGTGCCAGAGCCATGGCCTGAAGTTAAACGCCAAAAATGCATAGTCATACCCTTTGGAAAAACAAGGCTACCCCTAGCTACCATATAGGTGGCAATCCACTGAGCACAGAAAAGTCATCAGAGATCTGGGGACCCAGGTTGACAGTAGCCTTCGCTTGACACTCATGTTGCTAAAGTAGTTAGGAAAACCTTCTATATCACCCACCTGATCATGAAGGGATTCACATCTAGATCAAGGGAGGTCATCGCCCCTGTACTCATCACTTATTAGACCTATGATTGAGTACAATGCCCCGTTCGGAATGTATCTGACCAGACACCTACTGCAGCTTGAAAGGCCCCAAAAGTTCCTCACCAAAAGGATAAAGGGTCTCAAAAATATGTCTTATGCTGCCCGACTGAAAGAACTCCATCTCTATTCAGTCTCATACCGCTTGCTCAGAGGTGACCTGTGCCTGACATATAAGGCCATGTCAAACCCAGATTTGATGAATATGCTTCACCTCAAAAATCTAGATCCCTCAGAACCACAAGGGCGGAGACTTAAACCTTGACACGGTTATAAATAGAACGTGCTGGAGGGACAGATTCATCACCCAGAGACTCCCTATGCTGTGGAACAAAATCCCGGTACATGTGAGGCAGAGCACCTCTCTGGTCTTGTTCAAGAGGAATCTTGACCAATGGATGGGAGATTGCAGATATACCCCAGGGATTACTTCAGCGTCACTGCTTGACAGAGGCACAGCAAAATGATAGGCATAGTTTTTATTCAAACTAAAGGGGTGGCGAAAGCCACATAACTATGGGCTAGGCTTATAAATGCCCTTGGGCAGATAGCCTAGTATGAACCTATGAACCTATGAACCTATGAAGCGTGGACTAGTCAAAGGACAGTTCATAAGGTTGAGTAGACTGACTAGTAAAGATGATGTTTTTCTTGTAGAGGCATTTAAACTAAAAAAGTTTTTTGTTGATAGAGGCTATCATACACTAATGTTAGAAGACATCTTTAATGAAGTTGGGGAGTTAAGAAAAAACAAGGCATGTCCTATTTTGTACAACCAAATAAGTTTATTTAATGCAGCTAAAAATTGTGATCACAATTCTATTAGAGATTACAAACTAGCGTTTCCAATACCTATTGTGAACGAAATGTCATGTATTAAGAGCATAATAAGGAACAATTGGAAAGTAATTCTAGGAAATAATGATTTAAGTTCTATTATAGGTAAATATCCATTGCTCACATATAAAAAAGTAGTCAACATAAAAAGTGTATTAGAAAGTAGTACTGTTACAATTTACGATGGTACCAGTTTTGGTACATTTCCGTGCAATCACTGTAAACAGTGCAGGTACATTTCTAGTAGTAACAGTATTTTTCTGAAGCACTTACATAAGACTATTACCTGTAAAGGACATTACACGTGTAAAACTCGGAATGTGGTTTATATCAGTATATGTGATACATGTGAGCAATTCTATATAGGTAAAACTATAAGAACATTAAACAAACGCATTTATGAACACATTTCAGCTATTAAGAAATGTGATAGTTCAAATGCATTAGCTAGGCATGCTGCATCTTGTGTTAACTTTAAGAAATTTAGATTTTCAGTCTTGGAGAAAGTTGATGATGCACAATTTATGGGGAATTTTAAAATCAAATTGGAATGCAAAGAAGCTTTGTGGCAAATTCTGCTTAAAGCAGATGAGCCTCCTGGGCTCAATGATATCATAAATATCAAATGTTTTTTACAAGCACAAAGACCTTAGTATATGGACAAACAAGTATTATCTTGTTTAGCAGACATATGTCATGTATATTACATATTTATATGTTTATTATTATTATATATTACTTGATTTTAACATATTAATTAGTGGTCAAGTGTTTTAGGTTTGTTATTGGATAACAGAGTCACATGGATACTTTGGAATACTATTTATGTGTTCATTAGGTTTTGACTGTTATTTTGATGAAGTTCATGTTGGATTAAATTGAACGAAACGCGTAATACAACATTTTTTGACTCTTCATTTGTCATCTCTGCCTAGTTCTGACCTTGTGTTTTATATATATATATATATATATATATATATATATATATATATATATATATATATATTATATATATATATATATATATATATATATATATATATATATATATATATATATATATATATATATATATATATATGTATATGTATTACATTTGTACTTGCTTATATAAATTTCCTATGCTGGGCGCTGCTTACACCCGCGCAAGCGTACTCGCATATGCTTACTGGGTGTTACATATGTTTACTGCTGCTTATTTGTGCTTACTTGTGCCTTATTCATTACGACAGTACCACTTTGATTGAAGGGATCTGGTTAAAAGCCCCATGCGATACTTTAGTTCACTTTTACATGTTATTATGTCGCTTTTACAGCAGAACGACATTCATTCCAGAAGGAAAATGATATGTGCTATAGTTGAACTTTAACCGTGAATGCCTGTTCGTTAGGCGGATGCTCTAACCACTACACTATTGCTGTTCTGCTTCATTTATATGTATACCCATGGTTCATAGTTACCCGAACACATGCCTCAACCCTTCACTAACACAGCAGGCATCCGTTCTCCTGTTGGGGAAAACCGCATCACTACACATGCGTCATTCCCTACTGCTCTGGACCCATGCCGCATGTTGACTCACTCCAGGTATATTCAGACTTCCCAAGCCTATAGTCCTAGCACATACATTTGTATGATGGTCAGGGTGTTCATATGGTCATCTGGGTTTAGGCTTGTCTGACTGGGGACCGGGACTGCCCTGTACCCATTTGAAAGTCAGACTTAGCACGTGGACAAGGTTACTCCCACTGTTAGCATCCTACCTGTGGTTAGAGTGACAGGGGTTTTGCCCACCTCTGGCCAGCTTGATATGCCAGCACTAGACAATACGGGTGTTCTTCTGCTGTTTTCCTTCGCAGTCATTATGAATGCTTTCTTGTGCCCATGTTTGTTCGGTGTATATATATATATATATATATATATATATATATATATATATATATATATATATATATATATATATATATATATATATATATATATATATATATATATATAATATTTGTACGTATGCATGCATGTACATCTACATGATTAATTACTTTGATCATACTGTTGAATGACTGTGCTGTCTGCTATATTTGTGATAAGATCAGAGTTAGTTATAACTGCCATGGCTTAGTGGTAAATCACATTGATTGCGGTGTGTAGAGTCTTGGCGTCGAGCCTGGCTGAGGCGGTTTATTGGCAGAACAAGGGCCGTTGGACAAAGGGTGAGTAGAACACTTTTCACCAGTGGTTTTCTGTTTCGCCATGTTTAACTGCCATTTGCTGTTAAGCAAACACCTTCTGCATTCTTACTGTGATATGTCACCCCAGTTCACATTAAAATGGTATTATATCGTTATACAGCATAAAAGAGCAGGATAGGCTCGTATACTGATTATGCATCGTAAATGGTGTGTGCTGCAGTCAAACCGGCAACGTCTGCTCGATAGGCGGATGCTGTAACCACTACACTATTGCTGTGCTGCTTCATTTGCATGTATACCCATGGTTCATAGTTACCAGAACAAAAGCAGCAAAACATCACTAGCACAGCAGTCATCCATTTTCTGATCAGAAATAAACCATACCACTACACATGCGCCACTCCCTACTGTTCTAGACACATCCAATATGTTGGCTCACTCCAAGTATATTCAGACGTCCCAAGCTTATAGTCCTGGGACATATGTTCATACTATGGTCAGGGTTCAATAAGTCTTCCGGTTTTGGCTTGTCTGAATGGATTCTGTTTGAAAGTCAGACTTAGCACGTGGACAAAGTTAGTTCCACTGTTAGCATCCTACCTGTGGGTGGGGTTGCATGAGGTTTGCTCACCTCTGGCCAGGTTTGTATGACAGCACTAAATAATATGGGGGGTTTCCTTTCACATTTTTTATGATTGCTTTCTTGTGACCATGTTCATTCTTTTAATATATATATATATATATATATATATATATATATATATATATATATATATATATATCTGTACATACACATGCATATACACCTACATACTTATTTACAATTCCCATACTGTTGAATGACTGCCACTTACCTCTGCCTCTATATCCGATGGCCATTATTCTGGGCATCATATAAAATTAGCAGCCCTTGCATGGTTTGGACCCAGAAAAGGAAACACCTTAGTCACAGGTTTGACCACTACACCATCCATGGTACATTCTGCATGGATAGTAGTTAGGTCATATGACTTTACTACAGGCATTCCACACTACTGGCAACAAATGTGACAGCCGGTTGGTGTACACATGTGTAGTACATGTTAATGTTCATATGTTTCTGAGAGACATATGTATACATTTGCAAGTATGCATATTTATAAATAGGACACATACTTGACAACTACTTATATGTATGTATGCGTGATGTGTAGCTGTAGCTATGCGTATATAAGTATGCACATTTATAGATATATGACTACATATCTGGGGGTTGTACATGGCCATGTATATGAACACCTGCATCCGGGTGGGACGTGTACCATTTGTATACAGGGGTTGTGTCCATCATTATGACGTGGAACCTGGACAGGGTATACAATTTGTGGACGTGTACTGTTTGGACGATGGCTATGGGGAAGCTTCTAGGGAACATGTGACAGGTATATATTCCCGATAATCCACATGGGGAGACATGCATCATAGGTCAGGCGTTTAATCCCAGGTTGTAGGTTATGCATGACCGGCCGGAGGTTGAGCAGGGTTGTGGACAACTACTGCTAATGCAACTTGTGTCCGGATGTCTACGGGGCTGGACATCGTGTCATGCCACCAAGTCTAATCTTTAGAACAGACACTTATCCCATGAGGGATGTCCAACAATTGTTGACACCAATGACTCACTTTCTTTTGGCTATATGAAAATGAGGGAGGGTTATTCATGCATGGGATACCTAGGTTGCAAGCCTGAGACTGCCTAGGGTGAGACTGCCTACTAGATATGGATAGGGGGCACTATGTGCAGATATCGCTGCACCAAGCTTGCAGCCTGAGTATGGGTGGTTTTGGTGGATGTTCAGCAAGAGGGGATGGTGTGCTGTGGAGGGGTTGATGGGTATTCAATTATGTATCCAGATGTGTTGGGGTTGGATGGCTCAGTTCAGGTCAGACCATTATGTGTGTGTGAACCGGTAATGTTTCTGTACATGTGTATCGCACATTTTAATGTTCATATGTTTGTGGGAGTGTGTTCTGCAGTATGGCCTGTCAGGGTGTATTGGGGATGTGAATATATGTTCTTTGGTTTCCTTTCTGATTCACCCACTGCTGCCTCGTACACCTCCAGTTCACCTATTGTACATCCGACCCAGTCTCCACTTGGCAAATTATTACATTACCTGTCACCCCCCCCCAAATTCCACAAACAAACCACCCATCCCTTCTCTGGTTGCTGGCCCATGGCACAGACAGCAGTACACATTGCATACTCTACATATCTCTGGTACCAATATGGTTGTGAGGACAACCCTAGCATATTTGATCTTCCACATGCTGTACTTCACTCACATAGGTACACGCAAATACTTATCTTTCATGACATGGTAGGTAGACCTGGGTAATACCCATTCATTTTTGGCCGTACAGACAAGAACGAGTCGGACCGCGAATGGGAAGATATTGAGCGAATGCGCTGACCATTGGTAGAATGGAATAAATTCATGCGTTTTACTGATTTAGATGTATTAGAAATGAGAAAATTAAAGTTGTCTACAAAAATGCAAGAAATCTGAAAGATTACCTATATAAAAACAACAAGATTAATGGGAGTAGTAATAATAATAACAAAAAGAGATTTGGTCCATTTAAATGTGGCCAATGCTGTCAGTGTGAATTTATCAGTAACAAAGAAAGCATTGTTTTAGAATGTAGTAAGACTACTTTAAATAGTATGGCATATTATAATTGTGAGTCTAGTGACCTAGTATACTTAGCATTATGTCAAGCATGTCAAGCTTTCTATATAGGAAAAACAGAGAGAAAGCTTAAAAGGAAAATCTATGAACACATGTACGATATACAAACTGAGAAGGACAGTAATGCCTTGTACAAACACACTGGAATGCCCTAGTGCTTTTTAAAGATTTTTTTGTTTTGGAAAAAATAAGCATTGATAAAATAGGGGGCATGTGGGAAGAAACCATCGAATACAGAGAATTGTGGTGGCAATTGTCCCTGGAATCCAATAGGAAACCGGGCTTAAATGAACATGTTTCCCTTGCCCCACTTTTAAAATTGAGAGCGGCCAAATTATAAGTATACATACACAAGACTGCTCCCTTGGCTTCACTGTCATGCATATAGAACTTTAGTTTTTATTTATGTAGGTGATATGTTGTCTTATATAGGATGTTTTAAAACAGAAATGTTTTTAAGGATTAAATTATTACATTTTTAATTGTGCTTTGCTGCTGTTAACTTTATAGTGCAATTTTACATTATGTGTCTTGTTTTCATAGGGTTGTGTCAGGTTCGATCCTGTGATACAAAAGGACTGATGGAAAACATTTGACTGAATTTTAATGGATCTTTATTGGATAATTAACTTATGATGTCATTTATTTTTGAGTATTTAACATGATGAGTTATGCTTCAGCCCACATCTGATGAAGTTGTTGAAAAGAAAACGGATTTTTAACTATATTAATGGTGTTTTTTATACTTCAATAAAAGTGTTTTGCTGTATTAATTCCCTCCAAGGCTTTATTGTTTCACTTTGCAAGGTAGTTCTCTGCTTCATAGTTAACACTTAAACATTTGAAGGTAGTAATTAAATGCCAGTGATACTAAGTGAACATATATAAGGAAATGATTAATACTGTTCATAGGCTTATAGGTTGTTACTAGGATAATGACCACTAGGGCCCTTACAAGCCTTGCTGCTCACACCAAGCCATATGGCTCCTGTATATCACAGTCTTCATTGTAATTGGAGGCATGTTCGTAGGGACGTAATTAAGGATTTGTGTGGGGGAGTGTTATGATAATACTTTGCTTACTGACAGCCTTTATCCATAAGGGACATGGGCACCACACCAGGGGGAAATGTAATATTTCACATCCAATTGACAAAATTATATTTGAAGAGGGTCAGGGATGGATGCTGTTTTACATGGATGGGGAGTAATAATAATAATAATAAGAAGAAGAAGAACAACAACAACACAATAAGAAGAAGAACAACAACACAAATAATAACAACAACACAAATAATAATAACACAAATAATAATAATGAGAATAAGAATAACAGCACAAATAATAACAATAATAATATATATAACAACACAAATAATAACAATAATAACATAAATAACAATAATAATAATAATAATAATAATAATAATAATAATAATAATAATGATTATGATGATGATGATGATGATGGTGGTGATGATAATATCAAATTTGTCAGCCAGGTAGACCCACAAGACACATGGTCTGTTTTAAGGGATGTCCTGGGAGCAATGTCTGGTTAAGTGATTTGCTCAAGTCCACAAAGAAGGCAAATGAGGACTGAGGGAATCAAACCTTGTACCTCCAGAACTATAGCTCCCAGTCATAACCATCTGTATCACCTGCCAGAAAATAAATCATTCATAAACCTATCTTTATTAGGATAATGGGAGATATGGTCATTTCCCAGATTAAATGGAGCAGTTTCATAGGTAAGTAGTAAGTGCTATGCTAGCTGTCCTTGTAGGCCATTTTATAGCTAGTTAATTTTCCTTTCAAAGTGGAGACTCAAACCCTGTACTTTGTGTCTCTAAGGTAAATTCCTTAAACATTATGCCAACCCCCAACCCCACTTATGTCAACCCCTACCCTACTTTGCCAAACCCCAACTCCACATTGTATTAGTAAATGAATCATATCACATGGATTGCATTGCAAAGGGAATTAAACATACAAAATATGCAAGTTATGTTAAAATATTGCAAAATAGATAGTTGTGAGGAAAAGGGGAAAAAGTAAATGGCCATAAATGCAATTTTAATTATTAAATAGTGTTTTTTTTATTTCAAAACAGACTGAAAATAATGCACTTTATTCATTTTTATAATAATTATTTTGAACACTGTTTTTGAAGTGCTGTATTGGCAGACAAATCTATAAGTAGGAAAAAACTATGCAAGAAAAGAATGCAGAAAATTAAGGTAAAAATAAACATGGCACATGCTTCTTTTAGTATAAATGCTGTTGATAACTTTTGTGTAGCTATTTTTTAATGTTAATCACACATACAGAATATTCTTTCTGATAGCTCAGCTGCACTGAGCAGCATATATTGCAGGGAGGGCAATGGCATTCTATAGATGCCTTTGCTCAATGCACATGAAGAATGGCACTGCTTTTCACAACACGTATCAAAGATCAAGTTAAAAATAAAGTGTTTTCTTCAAACTGTAGACTACCAATAGAAATGTTTTGTGAAACAGGAATGGCAACAAATGAGTTGAATTACTATGATACTCTTTCACTGAATACACAGTAACAGTTATATTGCTTTGAACAACGCATATTAATGTACAATATAAGGGACACAGGACAGGATTCAAAGCCATGGATCAGAATGTGCAAACCTCTTAAGCAGGTTTGCAGAATGAGATCTGAGGTTCTGAGTCAGAGACTGGAGTAGCAAAACAGTAAAAAGATAAGCATGTAGTGCCAGTTTTTTTTTTTTATTATTTTTTGAAAAGCTGGTTCTTGCCTAGTGCGACATGATAACTATTGATTAATCCTTTAATTTGAGCACTGAATTATAAATCTAGTACTGCATGAAGAGTTCAATGCACTGCTATAATTACATGCTCAGCCAGGGACTAAATGCCCTTTAAACCTATTGGAACTCATAACAAACTATCCCAGGTAATCAGCATAAACCAGACTTTAACTTTTGTTGCTCTTTATATCTTTTGCAACATTATTCCAGTCTGCTACTACTCTCTCAAGGAATCTGTTTGCTGTCTTTGAATTTTTACTTAAAGGATCCTTCAAAAGTAACATACTCAGTTTTTTAAACTGATGCACTTCCAAAACAAAAGCTCCTAATATGTGTACTTGTATAGCTGAAAAAACTCCCATGTCTATGTATGTATGCTTTTGAGAATAATCGTGGTTTTCTAAAATGGCAGCCATTTTAAATAAGCTATCATTATGTAAACCTCTCCCGCTTGGTTTGTAATCTTTTTATTAGTAACTTAGTGATTGGGAGCCATAAACAGTTTTCATACTTGGCTTTAGTCTAGTAAAGTTTAATATGTGTTTTTTATCACTTCAGCTTTCCTAGATTTAATAATATTTCTGACACCCAAGTGATATTATTACACTGTTTCACTATATCATCAATATGAAGAGTAAAGCTCAGTCAAAGTCGCTGTTTCCTATTTTGTAGCAGTAAATGTGAAAGGACAAAATCAACCACGTTGATTTGTTTCTGTTAAGTTTTATGCTGTTTATCTCTGATGAAATATGCAGATTACCTACACATCAGTTGCATTTTACTTGACCTTCCTTAAGGTCATGTGTTTACCCAAATTCAGATCTACTGTATACAAATAATAAAATACATCAAATGGATTACTGATGTCTAATATATACAGCCTGAATAGCTAAATCCACAGACTGGACCTGTTTGGCACCCCACTATCATATGTTATTATGTAACCCAATCATGAAATACTCTATGCACCACTTCCTGTTCTACAGCCCTGCTGCTCTCCAGTCTACAAGTGGTCTTGATATACCTAGCGTGATCACCCTGTAAATCATTAAAGAGTGATTGACTCCACCAAAATATGCACACAGGTACATCTGGACTGCTGTTATCCTATTGGCGTAGAAGAGCTTGCTGCAAGTTGTAATGGATCTGCCTTTCCTGCATGGATTCTGATGAGAATTCAACAAACTGATTCTGTCCAGCTCCTCAGGTGATTTGCTTAGATTTACATCAGGCACACACATGGGGTTAGGTTGTCACTTCACCAGTGACAATCATCTAGAGCCAAGGTTTACAGCACTGGGTGGCTAGCCTTGCTGCAGAAGTTCTTCCACACCAGACACTCACAACTATGGATAACTTAGAGTGTCCACTCCACCTACTGAATATCTTTGGAATATGGGTGGAAACTGGAGCACCAGGAGGAAACTCACCCAAATACAAGGAGGACATGCAAACTCTGTAGAGAAGGCATTCCTGCCAAGAATTGAATGGAGGAACCTCTTGCTGTGAGGCAACAATGCTATCCATTGTGCCACTGTGTCTCCCTTTCTTATATTTACAGTCTAAATGATTTCCCAACATTTGATAATAAACTGATCAGTGTACAGTGGTAAACGCTGCATGGTCTTGCTAGGAATTCTTTTTAAAGATTTTAATTTCTGTTTGAGATGCTATCAATGGGAAAGTATTTTGCATAATTCAGTTTCCCTGGAATAGTTTTAATAACATTTTTCTGTTACACTTAACCTGCCTTCTAATCTACTAGATCTTTAATGTGTAAGTTTGATCCTTTTGATCTATAAAATTTTATAAAGTAGTTAATAATGAGGTTAGTAGTATTTATAGCACCTTAATTTTCACATTATTTTCAATAAAATAATAAGCCAAAGCCCCTGAGTCCTTTCCTTCCTGATATATTTAAAAACACGTTTTTGTTCTCCAACATTTTAATCATAGTTCTCACAGTCCTGTTGATCTTTTTTATATTTATTTTAGTCTTTGTATAATTATTCTTGCTTAACAGTTTTTAATCTCATTTGATTACTTTATCAGATTTAGCCTGCTTATTTTAACAGCTGTATAGATGCATTTTTCCTATACCCGTGTATTACCTTGTCTTTTTAATCATTAAAATGCTTTGAAAAGTATTTTCCAGAAAATGTATATAGTTTTAGTCATCACATAACCAGATGGCAGATATGGGCTGGAGATTGCAATAGAGGTAAAACTAAAGATTCTACAATGGCTGAATAGTCATAATCTGGCAATGCAGGTAGAAGCTGACACCTGCACTTTCTGATACATTTTGAAATGTACCATTTGTCCCGGTCCACTTCATTAAACACATCACACCGAATGACATTTGAAGACCTTTATTAAAACTTCCATAACATAGCTTTGATCACCAAAATGTATTAATTACAACTGGACATAGTATAGTTGCTTTTAATCATGGCATAAATATCCATGTAATATTAATCAGGACAGCGTACCTACTCATCCTGACCCAGTAAGCAGTGTACATACCTCTGCTCGCTTACTTTACTTATGAAGCAGCATCAAAGACTCACTTCATACCCCAATAATTGAATTACCCATCCAACCAAATAATTCAGGATGGCATGACCTTACTCATCCTGACTCAGTAAGCAGCGTCTATACCTCTACTTACTTACTTTACTTATGAAGCAGTGTCCCCATCTCACTTCATACCCCATTTATTGAATTACCTTCCAACCAAATAAGCAGCATCCTTACCTTCGCTTGCTTATCTATTCCGCAAACTTCATCCAACTGCTCATTTTTCTTTCCCCAAATCCCTGAAGTGATCATCCAGACACCAGAGAGAGAACAGAAGAGGGCAAGCCTGTCCCTCTTCTCTGCTTACCCCGACTGACAAAATAACCACAATCCCCACCAACCCCAAACAAAAAGGGAGGGTGGGTGGGTAGCAAGTTCATGCCAAAATGTGATTACTTATACAGTTACACTTGTCTAGCCCACTTAAGCCCCTCCCCACCCTTATCTTATTTCCTCCCAATCATCCCTCCCTCCATTTAACCCTTTCAGTTCCCCAACCCACTTAACTCCCACTAATATATCAATCTCACCCCTCTTGAAGATGTCCCAGGACAACTTGGTTTGTTGCCAAACCTCATTTGTCAAGGTCCCCTTCAATAACCACATCACACTGAATGACATTTGATGACCTTTATTCAAACTTCCATAACATAGCTTTGATCACCAAAATTTATTAATTACAGCTGGACCATAGTAGAGTTGATTCTAAACACAGCATAAACATCCTTGTAATGTTAAGCAGGATGACGTACCTACTCATCCTGCCCCAGTAAGCAGCGACCATACCTCTGCTCTCTTACTTTACTTATGAAGCAGCATCCAAGACCCACTTCATATCCCATTTATTGAATTACCCATCCAACCAAATATTTCAGGATGACATGCCCTTACTCATTCTGACCCAATAAGCAGGGTTCATACCACTGCTCGCTTACTTTACTTATCAAGCAGCATCCCCATCTCACTTCATACACAATTCATTGAATTACCTTCCACCAAATAAGCAGCATCCTTACCTCAGCTTACTTATCTATACAGCAAACTTCCTCCAGCTGCTCATTTTCTTTTCTTCAAATCCTTGAAGTGAACAGCCACCAGGGGAACAGAAGAAAGCAAGCCTGTACCTTTTCTCCACCAACCAGCCTGAACAGGCTGTTCCCCCTCTCTCCTACCAACTTCCAACCTAAACCCCTCAAACGCATAATGCTCACCGTCATTCAGTGTACAGCATCCTCTGCAACCAAACTGAATTCATCTCATCACCTCCCAAAACTCTATCACATAAACAGTCAAAGTAGCCCATCACCTAAACAGCTAAATAAAACCCTGATCCCTCCACAGTGCTAAAGTGACAACCATAACCTCTTAACCGAGCATAACCTCTGTATATTGTGTGAATTCTCAAGTTACCTAACCAGCAATAGTAGCCTCAGCATGATTCCTAGATCATTACCTACCAAATGCACCACCCAAAACTAAACCCACTCCGGAGAAACCACCCAAGGATAAAGTACCACCAAAACTCTAAGAATCCCAATGTTACCCAAAACAAACAAGGTCAACGAGTTACAAGCATGCCTCACTGCCACCCCTTTTATGCTCCAAGATACTAATGACCACAATGAGATTTCCTGTCTAATAGATCCATTACCTAGTAATCCTGCTATTGAACCCACTATCCATTACAAAGCAAGAAAGCATTTGGCAACCAAAGCCCCCTAGTAACTGCTATTAATACAGCCATGAAGCAATAACTATATAGACTGTAGGCCGATGACCCTCCATATACCAACACCAATCCTTCCAACCAAATTACTTTAACAATGGGCAGGGTCCACCAATCTTCACCTTATCCCTGTCACCCATGGAAATGTAGACATTGCAGCTAAATCCTCTTTGACCACTAGAATGCCTTACCTTGTTAACAAACCTGAAACAAATAACCCAACAATCTATAGCAGCAATCTCCTACCCACTGATGGCTGCCACACCCATAACGTATGCTTTACTTGCAAAAGCTACCCTGGAATCCTGCCACAAACATCTAATCCTTCTACCTTAACCTGACACGCATCATCTAACAGCTCCATCAACCATACCACTGTCACATCCACCAAGTGAAAATGGACCCTATTCTCCCGACTCCCTCTGCTAAAACAATAATCCCTGCTAAATTGACCAAAGTCCCACATGCCTCCCCCAGATGTCCTATCCTTCTGATGAAAAAGCTAGAAACCAATCCCCAAAAGTATGCACCAACCCACATTTGCCAACAAATGCAAATCCCCATAACAATGTAAAGCACCTACCAAAATTCAGCAACATCCTTAATGCACTGTTTGCCCTTGGATTTCCCCTTTAAAACTTTCAATGCATCACCTTCACACCCAGTCATGGAACAAACTATAAAAATCTCCTCCAAGACAAAACCAAACCCTGCTTTGTCCTTATAGCTTCTGCCAAACCTCTGAAACAAACAAAATAACCAACATGCCCTCCCCATCTGTCATCTGTACCTCTGGATACCTTCCCTCATGGTTCCATGCCACCCACAAACATGCCGCAGCTCCAGCCCCTTCCACTTAGCAATATTGACAAGAGCAAGGCCGAATCCTGCTGTAACCCAAATGCCATGCACTACTTACCTAATAACATCCAAGGTCCTTTGCTAGGGGTTCCAAAACAAAGCCTTGCTTAAGCCTCCTAACTCCAACCTGACCTTCCCATTCCTCACCTACCACGAAAACACATCCATTTACCTTCCATGGTCTGACAACCCCTACCTATTGTTATACTACTGCATCACCTCCCAGTAGATCAATGGAATGAATATCAAACAGATCCCAATAATCTAACCGTCCCTACCTTCCTATGCCAAACCTTCACAATCCCTTCCTCTATAAGAGGCAAACAGTTCTACCCATTCACTCCCCACCACCACCACAGAACCCCCCCCGTGTACTATGTCTTGCCCAACTGCAAGAAATGACCGCTGACACAATACGCATACATTAATGAGAAAATTGCATCTCCAATCTTTTTGACCTATGGAAAGACATTTTAGCTACCTCCAAAAACTCCCTTCACCTCAGCCACCCAAACTTAGGAAGATTGACAAGGCCAATACAGCATCCTTTTGCAACCAAGCCACCATGCAAAATCATGAATATAACATTTGGTTGTCCCCTGCCCCAAGGCACACCCCAACTCAAACGTCTGAAGCCATATTTCACTATTTGGAATTCCGGATTCCAGATGTTGAGCCCCATCATATCAGTTAACTCAAATAATCCACATAACTCCCCCATTCCAAGCCTGTCATCTTGGCATAAACTCCCTACCTAAGGCTTGCTTAGGTAATCACTCAGAAAAAAAAACAAAGTCCAACCCATCTACAGTTATGACTTTGCCCCACCTGCAGACAGCCCCAAACTCCCCCTAATTACCCATCACCTGCCTCACTGCGCTCCCGACATGTCGCAACCCTACCTGTCACAGCACTACTCTCATGCCACACAAACTCTGACCAGCCTAAATGCATACATGGGACATGTCCATACCTGTGACCTCTCTGCATACCACCACAGAGGCCAAACATCCCTTGCAGTAACATCCATCTCCCGACAAGACCAACCATCATCGAGCCAGAGAGTGATACGAACAATGCGATCTCACTGGGTAACCTTCCAACAGCTGAAGCACCCACACCAAACCACTATCTGTAAAGAAAAGACAAATGTAAATCCTCTGAACCATAACTTTAATAGTTTACTTCTACTGCCCAAGACATTTCCCAAACTACCAAGCAAAGACCCTTCATAAACCTCTGACCCTGGCTCAACACAAATGTGACAAAATCTTTCCTACATGAAGAAACCCACCCCACAAACCACCCCCCAACACCCTAAAGGCACCAGCACCAAATTACCCCCACCCTAACAGCACCAGGCAGCACCCTGCCAAGTTCTCAACAACACATCTCCCAGCCTCTTGGAGCAAGCACTCTCATCATTTTTTAATGGAGAATTGCAAAATGACACATGAGCCTATCTAATAAAGATCTGCAAGACAAGCATTCCGATACTTTTGCTGTAATATATTTCTAACTTCCAAAGTTAGGATTGTCTTTCATTTTGAGAACATGCCATCAGAACTGTACAAAATGTTGACATTTTTAAACTAACTTTGAAAATCCATATATAGGGTTACACCGATTTCATTATGTAGGCCTCTAACTAAGAAGAGTATTCTGAACACTTATACCCAAACATTACTATCTGCTAAAGCTGACTCTGAAGTCCATTTAGGAAACATTTCCTCATACCTTCACTAGAACTGAATATTAACAAAAAAAAAAAAAAAAAAAGATTTCAAACTTGCCACAACTCCACTATCCTTTCATGTCTCTGTCCCAAAAGTTGATTTCAGGGAGAACAGTAGAGTGACACCACAGAGTTCAAGCCAGAGACTCAAAGCACGAGTATTCTAAAACGTGTCTTTTTTTTTTTTTTTTTTTAGGCTTGAAACACAGTTTTAATATAACTACACAAAACTCACTTAAGTGCTACACAAAGGTTCATAGGTTGGCACTAGGCTATCGGTCCTAGGGCCTATACAAGCCTAGCCATAACAGTTCCCTGGATATTTCTTCCCACAATATTTACTTCCCTGGACCCCTGTCTAGCAGGGCGACTGACATGATCCCCGGGGTGAATTTCCTATCTCCCATCCAATCGTCAAGGTTTCTTTTGAAGAGGGCCAAAGAGGCACTCTGCTTGACATGTATGGGCAGTCTATTCCAGAGTCTGGGGAGTCTCTGGGTCAGGAACCTATCCCTCCAGCATGTTTTGTTCATTGTGATGACAACATTTAGATCCCTGGAGTGTGTGGCTCTGAGGGATTGGGATTTCTTTAAGTGTCGCATGTCCAACAGCTCTGGGTTCGACATGGCCTTGTATGTTAAGCAGAGATCGCGACGATGTTAAGCAGACGATATGCGATAGATTATAGCTGGAGTTTTTTTAGATGGTCAGCATAGGGCATCTGCTTTAGGCATGTGATTCTTTTAGTGAGGTATTTCTGCATCCTTTCCAGTTGCAGATATCTTGAGAGGTACATACCAAATGAGGTGTTGTATTCTATAATGGGTCTAATAAGGGATGAGTACAGTGGGACAATGACCTCCTTTTTTCTGGATGAAAAGCCCTTAGTGATGAGGTGTGCCACATAGAAGGATTTCCTGACTGTTGTGGTGATGTGGTTTTCGAAGGTGAGACCACTGTCCACCTGTGTCCCTAAGTCTCTTAACACACTTTCATTGTTTAGTGTACTGCCACCTATGTGGTAATTCACGGGTACATGTTTTTTCCCAAAGGGGATAACTATACATTTATTGGCATTGAGCTTGAGCCCATGGCTTTGGCACCAAGCATCTGTTTCTGTAATGCCCTTTTGTAGAATATCCACATCATAATTTGGGATTCAATAATGGCTCCCAGTTTGTAGTCATCTGTGAACTTTGTTAGCCAAAGTCCCTTAGTGTTGGCCTGTACTTCAGAGAAGTAGATGCCAAACAAGAGTGGTCCCAGGACTGAACCCTGAGGTACTCCACTTGTCACTTGTCTGGAGCAGGATTTGGAGTCAGCTACTTTTACAGTATGGGTTCTGTCAGTAAGCCAGTTGGCAACCCATCGAGGGATGTAGGGATTAATGCCCAGCTTAGTAAGTTTATCTATGACTCCAGAGTGGGGGATGGTGTCGAAGGCCTTGGCGAGGTCCAGATAGGCTGTGTGGACTGCCTTATCCCTGTCCACAGCTCTGCCAACATCCTTAAAAACATGCTCCCTTATGTCAACAATCAAACGTCAAAACCTACATCGGAAACCCTGAACTGCTATTAACCATCAAGGTCATGAGTTTATGTTTAACCTTGTAATAGTTTCCTCATAACTTAACCAAATTTCAGCAAAAAGCCCTATTTGGGACCTCACCCACTGCTCTTTCATTCACCTCAAAAGAAAAAAAAATACCAAATTCATACTCAGTTTCTTGATCACAGACTCCCACTTCCTGAATTTATTCTAACTGCTTCTTGTCCAAATTCACCTTCCTAACTCCTGAATCACTCCCCTTCTTCCTACCTCATAAGTTCAGGGTCAACAACATAACATCCTGAACTTATATGCGATATTTGTTGCCATGCCATTGTCTTTCACTTCCTAAATTCACGGTCACTACTCAACTGTTCCATTCACTGATCATCTAAAGTAATCTTCAGGGTAACATACCTGCCACATTCATCTTCAGTACCTCAAAACGGGAGAGCTGAGAGAAATGTTTCCCATGAAGTTGGTGCCACAGGAAGTACAGCTATGCCTCTATGCTCATGAACACACACAGTGTCTGTGCAGCAGCAACCACGTTTCACCTCACTCTGGCCCCGTGAAAAACATTTGCGGCTTGGCTGTGGAAATTACCTCAGCAAGTGACCGCCTGAAACTCCCACCACTAATGATTCCCAGCTCAGCCAACTGATATAGGGGCCGTGAGCACTGAGCTGCCATACGTCTGAGCAAAAGTCAACACAGCAAGAACACTATTTTAATGTAATGTAAGGCATCGCCTCTACCTCCAGAACCACACAGACACACCTGCACTCACCGACACACTCACACACATGCCCGAGCACCTTCCACCTACCGGCCACTTGTCCTCACCCATAGATCATCAGGGCTGTATTCCCTAGTTATCTGCATTTACCCCATATTTTCTTTTGAGGGGGGGGAACCACACTTCTCCATTGAATAACCACTTGAATCAACATTCCTAAAGCAGACAGGGATGGATACAGAACTTACCTGCACGTTTATAAACTTAAGAGTCTCAAGGATGACTCGTGGAAATGGACTACTTATCCAAAACTTGCACAGGATAGGTTTTGGAAGAAACAACCCCATAAAATTTTAATTTTAAGAGATCAATCCTGCATCTTTATACAGTAATTTGTATAGCTTTTCAGTTACATGCAGCTGGCAGTCGGCGCCAGAATGGCACCCTTCAAACTAGTTAGTGGGTAGAAAAAAGCAAGAACATGCAGCCATTTAGGAAGAAAAAGTGAGAAAGTATAAATCATCCCTAAAGTCTGCCTAGAACACCAAAATAATCGCAAAACAGAGCTCCAGCATAAAGCAATTACCCAGCCAAACAAAACAGCCCATTCTTTGCATACAACGACAATGTACTACAAGTCCACAACTGTAAATCCACATGCCTCTGTCACCCCAGTTTCCCAGTCAGCTCTGTCCACCATCTCTACTTATCAATAACCCTTAAACAACCTACAGTTAACCAAAAGCACACACACATACACACACACACACACACACACACACACACACACACACATGCACGCACATGCACGCACATCTACAGACACACACACACATACACACACACATACACACACACACACACACACACACACACACACACACACACACACACACACACATACATACACACAAAGAAAAAAAAACTTTATGAAGTTAATAACCGTACCTACTGCACCCTTTCTCCATATAATACTCATTGCTTATCCAAGGCCTACTTGTACCAGCAGTACCTACAGGCCATCCTGGATGTAAACTCACAGTAGCAAGTTCACACCAAAATGTGATTACTTACTCAGCTACACTTGTCTAAACCCCTTAAGCCCCTCCCCACCCTTACCTCATTTCCTCCCAATCATCCCTCCCTCCATTTAACCTTTTCACCTCCCCAACCCACTTAACTCCCACTAATATATCAATCTCTCCCCTCTTGAAGATGTCCCAGGACATCTTGGTTTGTTGCTAAACCTCATATATTCAAAATGTTGTTGCCTCGTGTGAGTTCATTAAAATCTTGTATTCTTTGGTCATTATCTAAGAGAAATATGTTAAATTTATTTTGTTACTTATGTACTGGTCTATTCCTGGATGATTCAAATTCCCACATACAATTCTATTTCTTTGGTTATGCTTAAATAAAATTTATAAATCAAAGGTGACTTGTTTGATATAAGGGCTGCATTTAGTCCAGTCAATGGAACACATGTATTACCAACCCATATAATCTCTCTCACACACACACACACACACACACACACACACACACACACACACACACACACACACACACCACACACGTACATGCACATGCACATGTACGCACACTTTGTTATGTTTGAAATTGTGTGCATGTGTTTTTAGTGCAAGCAATTTCTTTCCCAGGGAAAGAAATCACTGTTTTGAATGTTTGCAGTTTAATGATGTCACTGATTAAGTGTCGATGAAGTGGTGTTTGATGGAATGATCGAGCATTTTGTATAGACCCATAAAAAGCAACTGTCACTTCAGCTTACATCACCTAAAGAAAAGTGCATATTTATTTTCCATAACGAAAGTTTGGCCCAGTCAGCAAATGACAAAACTTAGCATGTAAATCAATGAAGAGAAAATGTTAAACAACCTTCACAATATTTTTTTTTTAAATTCAGTTCATTATTCATGCTCTTAGTGTATAAAGTTTCTACTAATGATATATTAGGCTTTGGTGTGCATCAAAACCAACACTGGGCCTCAATATGAGTTAAAATCAGGAAGATGCACAAAATACCATATATTTTCTCATGTGTCATAAAGCAGATCTCTCATGCTTGAACTTTTAAATTTTGCCCTCATTTATACAAAGATTTGCTAAATTAGAAGCTTTTTTCTTTTATTTATTTTTTGTTTAGAATACTTTTAAAGATTTCTTTTAACACGAATAATCATTTCTGTAAGTGACATATATGAAGTGGAACTCTTCGTAAACAGTAATAGGATATCATCTAGAGTCTTATCTTATGCAAAAGTATTTATTTCTTGGAATTGTTCAGTGTCACTGCCCAAAAGTAGGTCAGCCTGAGAACTTTCATCTTGTGTTTCCTGAAGACAGTGTGTTATGATGCTGCGGATGGGAGTTGTTCTTAAGTGTTATTTGCAGTATAATCCAGAAATAATGCAGCAAATATTTCTATGAACAGATTAAAATCTTGACAGTTACAGTTAATTGTATTAATTTTGTTTTTTTATCATCAGTTATGTATATGCCTTGTAATTGTACTTTCCCTAAAAGTACATGTGTCAAAAGCAATACGAAAACAATAAGTTAGTGTCATCCCAGACTAATAGCTGACGGAAGCTGCAGGATGTAAGGCTACCATTGTTAAGCAGTACATCTGATGGCAAACTGACTGCATTTTATAAAATAATATTGGTTCTTTAAAATACTAGGAATTAACTTGCTAATGGTTGCTAATTTTTAAAAATGAATACTCTTACAGTACTATTTGATGAGTTTGTATAAAGAAGTATTGGCAAAATCTACATGTATTGTATTTCTGGTAGAATGTACTATTATTGTTAAATAGACTGCCAAATGCATCACTCTGATATAATCATAGATACATGAATGGTATCTTGCTAATTCTTATCACAAACATAAATTAGCTATTACAGTGACTCCATACTGAAATGCTGTCACTGATAGTGCCATGCGCCAACAAGCCAAAAATAAAAGACTGAAAACCTAGAAAAATAGTGAATCTTGAAGATCACTCTTCTTTTTTAAACTTCTTTTTTTGCAGAGGTGTAAGCCCCCCTACACCTCACACCCTCCCAAATGCATATAAATCAAATCTGAGGTCACCATACCTCAGAGAAAAAGGAATATCCTGAGAATGGCCATCTTGGACTTAGTATTTGTAAAGCCATTTTTCCGTGTTGCATGACTTGGGCGAGTGGGTCTCAACATTCCAAATGGTTACTATTCTGGTGTGGTCATGCGTGGTTATTATTCTTACTGGCACTAATTGTCCTCACAAACTGGCTCTTTGGACACCTGTTTCCTACAATAAATCAAGACAGTATACTATAGGAAATTATATGGTAAACTAAATGTATTACAGTTAAAAGTGTCAACATCGGGTCTATATTGAATGTCCAAACATTCAAAATTCCAAATCTCATATGGTTGACACCATATGATCAGATTTTGAATGTCTGAACATTGTAACAGAGATCCCCATAAGGGAATATTTCCCTTTTCTGCACTGTAGTACTATCTCAGAGTTGGTATATTTAAAGAGCAGGGGGGTGTGGGTTGCAAGGATGCTTGCCCCCCTGCTTAAAAGTTTCAGGTAGGTGTTTTGTGTACTTTATTAAATATTTGGACTTTTGAAAGTTCGAGCATATGGTGTTGACCATTTGAGAGTCGAACTTTCAAACATTCGATTATCTAATATAGACCCGCAACATGTTAGAGCACTCCATTAACATCATATTGTACAAATGATCATCAAAAGCAGTTTGTTGTTGTTAAATACGTTTGTGAATTGTGTAGTAAAACATTACTAAATACCTCTATTGCCCAAATACTGGACATAATACATACTCATTTTGATATTTTGTGCGTGTCTAAGAAATAGAGTTTATGTGAAACTTTATGACGTACCTGCATCATTAATTGTTGCTGTTGTTCTATGAAATCCACTTCTTCAGGAATGAAGATCAGTCATAAAAAGTAATTCTGGAAGCAGAATTAGTATTGGGATTCTCCTTATAGTTGACAAAATGTTATGTGGAAGAGACACCAGACAGAATGTTATGAATCTCCTCAGTCTTAATTTTACCTGCATTGTGGATCACACTGTCCTTGAAAATTTACTTTTCTCAGAAGTTACCTTGGAACAAGTCTTAAAATCACTGTCAAATGTTAAAAATAATTCTTCCATGGGACCAGACAATATACCAGGCTGCATTGTCATCAGCACCACATATTCACTGCCTGAGTCTTTACTTAAACTGTTCAACCTCAGCTTATCTACAGGTTTGATAACTAGAAAAGAGTCACTGTGACTCCCTTAGACTCAGGTAATTATGGCCTCATCAGCCTCATCAGCCTTACATGCAAAACCATGGAACACATCATAGCAGAACTCATTTTGCAGACATAGACAAGCTAACTGCTCTAGATTCCCATCAGTTTAGTTTTGTGAAGGGCAAATCCTGCCAAATTAACTGAGAAAGCTTCTTTGAAAAGGTTACATGCAAGGCCTTTGACACTATTCCTCTATGCTGGTATTATTGAAAAATTAAACAAGCTTAATGCAAATCTCTGCATGGCCTGCTGGATTGCAAATACAAGTAAACAAAGTGCCACATCAACAAGTCTCTAGGTTATTACATTTATTCGGGTGTATATTAGAACATCGAAAGTTTAATGGTTCGAATCACTAAAGGTCGACCTTCAATGATCGAACCATTAAAATTTAGAATGTTCAGAAAAAAAAATTAAAAAAAAAAAGAAAATCGAATGGATTTCTGTTTACCCATTTGACGTTCTGCAGTTTCGCTATTCTCATGTCGACAATGTCGGCTTTCGAGAATATAATAGGTAACCCATTTATTCAACATAAAGGTAAAAATAAATGGGCTAAGCACTTTCATGATACAATAGATCACTTCATCAGACAATCACATTTAAAAGAAGAACCATCTATATAGCAATAGCACTGTGACATCATTACCTGTTTCAAGAAGCATGTAAAAAATGTTTAACAATAAAAAATTACATCACATAATAGCAATATACTTACAAAATACCAAAATACATATATATATATATATATATATATATATATATATATATATATATATATATATATATATATATATATATATATAAAATATAGACACACACATTTTAATGTGGGAGTGGACGTGCCTTCAACATAGGCTTCAGGGAAACAACTTGGAAACTTATCTGCGTGGAGTGATAAAATCCAGGCTTGTTCTCTTGCCTCTGTCTTGCTCTTAAGATCCCTGCCCTTAACATCAGTTCCAACTACCTCCAGTGCCAGAAACTTAAATTTTTGGGAGTTCCCTTCAGCCAGCACATGGTGTGCTAATGCATTTTCCTGCCTCCCATTCATAATTTCTCTCAAGTGTTCTAAAATCTGTTCCTTAAAGGAACAATTGGTTTTCCCTATGTAAAATGCATAACAGAGGGTGCAGAATGCCAAATAAACTAAATTCTTAGTAGAACAATTTACATAAAACATGTACTCAACAGAAAAACCTAAGTAGGGATTTTAAAAACCATGCAAGGTTGTATAAAACTACATGCACTGCATTTTCAACAGGGATAAGTGCCTTGCCGCTGGGACTGCAGAAACCCTCCTAATGCTCCCTTTCTTTCGCATAGTTGTCTCTTCAGATTGAGGTTGTTTCTAAAAGAAAACCGTGGGACTTCTGATACAACTCCACTCAATTCCTCAGAGACAGTTATAATCCCCCAGTGTTTCTTTACTGTATCACAGAAAGTTTTTACATCACTTGAAAATGTGAGTGGAACCCTCACTGTACATTGTGGAACAGATATAGGGGATGCCTCTCCCTCAGATAGCTGTTGGGCATAATAAGCTCACCCTTTGCCTTTCCTTTCTTGTCAGACATGGGCTATACAGCTATCTACCTCATCCTATGCATAGCCTCTTGCTAAAAAGTCATACCTCTGACTATCAAACTCCTTCTGCAGGTGGTTGTCATCATTACAGAGCCTCATATATTTTAAGCACTGACCCCTCAGCACATTCCTCATTACATGCTGAGGATGCATGCTCTTCTTATGCAGTAATACAGTCTTCCTAGTAGCCTTTTTAAAAACCGTGGTCTTAACACATCCCAATACTGATTTACTGATGGATATGTCTAAAAATGCAATCTCTTTGTCAGAAGGTGTGTATGAGAATCTCAGGAAATCAGTGGTAAAATGTAAAAACATAACAAATTCTGCTAGCAATTCAAGGGAGCCATCCCATAATAAAAGGATACCATCCACAACTCTTTTGTAGTACAAAATATGATGATGGAACATGTTACCAATTAATACTGTTCCATTGTGCCAATGCTAGTTTGGCGTAGCTATTAACACATGCTGTGCCCATTGCCACACCCACCTTCTGCAGAAAAAACAAGAAAGTCCTCACATTCTCTACCCCCCAAACATTGAGGATAACCATAAAAAATGCAACATCCATTGTCACAAAATGAAAATCAAGAAGTTCAATATACTCAGATACTCAGTGGTGTAAACTCTGCAATTATAATTTTGTATCTTTTAAAACTGCTTCCACACCACTCAAAACTTCACTGAGCATCTTGTCTATCAGTATAGAGAGGAGTTCTGTCGCCCAACCTTTACTAGATAAAATGGGGTGCATTGGTGGTCGAACAGGATCCTTATGTACTTTTGGTAACCCTTAAATTATGGGTATAACAGCATGCTCAACATTAAAGTACTGATAAAGATCCTCTAATATCATTCCTGTTATGAGAAGATCAAAAATCAAAAAGGCTACCTTCTCAGTAATTGCTGCAACCTGTTGTCTAGTGGTCATCAGATAAATAGTGCTACTTTATTGCAGGATGACACTACTTATCTGATAATCACTAGACAACAGGTTGCACAGACTTATTTGAAGATGAAAGTACAAATTATGAAGAAAAGGAAAATAAAATTATATGAGCATAATAAGGAGAAAGTTAAAAATATAGATATACTGTTCAGGCAGAGATTTTTTTGAAAAATTAAACAAGCTTAATACAAATCCCTACATGGCCTGCTGGATTGCAAATCCAAATAAACAAAGTGCCACATCACCAAGTCTCTAGGTTATTACATTTATTCGGGTCTATATTAGAACATCAAAAGTTAAAAGTTTGAACCACTAAAGATCGACCTTTAATGATCGAACCATTAAAATTTCGAATGTTCAGATAAAGTAAATAAAAAAAAAAGAAAATCAAATGGATTTTCGTTTACCAGTTCGACATTCTGCACTTTCGCTAGTCTCGTGTCGAGAATGTCAGATTTAACATTGTCGCCTTTCGAGAATATAATAGGTAACCCATTTATTCAACATAAAAGTAAAAATAAATGGGCTAAGCACTGTCATGATACAATAGATCACTTCATCAGACAATCACATTTAAAAGAAGAACCATCTATATAGCAATAGCACTGTGACATCATTACCTGTTTCAAGAAGCATGTAAAAAAATTGTAACAATAAAAAATTACATCATGTTATAGCAATATACTTACAAAATACCAAAATACAAAACTTTAAACCATATATATATATATATATGTATATATATATATATATATATATATATATATATATACACATATATATATATATATATATAATATAGACACACACATTTTAATGTAGGAGTAGGCATGCCTTCAGCATAGGCTTCAGGGAAACAACCTCACTTAGTCCTGGAAACTTATTTGCTTGGCTTGATAAAATCCAAGCTTGTTCCCTTGCCTCTGTCTTGTTCTTAAGATCGCTGCCCCTAATATCAGTTCCAACTACCTCAAGTGCCAGAAACTTAATCTTATGGGAGATGCCTTCAACCAGCACATGGTGTGCTAATGCATTTTCCTGCCTCCCATTCCTAATTTCTCTCAAGTGTTCCAAAATCTGTTCCTTAAAGGAACAATTGGTTTTCTCTATGTAAAAAGCATAACAGAGGGTTAGAATGCCAAATAAACTAAATTCTTAGTAGAACAATCTACATAAAATATGCACTCAACAGAAAACCCTAAGTGGGGATGTTTAAAAACCATATCAGGTTGTATAAAGCTACACGGACTGCATTTTCAACAGGGATAAGTGCCTTGCCACTGGGACTGCAGAAACTCTCCTAATGCTTCTATCGCATAGTTGTCTCTTCAGATTGAGGTTGTTTCTAAGAGAAAACCGTGGAACTTCTGATACAACTCCACTCAATTCCTCAGAGACAGTTATAATCCCCCAGTGTGTCTTCACTATATCACAGAAAGTTTTTACATCACTTG
Source organism: Protopterus annectens (assembly GCF_019279795.1). Taxonomy (NCBI): domain Eukaryota; kingdom Metazoa; phylum Chordata; order Ceratodontiformes; family Protopteridae; genus Protopterus; species Protopterus annectens. The sequence goes on along the minus strand of NC_056728.1, from coordinate 797,970,026 downwards.
AAAATGTGAGTGGAACCCTCACTGTACATTGTGGAACAGCTATAGGGGATCTCTCCCTCAGATAGCTGTTGGGCATAATAAGCTCACCCCTTGCCTTTCCTTTCTTGTCAGACATGGGCTATACAGCTATCTACCTCATCCTATGCATAGCCTCTTGCTAAAAAGACATATCTCAGACTATGAAACTCCTTCTGCAGGAGGTTGTCATCATTACAGAGCCTCATAGATTTAAAGGACTGCCCCCTCAGCACATTCCTTGTTATGTGCTGAGGATGCATGCTCTTCCTATGTAGTAATACAGTCTTCCTAGTAGCCTTTTTAAAAACCTTGGTCTGAACACATCCCAATACTGATTTACTGATGGATATGTCTAAAAATGCAATCTCTTTGCCAGAAGGTGTGTATGTGAATCTAAGGAAATCAGTGGTAAAATGTAAAAATATAACAAATTTTGCTAGCAATTCAAGGGAGCCATCCCATAATAAAAGGATATCATCCACAAATCTTTTGTAGTACAAAATATGATGATGGAACATTTTACCAATTAATACTGTAATTACTTCCCATTGTGCAAATGCTAGGTTGGCGTAGCTATTAACACATGCTGTGCCCATTGCCACGCCCACCTTCTGCAGAAAAAAACTCTCATCAAAAATAAACACATTATTTTCTAAAAAATTCCAAAAGAGTACAGATAAGCTTAATCTTGTCACAAGAAAATCCATCTTTCCCAGTCAAGAAAGTCCTCACATTCTCTACCCCCAAGCATTGAGGATAACCGTAAAAAATGCAACATCCATTGTCACAAAATAAAAATCAAGAAGTTCAATATACTCAGATACTCAGTGGTGTAAACTCTGCAATTATAATTTTGTATCTTTTAAAACTGCTTCCACACCACTCAAAACTGCACTGAGCATCTTGTCTATCAGTATAGAGAGGAGTTCTGTCGCCCAACCTTTACTAGATAAAATGGGGTGCATTGGTGGTCGAACAGGATCCTTATGTACTTTTGGTAACCCTTAAATTATGGGTATAACAGCATGCTCAACATTAAAGTACTGATAAAGATCCTCTAATATCTTTCCTGTTATGAGAAGATCAAAAATCAAAAAGGCTACTTTCTCAGTAATTGCTGCAACCTGTTGTCTAGTGGTCATCAGATAAATAGTGCTACTTTATTGCAGGATGACACTACTTATCTGATAATCACTAGACAATAGGTTAGACAGACTTATTTGAAGATGAAAGTACAAATTATGAAGAAAAGAAAAATAAAATTTATGGTTATAATAAGGAGAAAGTTTTATATATATATATATATATATATATATATATATATATATATATATATATAGAGAAAGTTAAATATATATATATATATATATATATATATATATATATCTATATATATATATATATATATATATATATATATGTATACTGTTCAGGCAGAGATTTTTTGAAAGAAAAAAGATGTATATACAGATTCAAGGATTGGGTGTTGGTAAAGCTGCATAGAATTGAGAGATCTGGCTAGTGGGAGCTTGATCTCTCACTTTTTTGAGCAAGTTGCAGTCAGCAAATGTTTTACAAGCTGCTAGCATGTAAGTGCATGTAGTAGACCAGAAAATGGAAGTCACAAACAAGATGGAGAATTAAAATATAAGTAGAAGCTATTAATACTGTGGAGCAGTATGTAAGACAGATGTATGAAGAATCTTGGAGAAAGATGTATGGGTGACACAGTGGTGCAGCTGTTAACGCTGTCACCTTACAGCAACAGGTTCCCTGGTTTGATTCTCGGCTGGAGTGCCTTCTGTGTGGAGTTTGCATGTTCTCCCTGTGTTCGCATGGGTTTCCTCCAGGTACACCGGTTTCTTCCCACATTCTAAATGCATGCTTCTGGAGCATTTCTCCCCATGCCTCCGCTGAAAACAGGATCTCTGGAACCTAGTCGGACTTTCCCGGTCAACAAATGTTAAATAAATAAAATAAATAAGTATATGGAAAGTAAAAAAAGAAAACAGATGGAATTTATAAGAAATTAATTAAAAGAAGTAGTAAATGAGAGTAAGGAAGACCTGACACATGTAGTATATGGACTTGGGTGTGTTTTTTAATATGTAAGTGACAGATGAAGAGAAGGAGGGATTTTTGGAAGTAAAAAATAAATGGTCAAATGAAAAAAGAAGAAATGTATAAAGGTGTCATAAAGATTATATGGAAAAGGAATACAAAGAAGATATTACATTTTTGAAGGCCAATGATGCTAGGGAATACAGATTGTAAAATATATAGGAAAATTATTAAAAAAATTATGATGGATGCTTTGGATGAAATAATGACTGAGGGTGGATATGATTTAAGTGAAAGCAATGTAAGTAAGATGCTTATAATAATAAATACATGAAATGAGCATGGTGAAGGAAAATAGTTGCCTCTGATGTGGGAAAACCATTGGTGGTATAAGTCATATTGAAATATGGCATATTTTTAAATAATATGATAAATGAAAGATGGTTATTATTCAATTTCCAAAGTATAATGGGTATCAGTTAAAGTGAATGCTTAGAAGTGAGAAAATATTTAGAAGGAGATGAAACAAGGGTATTACATGATATGTGACTACTTTGGATGAATTAAATCAAACAAATCAATTGAATGGTGTACAAGAAGCAAGATGGAGGAATATTGATGAATATAACTGCCATTGATATTGCCTCATGAAGATGATTTAGTATTAATAGCAAAATAAGTAATGATAAAAACCGAAATGTTGTTGGGAAAAGTGGGTTTATATTCAAATAAACAATAAAAAATAAAAGATGTGGGTAAGTAGAGCAGAGTGGGGGACTTTATTTTATACAATATAAGATTGGTATATTATGTATGAATTTTGGAAAATATCAAGTTGTGATTGAACAATGGAAAAAATTGCTGAAAGGAACAATATAAGAAAATAGATATTCATGAAAGATATTTAAATGATCTTACATGTATGTCAAGGAAATGTCAAGGAAATTAGCTTCTTAGCATTTTTCTCATACATTTTCAAGAATTAATCCAGTAAAATGAGGAAAAGTATATAATGAGAAAAAATGGGGGCTGGGGGCTTCATTTAAAAAATCATGTTTTTTTTTGTATTTGGTTCACACTTGTTTTGAATATTAAAAATGGTACACAAAAAAGAAGAGCAGTACTACAAATGTTGTTGATTGTACAAGAAAGAAATAAAGTACAAGAAAACAAAAAGAGAATATGAAAATATGGAAGGAAAACAACATGAAAATTACGTATGAAAATAATGAAAGAAAAATGTTTTTGTATTTCAATGGGAAAATATAGGAAAGGATGTTAAGGATGAAATTAAGGAAAAGAAAAGAGATTTTAAATGTTTTATGGGGTATTTTTATGGAGGCTTATGTCAGATGAAATGCCTATAAAAGAAAATATGACATATAAGATATTTGAAGAAAGGCTCCATGATGTGAATTTGAAGATATACTGCAACATTGTTTTTTGGATTGCTGAGGCAAGAGTTTTTGGAATGTTTTCAGAAAGATTTACAAATGGAAATTATTTGATAATATGGACATGGACATCAACATGACATTATTTAGGAAATATGAAGAAGAAACTACCATAGAATAAGGTACGTGGGATGCGATTTTGTTTCTTATAGTTTTTGTTGAAAAGAAGATGTTCAAAAAGGGACAATTAAGAAATAATTCTGTAAATAAAAAGATGACTGTGGTTGCAGGAATTGGAGACCAATTGATGAGGAATACTGACATGTATATAATAAAAAATTACATGATATGATATGTGCAATGTATAAATATGTGGGGAAATAAACAGAGGGCAGCCACGGTGGTGGAGCTGTTAGCATTGCCACCTCACAGCAAGAGGTTCTCCGGTTCTATTCTTGGCTGGGGTGCTTTCTGTGCGGAGTCTGCATGTCCTCCCTGTATTCACGTGGGTTTCCTCCGGGTGCTCCCGTTTCCTCCCACATCCCAAAGACATGCTGTAGTTGGATTGGACACTCTAAATTGGCCCTAGGCATGAGTGTGTGTGTATGCCTTCCGTGGAAGGTTTGGCGTTGGGCTGGCAACTCGACATCGTTAAACTCCACTGTCAATTATGAGCGGACAGGTGATCCACTGTGGTGACCACCAACTGGGAAAAGAAGAAGAAGAAGATGTAGGAAAAAAAACATTTACTTTTTCAGTAAGTGCTGTGGGATCTTTTCCACTCACCTGAGCTAACCCCAACTCAGGGGTGATGGGGCCATGATTTCAAAACTCATCTAAAAGATGTCAGTCCCAGGAATGCAGCATCCACTTTATGGTCCACTGCAAAGTTCCAATCAAATCAAACAATAATCATTAAGGTCTCTGTACATTAGGAAAACATTCTGAAACTCTTAATTTTTTTTAAAAAAATCCCATGAATATAAAATATCTTTAATAAAGCTATAAAATGCTTTAAAATAATTGTTCCATTTTTTTATAGGTGCTAATAATAAACAAAGAAAATACCCAAGCTGAGATTAAAGAAAGTAGATAACTATATTCTGCATAATACTATGTTATAGGAAGTTATGCCTGATAAATCTCCTTTGCTGTTAATAATTAAAGAGCACAAGTATATTATTCAAAAAGTTTCCATATTGTTTGAATGAAGCTCTAAAACTAAAATATGTAAAGTAGCTATTCAGTTGCATTTTCCACCATAACACCTGTTCATCTGATGATAGGTTTTGCATTGCTGCATGTTTTGGATAGTTTTTTTTATACAATCACATACATTTTTTATAAATGAACCAGAGGAATTTTAAACATTTATAAGTACTATATCACATCAAAAGCCTGTCAGGATGAATATTTGTCTCACAAAGTCAATAACTGGTGATACATAATTCTGAATAATAAAACACATTTAAAATGTAATTGCATGAAAGGAATAACATTCTTTCTTTTTGATATAACCATAGGAGAAGACAAGTCCCATTTTCCCAAATCATATTCAAACATTAGCAGCTGGAAACTCTGAATTCATTCAGATTAATACAAAAGATGATTTATTTATTAAGTTCCAGGATTCCCCTGTAAATAACATTAGAAATTAAATCACCACTATTAAACAGATGATGCAGAAAAAGATCTTGGATGTAGGAAAATCCAGTAAGTTCAGTAGCATGTTACTAATCCACAGCCTGGGATTCTCCTCTAAAAGATGAACCAACAGATCTATTAAATAATGTCATTTTACAGAGATTTAGCAAGTCAAAAATGTTGGATGTTCAGTGAAGCAGGTTAAGAAATGTATGTACAAAAAGAAATAGATCTCCGATCCATAAGAAAATGCTGTCCTAAAAGGGACTAAAGTGATCAGATATGGTAAATAATTTTACCATTCTGGAAGAAAAAAAACATAGAATAACTTTGGGTGCCAATGTTTAAAATGTAATCTTTGAGATTTGAAAGATATTTTAGATTCACTCTTGTGTTATTGTTTTGCCACAAGCATTTTACAACTAGTTTATTAACTCATTCATCCAATAGAGCTCTTGATGTTTCCACTGTAACTGCCAATGGGCAGTGCCTAAGTTTTTTGAAAGAATAAAATTATGTCCTCAAATTTGAAATAAATGTTCATTTTTCTGGAACCATAGAGGTTACTAAAAAGTGTAAATTTCAAACTCTTCAGCACAATCTATTTTTATAGTGGTTCTATGTCTTAAACAGGGTTTTATAAGTTACAGTAAACACATTGGGCCGGATTCACGAAGGCTTGCACAGAGTCTAAGAGTAGAGTAAAACTCCATGCAGCCACCATGTCTGCCGAGCGATCCAGGAACAGCCGGTAGGGGCGTGCAACAGAGCTCCTAAAACGACTCTTACACGGACAGGGCTAGGATATGCAAAAGCTATGCAAATGAGGTAAATTTGCAATCCAGGAAACCCGAACCTGTCCGAGTAAGAGTAGTGTTATTTGCAGAAATGTAATCCATTGACAACTGAGTACGGTTCTGCAAATAGCAAAATGGAGCTGTGACAGCTCCAAAAAAAGGATACATCCAGTTGAGGAAGCATGCCAATGGCCAAAAATACAGCCATTGGCAATGTTCACTGATGCAAAATAAAAATAAAAGAATTTTTTTTTATCCCGATCGGCGGTGTTTAAGAGTAGCACAGCACCGCGCAAATGCGCTGCACTCTAAAAACCAGAAAAACAATAATTAAAATCCACAAATGTGGATTTTATTGTAATTCTTAATTTACAATGCAAGGGAATGGCAGGCCGAAGACAACATGGCTACCGAGTAGAGGTTGCTAAGGGGGGAAGCTCAGTCTAAGAGATGTAACCAAGCATTAGTAGGCAATCCAATGCAAATGAGGGTAAGGATAGTGAATCCCAAGTTTACATAGCAAATGAGCACAGACAGTGGAGTGTAGGAGTAGGATAAGGGGAGTACCAGAGTAGAAGATAGGTTACATCATGAGGGGGGTATGTATGAAAGAAGTGAAGCTCATTGGAGCAGAGTGGCATGTGTTTGCTGTCAGTTGCTCATGACTGGAAGAGGTGTGTCAACAGGCACCCTAGCTAAAGGCAAGAAATTGAAGGTGTATGCCATGGATAACACTAAAGTTTCTTGTAGAAGTGCTTGCAATGTGTTTGCGCATGGGTGTGCGCCCGTACATCCGAGTAAGACTGTGTGCGCCTGTGTGCACGCCTTTAAGCCGGAGTAAGCATGTCTAAGGTTGTTTAAAGTTGTCTAAGTGTGTTTGCACCTGTGTGCATATGTTTTAGCAAGAATAAGCAAGTTTTAGTCCATGTAAGCATGTGTGCGCATGTGTGAGCTGGTGTGCACATGTTTGCGCTTTTGTGCATGGCGCTGCCCCACTGAGGAAACAGAAAGGGAAAAGGAAGCACAACAAATAGTAGGACATTAACCAGGGAGTACTAGCAGAGCTAGCAGGTGAAAACAATCAGAATCAGGTAATTACACAGGCAGTACACTAGCCCAGACCAGCCCAGCACTTAAAACTCTGCAAACAACATTCCACTAAGTTTCTCTCAGAGACACTGCAACACTGCAGTAAGCTAATAGAAGTGTAAACTGAAAAAGCTTTACTGAAACAAAGAAATGTTACGGGCTGCCATTGCTGTTATAAGGTGACATATGCAACATGCTGAGGGTGGTGACAATGCGAATGCTGCTAGACAACCCACAGTGAGGAGATGGAGAAAAGTGTACAGGCCCAGGGTAACCTATCAGGGGCTACTTGAGCTGGATATAGTGGAGTGCTATAGAGTGGACAGAGACCTCATGCAGCAAATTGTTGAGCTGTGCAGGCCACGCCTCACACACAGAACCAACAGAGGGGAACACATCCCAGTGGAAACCAAGGTATGTGTTGGCCTAAGAATATTAGCAACAGGTACCTTCCAGAGACCAACTGGTGATATGATGGGGATATCACAGGCATCAGCATCCAGGGTACTGCACCAGTTCCTGGATGCAATGTCAGCACATGTCGGTGATCATGTATATTTCCCCAATTCCTGTGAGGTATTGGCCAGCAATATGCATCTCTTCCAGCAAATAGCAGAATACCCTGAGGTAGTGGGTGCAATAGACTGCACGCACATACGCATCAAAGCACCAGCCGGTGAGCGGGGTAGGGTCTACTTTAACCGCAAGGGCTTCCCCTTCATCAACTGCCAGGTTGTGTGTGATGCCCAGGACATAATAGTGAATGTGTGTGCTGGCTGCCCTGGAAGCTACCATGATTCCCATATCTGGCATCTGACACAGCTCTACCAGACATTTGCCAATGGGGATGTCCCTCATGGTCACCTAGTGGGGGATGCTGGCTATAAACTGGAGCTGTGGCTGATGACACCCATCAGAAATGCACACACACCTGAACAGGAATGCCATAATGAGGCACACGCACAAACACGAAATGTAATTGAGCGTGTGTTTGGGCTGCTCAAGTCACGGTTCCGGTGCCTGGACACATCTGGTGGAGCCTTGCAGTACTCACCAACTATATGTACCCAAATTGTCATGGTATGTGCTATGCTACATAATATGATCCTGCAAAAACAGCTGCAGCAGGAGCAGCACAGGCCTGGGCCAAACAGCCCCCCACCATTGCCAAGGCCATCACAGGCAGAGCATGACTCGGAGGAGGAACAACCTGAGCCTGCCCCAGTTGGCAGAAGGAGGCGTGCCCAGTATGCTTTGGCCTTGGCAAAGAGGCAATGCATAGCACATACACTGGCTCAGTAGGAACCCTGGAAATGATACCCCCCTCTCTGACACGCACATATAGTAAAAGGGATGCCTAACTTGACGCTACCTGTTTTCAAACATGTATAGGGAGTGTAGTATGTGCATCTGACATAGGCAGCCCTGCAGCACCACCTGAGGCATGATTGCCATGTGTTAAGCAATATAAAGCAGTACTAAACAGCTTTTACCTCCATTCAGTATATGTAAACAAAATTGTACACACTAACTAGCACAACTGTGGTCAATGTTGAGCAATATTGGGCAACGTTCAGCAATGTTGGTTAACATTGAGCAATGTTGGAAAAGCTTGGTCTAAGTTGGGCATAGCTGAACAAAAGCCAGCATGTTCATATTTGCTCTACTGGCCCTTAAGCAGTCTGGTCTGCTTAGTATGAAAATATAAAGCAGTGACAGGCCTCGAACCCAGGATACTGTGCACTATAGTCATAGTATTGAATCACTAAACCATGACAGTTTTTAGTGGTCAGCCTGTATGAAGAAATGTTGATAAGTCTATGCAAAGTATCTCATGGAAACCCTGCAGGCACAGCATAATCCCTGTCGAGTTATGACAAAAAGGTGAGCCCTGCAGCAAGAATAGAACCTGATTTTCAACACACATATAGTATAAATGTTAATATTGGTCATGTTCACACACATCAATAAATGTAGTGGACCTCAGACAGCAACATATTGAAAGGTCACACTGGGCATGCTCCTGAGACAAATGTCAGGCAACAAAACACTGAAAGGCTGAACTGGGCATGCTCGCACACTTAGGCCATGTCTGAGTACAGCAGTGGGCCACACATATCCGGCAGTTGCATCTGTTAACCCAGGAACCTCTCACTATTCACCAGTCCGCCTTGTGCACACAGTTATATGACAACAGACACATTTATAATATAGTGGAACCCTGTCATAATCAAATATGTTCTGCAGATACTTAGGTTGTTCATAGAAAGTGGGAAAGCAAAGAAGAAAAAAAAACTGCAATCAGTATCATCAATAAACAATGTGCACCCCGAACATTATCATAGGTTCAGAGGTTGATACTAGGCTATCTGCCCTAGGGCATGTATAAGCCTAGCCAGAGTGTGTTTGGCTTTCACAACCCTGTTAGATTAGTAGACTGAGCCTGTGAATAGTAGGTCACACAAGATAGCCCATTTACGTTTAGTTTATTGTGCCTCTGTCTAGCAGGGACCCAGAAGATATCCCAGGGGTAAACATACGATCACTCATCCACTTGTCAAGATGTCTCCTGTAGGTGGTCAGTGGGGGGCTCTGCCTATGCGGGACTGGGATCTCATTCCAGAGTGAGTGGAGCCTCCGGGTTAAGAATCTGTCCCTCCAGCATGTCCTATTAATATCTGTGCTGAGGTTTAAGTCCCTGGATCATGTAGCTCTAAGGGATTCGGATATCCTGAGGTGGGGCATGTCCATTAATTCTGGGTTGGACATGGCTTTAAACAACAGGCACAGATCGCATCCGAGTAGGCGGTAAGCGACTGAGTAGAGCTGGAGTTACTTTAGCCGAACTGCGCAGGACATCTGTGTGAGTCCCTAGATCTACTTGGTGAGGTACTTTTGTGGCCATTACAGTTGCTGCAGGTGTCGGGTAAGGTACATCCCAAATGGGGCATTGTATCCAAGCATGGGCCTGATGAGTATAGGGGCACAATGACCTCACTTGATCTAGATGTGAAACCTTATGGGATAAGGTGGGCTATATAGAAGGTCTGTCTAACCACTTTGGCAACGTGATTGTCAAAGGCGAGAGTACTAACTACTCGTGTCCCCAAATCCCTAATAACTCCTACCGTACGTAATACAAAAAATGCATTCAGTTCAACTCAATACCTTGTAAGCACCAATCTGAACGCGAAAGTACATCCAAATGTCCCAAACAGTAAAACAACAAAAATCCACTGTTATAAGTAAAAACAGCGATACAGTTTATTTCACAACGTTAAGCGCTTTCACTCACTAACATGTGAGCTTCATCAGAACAAATACAATTCATATTCAAACAGTTTAAATAACTTAGTTGGTGCCAAAATTTAAAACCAATACTCCCATTCTTAAAGCAACATACTACACTTGTACAAAATTCATATAAACCTATATAAAATAATGTGAATAACTTATATCTAACTCCACTGCTATATTTTAAAAATATATGATAAAAATAAATAATAAATGTTTATTATCAAACATATCTAAAAATGCATATAATTGACAATTGATTACATCAATGACATTATATAATAAATATCATATAGAATTAAAAAACTGTTGTAATACATGTCAAGACCTATTCATCTTCTTCTGTCTAAAAGAGGTTTGATAGATATATACTCATTTAATCCAGGGGGGGGTGGCATCAGTAAACAGCTGCCACCATACTTCTCTACAGGCCAAAATATTTTTGACATCACCCCCCTCTAGGATCAGGAACTATATTTTCCAATATACCAAAAGTAAATTTGTGTTCAGTTCCAAATTTCTCTACATGCCTATAAAGTGCATTATTATTATCCTTAGACCTTATACTATATAAATGAGCGTATATCCTCTTCTTAAAACACCGCTCCGTTTTTCCTATATAGTATCCAAAACATTCCGTGCACTTGGCCAAGTATATCACATACCTAGTGGCACAATTCCCTTTCACAAACCTAATCCTAGTTCTATTAATATTGTTCAGGATCAGTCCATCACTTTCATTAATAACATAACATTGATTACATGCCCCACATTTGGTTGTGTGTTTGTATATATTTTCCATTCCCTTATTTAGTATACCTCTCTCTAAGTATCCTTTCACATTTCTTCCCATTTTATACACAAATGTGGGTTTTAAACCTACACTTTCCTTGATTTCTTGGTCTGCCACTAATACATTCCATGCATTAGATATAATTTTCTTAATATTTTCTGTGTATGGACCATACTCTACTACGCATGCTCTATTGTAATTTTTTGGTGTTATTGCATTCCCAGTATTTACTTATTTACTTATTGGGGAAAAAATGAAATGTCATCAATTCTGTTAAACTTGACAACGCATATCTATCCAAGTGTATTGATATTCATATAGTCCCGATGGGTCTACGATTTTTTAAGACACCAATGGGTGTAGATTTATCTATTAACAACAAAATTGAATTTGTTAAGTTGTTTGACTCTTTTGGAATGCAATATATGAATTTATTGATTAAATGTAATGATGAGAAGTTATGTAAATTGATGAATGAAGTTGAACAGTTAAATGAAATTATTATTAATGATTTAATGTTCCCTCAATGGGAAAGGTTATATGTTAAACAATTTGATTTGGCAGAACAAAAAACAAAAAAGGTATATGAGAAAAAATGTAAGAAAATCAAAAGAGATACAGAACAATATAGTAAGGGCACCTCATATTTTTGGGGTGAGGTTAAACATTTGAATGTATCTGAACATATACCTAACAATACAGGAAGGTATTATGGAGAGGGGACAAACAAGGTTGATACACAGTTCAATTATATGGATAGTTCAAATTTTTACATGGAAATGAAGGACAGAAAATACAAGGGATGGAAAAGGGGAGGCAAGTGGAGAAAAAAGAGCTACAATTATTAAACACTGATGGTCAACAAAGTGGGATTGATGTTAGTGTAGAAAAAAGTGAAATAGTAGTTGATGGACCAGTGTATCAGTATAATCACTTTAATATATACAATTACACTCAATTTCCTATCAACAGAACTCACTTTGATTTATTGTCCAAAGGGATGAAATATATACCTACAGTGAGTTTTAGATTAGTTGATTGTTTAAATGAATTTAAACTGTTTATTAGGAAACTAAATCTGGCTTTACTATTTGGAAATAATGAGTTTACTATGACGAAGGAAAATCAAATAAAGAAAATAAGTAATGTTATTCCGATTATGCATCCTACTGTACAGTTATTTGACAATATGGTTACACAACAAATTTATCAGGTACAGAATAACAGAAATACGAAAGTGAAGAGTAACCTCACCAGGTCAGAATGGTGCATGTTGAAGGAATTGAGTAATAATTGTGATATAAGGGTAATGAAACCTGATAAGGGTGGTGGCATCGTGATTTATGATAATTTAGAGTATAATATGAGGATGTATGATATTTTGCACACATCAGGAAATTATGAAATAGTATCCTTAAATGAAATCAACATTGCATATAGGAGAATAGACTTGCACATAGAGGAATTTTTGATAGACAGAAGGATAATGGAGGACACATATAGGTTTATGAAAGTGGAGCATCCTCAGCTTGCCACACTGGTAGGGATACCTAAAACTCACAAAAGTGTCAGCAATCCGCCTTTCAGACCCATCATTTCGGGTAGCAAGTCCAAGACATTTCCCTTAGGAGTTCTTGTTGATACAAAGTTAAAACATATTTATGGGAAAGTAGAGCATATGGTTAAAGACTCTTGGCAGCTTGTGGAAAATTATCCCATAGATTGCTGGAAATCTAATTATATCTGCATCTCTATAGATGTAGTAGATTTATTTTTTAGTATTCCTAAGCAGGAAGGAATGGAAGCTTTTCAAAGTAGTATAATGAAGTACTGCAACTTAGAATGGGATAAAATTTGTTTAGTGACTGAACTGATGTCAATTGTTTTGGACCATAATTACATTTATTATGATGGTGAATTTTTCAGGCAAACCAAGGGGGTAGCTATGGGGGCAGCTTGTGCCCCCATATATGCCAACTTGGTTATGCTTGATTGGGAAAATATTGTCATATTTAATAGTGCATTTTTCAAAGATATTCAATATTATTCTAGATTCTTAGATGACATATATATTCTCTGGGAGGGGGATACTGATAGTCTTAATCAGTTCATGAACTACATTAACACTAGTAGTGCGTTTTTAAGGTTCACACTCACTAGTAGTTCAACAGGTGTTGCCTATTTGGACACTTTTGTATACAATGGATTAGATGAATTTAAGTCAAAAATTCATAGAAAAAGTACATTTACTAATTCTTATATAGAATATTCTAGCAATCACCCTAGAAAAATGAAATATAACATTTTTAAGGGGCAATGCATATGGGCCATAAGGATGACATCAGACTATGATGATATGGTTGAAGAGTTAGGTTTTATTACCAACTTATTCAAAGACAGAAATTACAACGTTGAGATGATGAAAGATGTGAGTGATTATGTTTTAAGTGAAAGGGGTAGAAAATATATGCCATTATTGGGAGCTAAGGTCAAGGGAAAACACTTGAATACTGGGAATGCAATAACACCAAAATATTACAATAGAGCATGTGTAGTAGAGTATGGTCCATACACAGAAAATATTAAGAAAATTATATCTAATGCATGGAATGTATTAGTGGCAGACCAAGAAATCAAGGAAATTGTAGGTTTACAACCCACATTTGTGTATAAAATGGGAAGAAATGTGAAAGGATACTTAGAGAGAGGTATACGAAATAAGGGAATAGAAAATATATACAAACACACAACCAAATGTGGGGCATGTAATCAATGTTATGTTATTAATGAGTGATGGACTGATCCTGAACAATATTAATAGAACTAGGATTAGGTTTGTGAAAGGGAATTGTGCCACTAGGTATGTGATATACTTGGCCAAGTGCACGGAATGTTTTGGATACTATATAGGAAAAATGGAGCGGTGTTTTAAGAAGAGGATATACGCTCATTTATATAGTATAAGGTCTAATGATAATAATAATGCACTTTATAGGCATGTAGAGAAATTTGGAACTGAACACAAATTTACTTTTGGTATATTGGAAAATATAGTTCCTGATCCTAGAGGGGGTGATGTCAAAATTATTTTGGCCTGTAGAGAAGTATGGTGGCAGCTTTTTACTGATGCCACCACCCCCCCCTGGATTAAATGAGTATATATCTATTAAACCTCTTTTAGATAGAAGAAGATGAATAGGTCTTGACATGTATTACAACAGTTTTTTAATTCTATATGGTATTTACTATATAATGTCATTGATGTAATCAGTTATCAATTATATGCATTTTTAGATATGTTTGATAATAAACATTTATTATTTATTTTTATCATATATTTTTAAAATATAGCAGTGGAGTTAGATATAAGTTATTCACATTTTTTTATATAGGCTTATATGAATTTTGTATAAGTGTAGTATGTTGCTTTAAGAATGGGAGTATTGGTTTTAAATTTTGGCGCCAACTAAGTTATTTAAACTGTTTGAATATGAATTGCATTTGCTCTGATGATGCTTACATGTTAGTGAGTGAAAGCGCTTAACGTTGTGAAATAAACTGTATCGCTGTTTTTACTTATAACAGTGGATTTTTGTTGTTTTACTGTTTGGGACATTTGGATGTACTTTCGCGTTCAGATTGCTACCGTATGTAATGGATTACCACCTATGTGGTAATGTGTGGGCACGTTGTTATTCCCAAAGGGGATGACTATGCATCTAATGGCATTTAGCTGTAGGCCATGGTTCTGGCACCAGTTATCCATCTCTCTGAGACCCTTTTTGAGGATGTTTGTACCAGCTGGAGAGTTGATTATGGCACCCGGTTTGCAGTCATCTGGGAACATGGTCAGCCATATTCCTCCTGTGTTAGCCTGTACGTCAGAGAAATATATACTAAACAAGAGAGGTCCCAGGACTGAGCCTTGTGGGATGCCACGTGTAACTGGTGTATAGTCAGACATGGCACCTGCAAAACTGACCATGTGGGTGCTATCCCTGATCCAGTTAGCAATCCATCTTGTGACATATGTGTTGATATCGAAGCTGGTGAGCTTATGTATAATGCCCGAGTGGGGTATTGTGTTGAAGGGTTTTGCGAGGTCCAGGTAGGCTGTGTGGACAACCTTACCTATGTCTATGGACCTGGTAACTGTTTAAAGAATTCGAACAGGTTCAAGAGGCAAGATCTGCCCACAACAAAGCTGAATTGTGTATGATCCAGTGTCTGTAGGTTCCCGATGTCTATGTGTATGAGTTCCATGATGATACGCTCCATAGCTTTACAGACCAGGCTAGTTAGGCTTACAGGGTGATATTGTCCGGGGTCCGTTGTTGCACCACCTCTGTGGAGCGGGACCACTGTTGCTGTACGCCATTCCTTGGGTACATATCCTGTAGTAACTCTGATATTGAACAGTGACTTAATGTGAGGGTTACGCTCGTCATGAAGCTCGTGTAAGACGCAGGCTGGGACACCGTCCAGTCCCATTGATGCTGTGTTGTCTGCTTTGGAGAGGGCAGCACTCACCTTTTCATCTGTGATGTCAGGGAGGCTACAGTCTGTTGGGATGGACATTTGCTCTTTAAGGGGGATGGGGGGGACATTTGCACTGAACCTGTTTGCCAGGATGTTGGCAATGTCTGTGGGTTCAGTGTATGTTTTGTCATTATGCAGTAACTCACAGCATATCTGGGAGTTTCCACCCAGGTTCCTGACATAACTAAAGAAGGCCTTGTGATTGTCCTTAATGTCTGGTGCAATTTTCCGTTAGAAGCGGGCCTTAGATGAATTAATGCGTGATCGTAGCTTTTCGCTAGTACTGATCAGAGATGCTTTCCCTTTTTGGGACTGTTCTCTATCATGTAGTAACCTCCTCCTTTTGTTGTATAGCTTATTAATGGCCGGGGTCCACCAGACAGGTCCCCTGCCTTTGGAGGAGTGAGTCATGTTGTTGTTTGGGATAGCACGATCCATGCATTCCAGTAGGTGTCCATAGAATGCGTTTGTAAAGTATTCAGTGGTCTGAGCCATATTTACCACTCTCCCAGGGTCTTTGAAGGATACCACCTTGGTTTGGAGTAGTGTGACGTTTGCTTTTGAGATGTTCTTCACCGAGATTACCTAGGATGGGGGTGGGGATGGGATATGGATGTCCAGTGAGATAAATGTATGGTCTGACATTACCAATGAGGGGTATACCTCTGGTGTGGAACATAGAGTCCCCATGTTGGTGATGATCAGGTCCAATATGTTTTCCCCTCTTGTGGGTGTGGTGACCAGTTGTGCCATAGCATTTGAGTTTATAAATTCTAGCAACTGTTGGATGAGGGTGTTGGGGCTTGAGTAGTATTCCCAGTCAATGTTTGGGTAGTTGAAGTCACCCAATATAATGGTCTTTGGAGAGACCTTCATATTCTCCAGTGTTCCCAGGAAAGCCGAGTGGGGTTCCTGAGTTTGGGAGGGTGGTCTGTAGCAGGCTACAAACAGAAAGGCAGTTTTGCCCACTGTTAGTTGCACATGTATGGTCTCTGATGCTTCGTGCAGTGCTACTAACCTGGAGGTGTGTGTATCTGTGATGTATATGGATACTTCCCCTATTTTTGTTGGCCGGTCCGAGTCTTGTGGCCAAAAGCATGGTATGAAGTATAACCTGGTAGCGCTGGTGTGCTTTCGTGAGCCTGAACCAGGTGTATGTTACTGCACAGATATCGACATTCTCCATACTGAGGAGAGTCCTGAGTGCGTGCATTTTGAAGGTTAGACATCTGGTGTTGAGCAGCATTACCCTTAGTTTCTTTTACCTTGTAACGTCTATAGAGGTGGGTTTGTCTTTTGAGCCTCGCTTAAAAAAGCCACTATGGGGTGGCAAGAGCCTTAGCCAGTATTTGAAAGTCCAGGGGTGACAGGTGCAAGCCATCCATAGCAAAGCTACGTACATGTCGAGCATGTCATCCCAGGCTGACAGACACTGGATCCCCTTTGAATGACACCAATATGTTAGCCAACTGTTAAAAGTGATCAGTTTGTCTGTATACTGTGACATCATTCTTGGTGAGGGTAAGATGCTACACAAGGTCAGGGTCATACTGGCCTGGGCTACATGATCAGAGAGCTCCTCTATGTCTCTTGTCATGTAGTCCAGGGAGGAATGTCTGAGGTTATTCACACCATCATGGACAATGATGGAGCCATATTTGTACTTACTTTGGTGTGACCTGAGTGCATGTGTTATGTGGCGGATCCTGGCACCTGACAGCCAGCTCAAAGTGACCTTCTCCTTGTTCAGCCTGGTGAGTCGGACGTCAGTGTGTCTGACAATAAGAGTCACCTATTACAAGTGTATTAAGTGTGTTGTTTAGCCCTAAGGGCAGTGACTGTGTGGCACACTGACTTTGTGAACTATGTGATATGTGGGTATTGTTGTGGGGTAGCAGTTGTTTGGGTGTCTGCTTTGGAGGTCTCTGCTGCTTAGGCAGAGTTTAGTTAGAGCCTCCGAGTATGTTTTTGTGTGGTAATGTATTTTGTTTGCTGTCACTATAGGTCTATGTGAGACTGGGATTTGTGGTGTGTGTGGTTACCTTCACCACCTGATAGACTGTGCCAGTCATGGGTCGATTGAGCTCAGACCCCTGTTTGTCTATATAGTTGCATCTCTCACATATATCTGAGTTTGTTGGGAGGAGGAGAGGGTTGACTGTGTACATAAGACAGTTGTAACATTGCATCAAAATTCCAATATTCACCAGCTGGACTGGAGAGTACACATGAAACTGACCTTTGGACATGCCAGGATATTATGATGACATACTCTGTTGACTGATCACAGAGGATTAGTAGAGTGTTAAGTGTGTAAAAGAGTATAACAGGGGTTTAGTGCTCAGGTTTGTCGGTGTTCTGGAAAGATTATCTGCGAAGGAGTCCAGACAGAACCATGACACCTCCTTCAGCTATGTCATAAATAGCAATGTACACTCATATATGTCCTGAGTCAGGGCCAAGTGTACCTGACTGACAATGCCGATATCCTGTTAGACAGGCCCATATATATATATATATATATATATATATATATATATATATATATATATATATATATATATATATATATATATATACCCACCTCCCACTGACAACAGGCTCTATCATCATACCAGGAGATATCACATGTAGAATGGGTAAACAGCTCCTTCCAAAGCTGAAAACATGGCATCAGTTGGATTACATTCTTTCCCTATATGTGTCATAAGTGAACTACAGAACAAACAGACCCTGCACCTGAACAGTCTGTTGAGCCTCACCCTCTCTACAGGATCTGAAACTGTTGAATGTGTTACAGCAACATATGGCACACCCCACAAGTGTTGGTGCACAACAGACCATGGGAACTATAGTCCTATAAGCCTATGAAGTCTGATCTGCAAGGCCATGGAGTCCATCAGGATTGAAGTCATAAACAAAGCTATTGGAAGCCGACAAAGACACAACTCTACCAACTGTGGTATGTTCATGAGCAGATCATGGTTCCCAAACCTGCTAGACTGCTTGCAAGGCAGCCACCCAGGACATACATCACTGAAAGGAGCTACACACGTCCCACATAGACTTTGAATAGCCCTTTATCAACATCCCAGACATGTTGTATCCACAAAATCAACAAGCTGTGCATAAATATGTATTATATGAAGGAATGGCAATTTGTCCACAGATAGATAACACAAGCTAAGAATTGTGGAGTCCTGTTCAAGCTGTTAACACCTGCTGACCCACATGGTTCATTCCTGGGATTGCATAAAACAAAGTGCACACACATTACCATGTCCAGTCTGATGATGTCAGCATCCTACAAATATAGCAGGAGAAAAGAAACCAGCCAGTAAAGCATATAGTGTGTTGTGTTAATGCGTATCTTTCTAGTATCATAACATAGTTAGGTAGGGGGTTGAATCCTGCAATCGCTGAGTGTGCGTGTGGGGGGTATGTATGTATGTATGTATGTGTGTGTGTGTGATTTCCTTTGAGAAGAGTGTCCTTTTTGGAGACTAGGAACACATTAAAAGAAGTAGATTCCACTTTGGCAAGTCTGATGATGTCAGTGTCTCATAACTACAGCAGTGGAAATGGAATTCCCCAGTAAAGCATCTAGCGCGCTGTGTTAATGCATATCTCTCTAGTATCATAATATAGTTAGGTAGGGGCTTGAATCCTACAATTGGTGAGTGTGTGTGTGGGGGCAGGTGTGTATGTGTGTGATTTCCGTTGAGAAGCGTGCCCTTTTTGGAGACTGGGAAAACACATTAAAAGAGGTAAATTCCTCTTTAGCAAGTCTGATGATGTCAGTATCCCACAAATATAGCAGTGGAAATAAAAACTCCAAATAAAGCATATAGCGCGTTGTGTTAATGCGTATCTCTGTAGTATCACAATATAGTTAGGTAGGGGTTTGAATCCTGCAATTTCTGAGTGTGTGTGTGTGTGTGTGTGTGTGTGACACTGTTGATCAATGTGTTGTGGGTTTTGCTTTTACTACTGTATGACATATCAGTAAAACAACAGTATGTGCATTGCACACTTCAGGTATCTGTGTGGCAAATACATATATGTACACGTGACCTCAATTGGTAACTGTGTGGCAAAGATATATATGTACATGTGACCTAAATCACTTCATAGGTGTGAAGCCTGCTTTCTACATGAATACATCTGTTACCATTGACAGTTTGTGCTGCTGCTTCTCAGATCATAGGTCACATAGGTATGTATGTGACAAGGCCAGCCACTGTAGTGATCTGTGCCCTAGGTCATCTGTGTCACATTACACTTTACTGTTGACAACATGCTAACATTGATACACTGCTATTAGGTCACCCTGTGCATTAGCACCATGTTAGCCTGTTCCTGAATCAATGTCACAGATGACAGGAGGTGGCACAGTTTCATCATATGCACAGGGTGTGTTATTAGTTTGCCAGAGCCCGACAATGACCCATCCAATCGACATGTGTGTGTGTGTGTGTGTGTGTGTGTGTGTGTGTGTGTGTGTGTGTGTGTGTGTGTGTGTGGGACAGCAGTACAGTATGGGTCAGTGTTGACGTAATGTGTGTGTGTATGTGTTAGCCCTAGGTGTTTGGTTTATGTGTGTGTGTCTGCATGCACACAGCTCCCCCTTGTGGCTGCCAAATACGGGAGGTTGTGGGACAGCTACAGACTGTACCTGCCAGGCTGTACAGATCACTGTCTCCGGCCATGGACACAGTACCTGTGCCTTCCTGCTGGGACTGGCCAGAGCCATGTGCATGTGGTCGTCTAGGACGGTCTATCAACAGCCCAGCCCCAACATTGCTGGGGCTGGTATTGCCACTACGGGAGCGGCCGAGACTTGTGTGTTGTCCACGACGACTGCCAGTTGATGATGTTGCTGGCATACATCCACGTCGACTTCTCAGCCGTCCTGCACTGTCCTGGCACATGGACATTACATTGCGGAGGACATCTAGTGTCTCCCCCCAATGTCTAACAATGACCTTGGTGTAATTATGGATGGCACCGGCAAGGTCACGGATACTGTCATTGATAGCGGTGTTATGAGCCCTCTGCACCCTTAGTCCCTGCCTGGTGTACTGTGTACCGTTCCATACATGCCTGTGCCTGCATTACAGCCCAGAACATACCTGAGGTTGTGAGACCTGTGGGGGCACGTCTGCCAGGGGCATTATGACCAGCAGTGCTCCCAATAGAACCCCTGGACATATGTCTATGTGGTACTGTTCCAGGTGTCTGGGCATGGCTGCTGTGTGGGGTTGCATGTGCCATAGATACCACACTATCCTGGGCAATGCCTACTGTATGCTGTTCCTCAGCTAAGGCCATTGGTGTTGAGGGATGTATTGGCAGTATGTATGTGCACATAGATGGGGTGGAAAGCTGTGTACTGTCGATTGGCGGACCAACAACAGACCCTGTCAAACCTGCCTGTGCTACAACACATGTCTCATCATGCCCACTATTTGTGGCAGTGACTTCAGGTTCCCTGCTGCACTCATCCAACAATACCTCAGCACTTGTGAGAGGGAGACAGGAAACACACTTTACCATCTGTACAGGATGTTAGCACACATGCACACATACACACATGCACACATGAACACATGCACACATGAACACATGAACACATGCACACATGCACACATGAACACATGCATACATGAACACATGCACACATGCACACATGGACACATGAACACATGCACACATGCACACAAATACACGACTCAGTTAAGTTGACACACACACACACACACACACACACACACACACACACACACACACACACACACACACACACACAGCAATATGGAACATATTCATTAGTGGTTGATGGTGGAGTACAGTATCACAAGCCAAAGAGTCCTATCACACGTGTCAGCATGCAGGATGTGTGTTGCTCAACAGCATGCAGTGCGAGTGTAGAGAGTCCTTGTTGATAACAGTATACATGTTGTTGATGCATGTGTCTTGTTCAATGATTGGCCTCTCCCTGGATCACAATGTGTACATGGACACAACATTGCTGTGCAAGTCTGAAACGCTATCCAATGTCCTGTGCACCATCACTCATAGGTATACATACCATGTCTGGATGCACACAACTGTCAGGTGTATAGCAATGAATGTTATGTGTAGTACTGTAGTTACTGTAACTGGATGTAGTGTAGTACCATGAGCCATCATCAGGCAGCATCATGTGGTCACTCAAGGCCACTAATGTATGTCACACTAGCAACTATCTTGCTGTACCTGACCTGCACCACTTTGGCTACGTTAACCATTTCACAGCCAGTTGTTACATGGGTATGTAAGGTGTTCAATAGGGAGCATTGCCTAACATGACTGTGTTGTGTGTTGAAGCGTGTCACACCGCCCCATGATAGGCCTCTACCCCTCAGGTATAGTATGTGTGCTGTGTTGATGACATTTAGGATACTGGAGTATGACCTTACAGCAGGTGTCTACATACGTCATGTGTATCATATTAACACTTACTGCATATGACAAAGTTGTGTATGTTGTGTGCAGGTGTATTGACTCTGCCTATACAATGTCCACTACAGTGTACCACAATTGGTTGGGATGCTCTGTGTATTGCATGTGTTTGAGGCAGCTACTCATGTTACTGGGATGTGCATAGTCCCACAGAGAACATGCAGAGCATGCATTATGTGTAGGTGTTTTACATGTGTATATGGCCTACAACTCTCCAATGACATGCACATGTTATATGCTATATTAAATGTAGAACACTCACCAGCATGGGTCTGCTGTCTTGCTATCACACCAGAGGGACCTGCAAGGATATGAGACAGTTTGTCAGTGTCAACAACTATGGTATTGCTGCTGTGAGTTTGCAATTTTACAGTAGTACAAGAGGTGACAGTCACGGGCATACAGATTATGTCCCAAATTATCAGTATTGCATGACACCAGGCTCCACATCTTCTGAATACACAGTACACATCTAATAAATGCATGTTCTAACAATTGAGCTAACTGTAGTCTACAGATATGCCATGTTACCTGTACGCTCTGTATTGACTTGCTGGATGACTCCGGCCTCCATGATGGCACAGGTCTGTTGTACTGGTTGGCCAGGAGCCACCACACTGAGGAGCAGCTCTTCCACTCTGGTGAGGGGGGATGTGTTGCTGCACCACCGCCTGTGGCAAGCTGTTGTCTGTGGACATCAGAGGCATGTGGCCGGACATGTCTGATTAAATCACTGCAGTGATGGCGTACCTACTCATAAGTCCAGTTATGCATGCCTACATCATTCACCCGATGGACAACATCCTGCCACAGTGCAGTGCACCCATGCTGGTCCTGGCTGGTTCTGGAGAACAGCAGGTTGTGATGATGTATCAGGGCGTCTACAATGACTTCCTCCTCCTCAGGGGAATAAGCAGGTTTCCTGTTGTGAGACATGTCCCTGGAAGACAATAAAGCAGTAATTGTGAGCAAGTCATGTGGCACACTTAACATTCTAAAGTACAGACATCAATGAAATGCCATATATAGCAACCTATTGGCTGTCAGTAGATACACACTTTTAATACCACATATGACTGCTCAGCCCACAACTGCCTGACAGTGCCTGGCGCATACTATATACCAATCCATGTTCTGCTCAGCAACAAAGTGAAACCAGTATGTAAGACAATACAACAGTACATGGCACACTGTATGTGACACAATGCACCACCTAGCCACAGGAGCTGTATATGAAGCTAATGCATACAGACATTTGTCATCCATTGAAAAGAATGTAAAGTACAGTTACAGTACTACCAGTACACCATGATACTTATTGATAGCAAACCCCTCAGTAACATATGTGCACATTCATCACTATAGGTGGCATACTGCTGTACTACACTATACATGTTGCTAGATATGCACTTATATCCTGTGACACACATACCACCGAGGCCATGTTACAGGCATACCCACACACACATCAGACATACCTACAAGACACAAAGGTATGGCAACCCAGATTACATTTACCTGTGTACCATACAGTACTATGTGTCAGCACCTACATAACCTCATGCCTGAGGTATGTAATGTGTGAGGACTAAAGGTAACAAACAAAACAGTGTTTCCAAGCAATGTGGATATGCACCATACTGTACTGTTTAGGCCTACAGCTTCAGGTAGTACTACAGTTCATATGGGATTTCTATTCACTAGTGTTAACAATCAATAAGCATACATGTACTGCTTTAGCCTACAATGGCACACTCCAGTCAACTCCATTGGACTACGTCACACCGTATGCCATACTGCTTTTCCTGCCTAGCAATAGCATACGTATCTTTTGCTGGGATTAGAGCTACAACACTACATACCATGATATACACAGTTTCCCACTAGGCTATCACACATATACACATCTTTGGCACATTCGCCTACACATTCTCCATCACACCCAGTCAACCTCACATAGCAAGTAATGCAACAAGTACATGCGTGTGTGTATCGGGTCCTAGGTAGATAATAGGCTATTATCCATAGGGAGCTATGGAAGCCTAGCCATATGGCACCCTGCCCTTCAGCACCCAAGTAATGTAGGTTCATGTGCCCCTGTCATGCAGAGCCACAGAGGTGGTTCCTGGGTTGTGTTTCCTATCTCACATCCAATCATCATGATCATTCATGACAACTGCTAATCAGGACGTTCATTTGCTATTGATAGGTAGTTAGTTCCAGAGTATGGTATGTTTCTGAGATGATAATGTACCACTCCAGCATGTTCTTCTTTTTGACGTTACAAGGTTTAGATCAGTACAGTGTGTAGCTTGTATGGAGTTTCATCTGTTTATATATAGTATGTCCAACACCTGTGGGTTTGGCATAGCTTTGTATGTTAGGCAGAGGTAGCCTCTGGGTAGACGGTATGCGACACAGTGTAGCTGTGGTTTTGTAAGACAGTCTGCATAGGGCATCTGTTTGAGTCTGGTAATACTCTTTGTGAAGTATGTGTCTGGCGTCTACAGTTGCTGTGGATGTCTTCTGAGGTACATACCAACACCCATGTAATGTAGGTTCATGTGACCCTGTCATGCAGAGCCACAGAGGTGGTTCCCGGGTTGTGTTTCCTATCTCACATCCAATCATCATGATTATTCATGACAACTGCTAATCAGGCCGTTCATTTGCTATTGATAGGTAGTTAGTTCCAGAGTATGGTATGTTTCTGAGATGATAATGTACCACTCCAGCATGTTCTGCTTTTTGACGTTACAAGGTTTAGATCAGTACAGTGTGTAGCTTGTATGGAGTTTCATCTGTTTATATAGAGTATGTCCAACACCTGTGGGTTTGGCATAGCTTTGTATGTTAGGCAGAGGTAGCCTCTGGGTAGACGGTATGCGACACAGTGTAGCTGTGGTTTTGTAAGACAGTCTGCATAGGGCATCTGTTTGAGTCTGGTAATACTCTTTGTGAAGTATGTGTCTGGCGTCTACAGTTGCTGTGGATGTCTTCTGAGGTACATACCAACAGGGCTATTGTACTCTATGATGGGTGTTATGACTGATGAGTAGAGTGGAACACTGACCTCTTTTTCCATGGATGACACACCTTTTCTGATGACATGTGGACTGTACTCAGTTTACATGACTAGTGTGACACTGTGATTATCAAAAGGGACACTACTGTCCACCTGTGTCCTGTAGTCTCTTATCACCCTTTCGGTGTTGATTAGACTACCACCTATGTGGTAGTTCATGGGTACAGGGTTTTTAACAAAAGGGATGGCAATACGTGTACAACATTGAGCTTGAGCGTACATATGAACATCCATTGGTGTACATATAGATATACATATAGGCACATATACAGTCCACCTTTCATGGTGGGAATATCAATTATGCAAAGGTTGAGAGGGATACAGTTATCTAATGATATTGCACAGTCTTGTACAGAATGCCTGGAAGGTATTCTCAGCCCATGTATCTTTAGCAGGACCCCCTATCTGGAAGACTAAAAACCTAACAAATCATACCCACGGCGTTTAAACACCACATGTCATATGCCAGCACTGTATGCTGTCTTGTTTTCCACACACTACAACCTACATATAAATATGCACATAACAACCTGCACCAACATATAAATGTCCACCCTTCACAAACAGTTGCAGTATGTCCCTTGCTCTATGCACATGTTCAGATGCTAATATATCAGACACATATATATCTCTCCATATGTGTGTGCCATACACACACAGGGTCCACACTGTTGTAAGTCCATACACCTCATGAATGACCTGTTGGGCCTTGCTACAACATCGACAGTTGTCACATGTGTGCATACAGTAATAGTACAGGGAGTATATATAGCTGCAAATGCTACATTACTATACTAGCCTGGTACTGCAGTTGCCAATGCTAAGCTACACATTATGTGACTATCATGCATGTCTTACTCTGTCACATCCAAGTTTATACAGGAGTTTGCACTACTCCCCCAAACTGCCATTATACGCAGTACTGTACAGACCATAGATAACATGTTCAGATGTTTGACATATAATGCTGAGCTACATATGTCACAGTTATGTCCCACTGCGCACAGCTACACACTAATTTGTCCATGGCAGTAGTTATGCATGGCATTAGTGCATGCATACCTACTGCTGCCACATATGCATGTTTCAGAGTATGTACAGTACTATTCATAAACATCTACTACTTGCCGGTAACTACAAATCTGTTACATACCTTTTTGTCACTTTCAGGTCCATCTGTGTATGCTTTGACAATTTTTTTTTTATTTATTGAGTAAAGTTTTTTACTTAAGTTTTATTTTTGGTTATTAATTAAGTTTTTTTTTCTTAATTAATATATTTAGGTTATAATTAAGTATATATATATATAATTTGTTACTTAATTAAATATTTCTTTATTAAGTACTAAAGTTTGTCACTACTCTACAGGAGTTCTAGAGTTGCTGACATGTGCAATGTAATGATTGCATGTGGGGATAGCAAGTATAATCTGCTTTTATAGGTATATGCGCATGTGCATGTGATGCCCTCTGCACCAATTGGTGCCCAGCATTTGGTAAATGCATACAGCCTGCTGTGTGGTAATTGCAGTACTCACTTTCATAGCAGCCCAATGCTATAAATTGCTAAGGTATGTAGGCGTAGCCCTTTCAGATTTCCAGAGTGGGGCCCATGCTTGTTTGCTGTGGACACTGTTGTGTAAGTCAGAAGGTTGGTATACTTCTTATAAATGAAGCTAGAGGTGTAGACAGTGATGTACATGTTGTACTCAGACCTGACTGTTGCCACTTTCAGTACAGAGCTATCAGTGTAAAGTTTAACTCATCCCTACAAATGCTTACACAACATTTATGTGACTATGTAGTTTCTTTTCTACTCATATAATTAACTGCCATACAAATGTAGTTATTGAAAAGTATTCTTTTGGCATATGAACTGTTTGTAAACTGTTATACTGTGAATATTAATGTACTCACTTCTGCAGGGTTTGTGCTTTTTATTGTTGACATTAGCACAGGGTTCTCAGGACAACTGGACAATTCCAGTACTGAGTATGCCTACCTACACCCTTGGTAGACCCTAAACACACAAGTATATTTTAATTGTGGGGGGAGGGATGCTTACATACAGAGAGCATTATGTATTACTGTGTGAATATTATCTTACTGGACTTAAAGGATTGGTGTGTACCTGTTAGTTTATCAACGCAGGTGGTCTGTCTGCATAGTTCCCAACTGTGAACCTATCCAGATGGTAGCCAGAAGTTACACTGTTATTCTTTGTCTGTGCATCTCACAGGTATTTTCAGAACTGGTACAATGGCATTGTTACAGTCAGTTGCTACCAGTACATGGCTACATCATTTGGTATTTCTGTGTTGTACTCCTACATAAGGGTATGCTTGTGGAGGTCCTACCAAAGCTATTTGCAGAGTGTGTAACAGCAGAATAGCTTATATGCCTGTGTGTTTGTGCCTCTGCCAGGACTATGAAACACGCAGATACATCTTTGCATGGAGTCAGGGATAGGTAGTTAAAAGTGAGGTACACCTTACACATAACAGGGACAGTAAGTGTAGACTTGAGTGAAGCAGTGAATATGGATTAGTATTCCTTTTATGAAGTGCAAGTGGTGTCTACTGTTATTATTGTCAGTATTCATTGTGTAATACCCCACCTTTCTGACTGATGTCAGTACTTTTCAGAAGGATTCAGAGGGACACAGCTAAACTATGTTTCACAATCAGGGACATCCCTGAAAAGTAGTCACAGTTAGGACGTATGGCCTCTGCCCTAATCAGATATGCCACTGTTTGTCCTGCTATGATACTGTATGGGGGTTGTAAAGTGCCTCTGTAACATTATTTGCTGCTTGAATGGCTGCTTCTCACATCACACTCATGTAATGCAATTCCACAACAATGCTGGTAAAGATCCACAGAACAAGCTTTGTGTTATGGCCTTCCTATTTTTTCCTTTACATTCACTCATTGTAATGCATGATATATTTATTTCAGCACCAAGTTATTGTATATCTGCTGTGGCTTAGTGGTACATCATGCAGTCTAGTGTGTCCAAGGTCTGGGGTTCGAGACTGACAGAGGTGTTTTATTTTGCTGCTGAGCAGAACAAGGGCCCTGACATAGAGTGACTAAGGCACTTTTAAGCAGTTGTAAGTGGGTTTGTGCAGGTTTGCGTGACGCTTAGTGATGCTTAGCTAAGCGCACACATGCGCACACTTGCTTTAACCTGCTTACTACTGCTTAAAAGTGCTTACTCCCACTAATCCCCGCGCAAATTTCTTTGAAAGAAAAGAAAATGTGGAGATAGGAAAGTGGTGAAAAAGGGGGCACAAAGAGGGAAAGAAAGTAGGAAAACAAGTTTGGGATGTGCAGGACAGGTGTAGGGAAGGTCCATAGCTGCCCATTTCTTTACCAGCAACAGCTGTGCATATGCAATAAATTTGGAGTGAAATTTGAAACCTTCCACCCCTGGGAGAGGGGTGAGTACAACAATGTATGGTGTACTGCCAATTATAATTATCAGTTTACATGTCCAGCGGACATGTGTGCAAAATGGGCAGCTATGTATGGGGCATAATTTTTTTGTGGGTACAGATTGCCCCTTTTTTTGTTTCCCTCAGGTGAGAGTGGAAAGTGAGGTAGAGGAAGTAGGTATATTTGGAGAGATAGGTTGGGGAGGTAAACAGACAAGACAAATAAGATGCATACAGGGGTGGTGTATGACACATGAACACAATTGACGTGGACGGATGTTTGGAAATTGCAGGCCTATGAGCCCACAGATGGTAATAGTGGAACTGAGATCCCCACCCATGGGCAGTCACCACTGCACCTTCACAGCCCCAAGGGTGGCTGTGCTGGGGGCTGCGTAGGATGGGCAGGCTCACCCATGAGATGCGCCACTCTCGCTTTGAGCTGCCATAGGGTATAAGCGACTGAACGCTGGATCTCCCTACACACCACAACCCGGACCCTTCGAAGGGTGACAGGTGGCCCTTCTCTGCCCACACTTGCATGGGGGGGATGAGCCCCATCCCCTGCAGCGCTTCCACCTGAAGGTGGCACAGGACCAATGGAGGAGGGGAGCCCGGGCTGGGTACCAGACCTGCTGGTGCCAGGTGCACTCGCCAGCTGAGGAGGGACAGGTGGGTCTGCTGGGACCGGCCTTCCCATACGTTCTGTGATTAGGTGTGTTTAATTACAACATAAACAACAGCATTCCAAATTAGTTGTAACAACATGCAGTAATATTCCCATTAACCCAACACATCAAGGTTCCAACAGTTGAACAGCAAGCATAACACATGCATATATTGAACGACAGTGGACATTCCAACAGCATGCAGGGATGATTGGTAGCAACAGGCCACCACGATTGTGGTGTTTGAACAGGGCACATGCATCAAAGTGAATGCAGATATTTATAGAACAATAGGACATATGTCCCAACAAATGTTTTCAGATTACACATACCCATTGAAGTGTGGAATTGCATGGTTTATGCACATACAGTAGGGTGTAGAAAGAAACCTCAATTAACATCTTATAAGTACTTTTAGTCTACACTACATTCCTATTGACTGCAGGTGTATATCCCCTACATGTATTATTACACTTGCCAACATGCATTATGTTGTGTAATGGGTTTGGCTAGTTCATTATATACCTGACCTATATCTGACATACTAACTGTCCAAGATGCAGATGTTACTGCTACATATTTATTGATTTTATTTATATTTCTTTATCTACATATCTAGATGCGTTCACATGACATTTTCAGTTCAATTTGTACAGAACCCTGCATTTCATGTAGCACACTCACATTTCTGGGGAACAAATTAATGAGCTACTCGTGTGCCAGATTTACTTATGCATGCCAGTCAGTAACTGACTGTTGAGGTCTGTATATATGCTTCACAGCTACTAGCACTTCCATCAACCACTTTAGATGGGACTGCCCAACTGTGGGTTGCCAGCACTTATTAAAACAGTACTATTTGTATAATGCAAGGGTACAACAACATTTCAAAGTAAGTGAAACAGACACTCCAAGTTTTATTCCTTTATTAATTACATTACACACTTTTCCACAGGAACTCTCCTTTATTTGATATTACAGTGCATATGGCAGACATATTCAAGACATATTATAACTTTATTAACAAGTTAGAACACTCTTTTTCTGACTTATTTTATATGACAGTACATGCAAAGATATTATTCCGGACATATTTTACCTTTCTTAATGGGTTACTACACTCTTTTTCTGGCTCTCTGACTTTTTTATATAACACTACATGCAGAGGAATTATTTAGGGAATTTTATGGCTGTATTATTGGGCTACAATACTTTCTTTCAGGCTCTCTCACCTATTTTATATAACAATACATGCAGAATAATTACTAACCTGTCTGGTGGCGCAGCCTTAGCAGCCTATCTGCTTAGGCTTGCTGATTCGCAGCATGGACACCTGCAGCTGTGAAGTAAATGAAGGGATATTGAGACATACCTATCCATTATATAGAATAAATTAGCATGTCATACATACTGCATTCCATGGCTACCTACTCAGTTGTGGGGCATCTTGCATCCCATGGGCCTCCTGTATCCTTTGGTTCAGTAGGTCCTGCTTCCATCTCTTCAGGTCTGCATGGTGGTGATGGACCTGCTCACCAGTCCGAGGAATGCCTGTGACACTGGTGAGGTCATGAGCTAACCGGTTCCAAGCCTCTGCTTTGTACTCCATCCCTTGGAACTGGCCCTGCAGGAGTCTTGACTCTTGACAGTGGACAAGGAGCCAAACCATGTATTTTGACTCCTCGATGTCCCAGTGTTGTGCTCTAAAGCATGTACCCTCTCCAGCACCAGCCATTCTAACTGCAGATGCAAACTACAATCAGTTATGGCAAGTATTCCAGCCTATGGGGCTTAAATATGCCACATTTCCTGCACTTTTTTGTGATTGGCCAATTTTTGAAAATTCTCGGCTGACTGCAGACCTGCTTAGCAATGGTTAATCTACCATTTATAAGTCTATATATGTTAACAGTGGCTGTTTATCCTAAGCTGTTGTGGTTTAGTTGTTCAGTACTTTGATTATGGTGCACAGTGTCCTGGGTTTGAACCTTGTCATTGCTTTTTATTTTACTACTGTCCAGACAGGTTAGGGGGGTGTGGCTGTGTTTAAGTAACTTTACTCTACGTTGCTCCACGTTGCCCGATGGTGCGCACCTCCGTGCAAACCAATTGCGCTGGGTAAAGTGCTATTTAGCCATGAGCAACTACATTGCACTGGGTAAAGCGCTGCTTAACTATGGGCAACTATATTGCGCTGGGTAAAGCTCTGCTTAACTAAAGGCAACTATATTGCGCTGGGTAAAGTGTTGCTTAACTGCGGGCAATTATATGTCAGGTTCCTTTATAAATATACATTTTGTTCACTGATACATAGGCCATTTCAATGCTTTTTAGTAAAAGTTTAATCATATATGTCAGGAATTATTTCATATACTAATTTTGAACATAAAATAGGAAGGGGAGTGGTGGGACTCGAACCGTGAATGCTTCCTCTTTGTGCGAATGCTCTACCACTATGCTATTGCTATTTGGCGTAATTTGCATAAACATTCCTTATTATGCTCTTCCATGTCGAGATTGCTAACTGCAGCTAAGCAATGGGCACACCCGCACACACACACGCAAATATGGGCAGCTATATCGGGAATTAGAAAAAAAAATTTATGTTTTACTTTTTATAACCATGCTGGGGGTTTGCAATGTCAGGGAGTGTGGTGTCGGGTACATGGACATTTGAGCGGACTCGCTCTTGTGTGTTGACATTTCGCATTTCAGACACTTGCAGGGGCGTGGACCTTTAGACTGCTCGGCAGTTGGACATGCCCCCTGCTTTCCTGCACAGTCCGTGTTAGACTTGGGGTAGAGTCAGTGTGCCCTCATGAATATTTATGGCACGCTGATGTCATACCATTCAACTGCAGCCTCCGAGTAAGACTTATTTAGTCTTACATGGAGGATTCATGAATCTGGGGGATTAACTGATAAGTTTATAATATTCTGTAAACAGCTTACAGTATTTCATCAACCACTCAAGTTACACACATGCAGTCATTAGAATTTTGTTCATCCAGCTTAAAGCTTTCATATGGGGTGAGGCAGCTTTGTCTGTGTAACTTGATTGCTGAGATAGTTAGAAAAAACATGAAAATTATGGCAATATAAATAAATATATAAAACAACAGTATCTCTTTATCTGCACTAGACATGGGTAAAATATACATACAATTGTGTTTGCCATTGTGTAAGCTTTAAGATGAAATCTATAAATACTTTGTATATAGCATGGTTTTAGAATTATTAATGAAATATGACCAAGCAATATTTGATTGCTGGATGAATCAGTAGGATGTAACTGCACAAGCATCTATAGACATCTCTCAGCTATAATGAGTTAAGTAATTAGAAAGATGATTTTTAGCTTACATGAACTCAAGTTATTGCAAAAATGAAAGAAAAATGTTTGACAAAGGTATACATATTGATTATATAAAAGCTTACCTAAAGACAATTTTATAGATCTAGGTAAATATAATAAATAATAAATAATAAACAATAAATAAACAATAGTTTATCTTACCCATAAATGAAAGCATTTTATCTAAATATTCAGGATCTAAAGTTTCACGAGCAATGGACAGACTCTTGGACAATGTTAATGTATATGAAAGGAAACTTTTGAAGCAAAAAAAGAGTAAAATTAATAGTGACATTAGAGACTTTAAACTGGGCCATATCTTTACTTGGCCCAGGAGTAATAATGGGACTAACAATAATAATTATATTCCTTCTACTTCTCGACCACCTGTTATTGATTTGAATGAGAGGACTGTTGAGACCGTGAGGGCCAGTAATGTGCCAGAATTAACCACTAATTCAGACACTGTCAATGTTGAAGGCCCTAACTTAGAATCCCACATTGGTTCCAATAACTTAACTAGTGCTAATGTTTTAAATAATGTTCTGAATAATGTTAATGATGATTGCGGTTCATTAGAAGTACTGACACTAATACCATTCATTCTCAGCCATATTTAGAACAAGTAGTTAGACGGAAGACACCTTCTGTCATGTCTTCACATATACATCCGAATGTGGATAGGCCTAGCACACCTGCCCCTTTCCCTATAGATACCCCACAACAGATGCAGAGACAGAGTACATACAACAGAGGGAAGACCAAACGGAAAGGTTCAGGGGGAGATCATATTGGACCCACTCTGAAGAAAATGTGGAAACGTGTTCCCAATCCTTAGTTTTGAATTAATCACATAAGACCCTTACGAAGTATGAGGTCCAGGTGTTGAATAAAGGCTTGACCTTTATTCCCAATAGTGTTAGCAACGTCACAGACACTGTTTTAGATACCAGACTTTTTGCACGAAATATACAATTGAAACTGGAATTTGGGGATACTAATAGCCTTGGCAATGCTGGGATTTTTCATACTCCAAGTCGATATGTTTCTACTTTACATCCCTTAGTGGAGACATTTACTAGGTTAGTAGAACAAGACTTACATAAGTTGAATAAGTTTAATAAAGATAAAGGTAGGAAACATGGCAGACAGAACCTAACCTTTAATCAGAGGAGAGCTTTATCTGAACTTTTTAAGGATCCTTCCATAGTCATCCGCCCTGCAGATAAAGGAGGTCCTATTGTCATAATGGACTTTGATGATTATTAGAGAGCATGATGTTAATGCTGAGTGAAGCGTCCTATTATTCTCGGATTGAGTTAAATGACGTTACTAACAATATTTTTAAGATTTATGATATGTTAGACGATCTTTACAGATGCCGAGATATTGATTATACTTTATTGAAGTTCCTAAGAGTTAATAAGCCCCTCGTACCAGCTATACAGGGTCTTCCCAAGATCCACAAGTCATTGGAGAAGCCTCCTTTATGCCCTATAGTAGCTGGGAGAGGTTGGGTTACTGAACCCTTGTCACTTTATCTGGAATATTTCTTTAGACCAATAGTGGATGCTAATTGCACCATATTAAGGGATAGTAAACAATTTCTTCTTGAGTTATACACCTTTATCAGAGAGGTGTCTGATGACAAACCTTACATCCTTGTCACCATGGATGTTAAGAGTCTGTTTACCGTGATACCCAATGATACAGGTGTGTTGATGGTCAATCAGTTTTTAATTGAACATTCAGATTTGACTCCAATAGTTATAGATCAGTTAACTCTGTTTTTAGAGACAGTTTTACAAAATAATGTCTTCACCTTTAATAATGAGTTTTATTTGCAGAATGATGGCGTAGCGATGGGCACCTCCTGTGCCAACAGCTACGCCAACATAGTGATGGCCAAGTGGGAAGAGGATCAACTCTTCCCTATACCTGAGTTTCGGTGCAACGTCTCATTTTAAAAACGTTTTGTAGACAACCTTTTTTTCATTTGGTTTGGTACAGAAGCAGAGCTCATTCACCAGGTATCAGTTGTTAATGATTTAACTAGTTTCCTTAGCTTTACTGTGAATTATTCTAGAGAATGGATTTCCTTTCTAGATGTGGATATAGTAAGGCTGGATAATGGTTTGTTAAATACGACTATACATCGTAAAGCTTGTTACAGGAACACCCTACTTCATAGGGAAAGCATGCACCCCCCTTTCGTTTTTAAAAACATAGTTAAGGGTCAGGCCATGAGAGCCTCAAGACTTAATCTGATTCATGATGATTTTGTGTTAGAAATTTCTAACCTTAAGAAAAAGCTACTGGATAGATGTTATAAATCAAATGAATTGGATGAAGCTGTTAGCACTGTGAATTCACTTAGAACCACTAGAGCCAGTCCATATTTTTCTGAAGGAGGACTTACAGAAGACTGCCCACAGAACTCTTTGAGTTTAGCACATTTAAGGATACCTTTATTCTATACTTCAGATGTAGCTAAAGTTAAGAAAGTATTTGAGAAGTATTGGGATATACTTCTATTGGATGAAAACATAGGTAGAGTTGTAGGACCCAGACCAGGGTATGTTTTTAGGAATAGAAAGAACTTGAAGCACATTCTCTGTCAACGTCCATTAGACAGGGCACATTATGGTCTTCCTTATAATTCAGTGAACACTAAGCCCTGTAAGAAATGTAAACAGTGTCCTTATATAGATGAGAGGACTTCTTTTGTACATCCAGTTACTGGTACTGAGTTTTTCTTTCATACTAATACCAACTGTCAAAGTGAACACGTGGTGTATCTAGCTAGGTGCGTCTCCTGCGAGTCTTTCTACATAGGGAAGACTAACAGGAGACT
Source organism: Protopterus annectens (assembly GCF_019279795.1). NCBI lineage: Eukaryota > Metazoa > Chordata > Ceratodontiformes > Protopteridae > Protopterus > Protopterus annectens. The sequence continues at coordinate 797,934,496 of NC_056728.1, read as the reverse complement.
TAGGGAACGTATAAGGGAACACGTTTATCACACCCATGTGGGTACCCATACAAATGCCTTAGCTAAACGTTTCATGGACAAGGGTTCCAGCCACACATTTGTTTTTTCTGTTATTCAGGTTTTTAAACCTAATTTACGTGGAGGTGATATTGAGACTTTAACGGAAGAGAATGAATTGAGGTGGATCATTAGATGTCAAGCAGACAGAAAGCCTGGACTCAATGATAAAGCCTCTCTTAAACCTATTTTACAAAAGAGAAGGCTTACAGTGTCTGCCTGAACCACCTATTAGCATTTGTGTTTTTGGTGTCCCCCCCCCCCCGTATCTATTTATTATGCACACATTTTATTGTTTTAAAACTAGAGATGTTGTAGTTTTTATTTTTATTTCTACTTTCATTTTTTATGTTTTTATTTCTTGAATTCTTTTCATGAATATATTTTGATTTATTTATGCATATATGTTATCAATGCATTATGCATTGGTTTTAGTCAGTTTCTTTGAGATGTCATCATGCTTTTACTTTCAATATTTTTAAATTTTGCTATCTCAGTGACGTTGTTGTTTGTTAAACCAATGAGATGTGGAGATAGAGTATTTAAAAAAGAATGTGTTATTTATTTGTTCTCATGAAGCCAAAAGGTGAAAGCGCTAACTCTTGTTAATAAATCTTGGACTTTTTTGTTTAGTCCGCATTTCATTCATTTTGTATACTACGTTGTGGACCGCATTGCTTGGTTCCTGTGGATGCTTGTTTTATTACTTTGGATAAATGAAATTATGTTAACATCAATAAATGAGGTTTGGTAGCAAACCAGTTTGTCCAGGGACATCTTCAGAGTGGGGTTAGATAAACATATAAGAGTAGAGAGGGTAGGGGAGAGAAAAGGGATAAATGGGGAGGGATGATTGGGAGGAAATGAGGTATGGGTTCAGAGGGGCTTAAGGGGTTTATGCAAGTGTAAATGGGTAAGGAGTCACATTTTGGCGCAAAATTGCTATTGCAGGTTATTGACCTTTGGATGCTGGTGGTGGTCAGGTAGGCCTTGGAATAATTGGTTAGCTAAGAGGTGGGTAATGTTTGCTGGTTTAGATGTGTGTCTGTGAGCTGTTTGTTTTTTTTTTTTTTTTTTTTTTTGAGATGTCAGCTCCCATAGTGAAGCTGTTGAACTACAGTAGACTTACAGTAGTTAATAAGCTAATTATAGATAAGGATAGATGGAATCAGGTTTTGTGCATTTAAAATCTAAGAAAAAAAAGGCATGGAAGCAATGCTCTGATAATGTTACTGTTGTTAATTTGAGAAGTGGGTGAAATAAGAGAAAGATATGTGAACTGGTGCTCATTTCCTGAAGTGGGTGTTTTCCTTTGGTTGCAAGTTGCCCAAGAACGAAAATGACAGTTGCTCATGCTTTGTGCATTATTAACGTCCATTATGGCGGGTTAGTTAACTTACTGTTTTGTGAGGCACAAGCCCTAATTTTGTATCAGCATGCCTCTTGGCTACCTCGTAACTGTGCTCAAAAGGAAAGGGGGCAGAAGTTTGCTTTGTAATTTGTCCTGTTTTCGTAAATCTTGGTTCTGGTAAACTGGGAGTGACTGCTTTGTTAGTTGATCAGCCACTCTGCATACCAGTTGGTTTTCATGGATTGTCACAGATGTCTCTAATTTAGAAGTGAATACTTTGGTTCAGTCCATTATGGCGGGTTAGTTAACTTACTGTTTTGTGAGGCACAAGCCCTAATTTTGCATCAGCATGCCTCTTGGCTACCTCATAACTGTGCTCAAAAGGAAAGGGGGGCAGAAGTTTGCTTTGTAATTTGTCCTGTTTTCGTAAATCTTGGTTCTGGTAGACTGGGAGTGACTGCTTTGTTAGTTGATCAGCCACTCTGCATACCAGTCGGTTTTCACGGATTGTCACAGATGTCTCTAATTTAGAAGTGAATACTTTGGTTCAGTTATGGTGACTGTTGGAGAAGGGGTGACAATTTACACACAGTAATTGAGGACAGTGGTGGGGCTTATGGAATAGTTTCACATCGGCAGGTGCATTCCTGAGAGCATAACGATGCTGAGGTGTTCCACTTGGCTGAAGCTGTGAGTGGCTTTTCCTGGGCCGAGAAAGGTTAACTAAAAGTTGCTGCAGTGCATGCGCAGTGTGACTCTAATTGCTGGTAGAGTGGAGCCGTACCTCTTTGGCAGTAAGGGAGGAGAGTTAGAGGAGTATGCCTCTTTGTTATGGATTGTTAAAGTATGTCTAGATCGGTGCCTCATAATTTGGTGTGTTTTTTGACAAGTGGTGAATCATCGGCTTTCTGGGTGGGTGAAAAGTTTTGAGTAATGTCACTGGTGTCGTTTTTGTTTTCCTGTGTGGGACTTATTGAATTTTGGGACTGACAGGTTGTCTGGTCCTTGTTAAAGCACAGCTGCTGGAAATCATCAGTGAGTTGGAGTGCCTTATTCCTTGTGTGAAGGATCATGGTCAGCGGTAGCGTTTCCAAGGGTCTCCGGCTGCGTTATATTGTTGTAGGACTGAAAGGGACTAGTTGGCAAAGCATCATGCAATATAATATATAGGAACTGCAGTGTGTTAGATGTAGATGTGAAACTTAATTGGTAGAAACACCCCAAAAATGTTGACATAAACATAAAGGGCTATGTTATGCTATAGGATGTGATTCAGAATAGTGGTAGGAAAATAAAAATAAGGTTGGTACTTGTTACTGGTTCAGTTTTCCACCTCATAACTTTGGTTTTCTATTGAATTAGTAAGAGATCTGAGGAGAGAAACCACCAGGTGGTGACATACATTTCAATTTCTGATTTCACATGTTTGGAGGCCAGCGCGGGCCTTGTTTCTTTGGTAGCTTTTACGTACAGATCAGTATTTAAAATCTGTCCCTGGGTTAGCGCTGTTATAGTGAAAGTACAGTACAGGGTTACTGCAAGTAATTGCAGCCATGCACTTTTATAAACTTCTGGCTTCCTTTCAATTTAATGGCAGCTGACTAACAACAGGAGTTAGGAAATGTCACATATGTGCATTTTAGACTCATACCCCTTCAGAAATCCATGCTGCAAACCCACGCTATCACATTTTGAGTTTCTGTTAGACACTGGCCCCATGTTATTCAGGGTTGGTCTAGAGTTCTTGCTCCAAGAGGTTGCATGGCATGCTCTGTCGGTTCAGCTGTGCTACTGTGCAAGTGTGCTCTATAGTGAGGAGTACCATCATATTTTGTATTGAGTAGGCTAAGGGTGTGCAGTTTGTCTTTAAAGGAGATCTGTTCTTTATTGACATGGTGAATTTGCATTTTTGTATTTGCAATAATGTATGTCTTGCTCACTAAGGTGATTTGTCTGTATGTAGTTGTGGCCTTGGCCAGATTTCTTGCTTTGGGCAGATGAATAGTATGGCTAAGGAGGGCGAGAAGCATGGGAGAGCAGGAGGAGACACATAGAATTCTAATGGTTAGTAATGGTTTATTAACAATGGTTACTAGCAGGGTCACAGAAGGGTTAAGGTATACTGTTCACTTATACAGTTATAAAAAAAAAGGAGAGAAATTTAGTGAAATAATATGGTTACTTCAAATGTGTTTATGTGTATTAAGGAGAGGAACATAATCAGTTCAGCTTAGTATTTTGTTGTTCATTTCTTTCCCTATGCTGCAGGCTAGCATGGTTTTTGGGTACTGTCTGGTACTACAAGAAGCTGATAGTGTGCCATTGAATGATGCAAACATGGGTACATCGCATTTCTTTTCTTTGTGGCTTGATGTTCCTGTTTAATATGAGGTGGTCTAGTAGGAAGGGCTTCTGCTTTGATGTATTAAAGATGGGAAAAGTGGGGGGTGTGTGCATGGTTCTGTGCTTTGAGCTAGGGTGAGTTTTGCAGCATGTCCATATTTCGGTTCATGTGTCATAGCATTGTGGGTGGCAGAGGATAATCACTTAAAATTGAGGTTAGCAAGTAATGACAGACATTGTGGGATACTTGTGTTACACTATTACCTAATTGTAAGGGGTTGTTGTGTCTTATAGCTGCAATACCCAACAGAAGGGTTTATTTTGTCAGACGTAGGTTGGTATCAGGGGTAAGATATGGACTTTGCAGACACAAGATGCAGGGTTTGAATCTCACAGGATGAATTACCTAGGTTGAAAGGGGCCCACAAGGGCAGTTAGCTCAGGGCTACTTTATGAACCTATGTCCAGGTTTCCCTAACTGCAGTGTCTGAAACCTTTATTACAATACTTATCGGATGGGAGGATGGCAGCTGGGACCTGTGACTTCTCTTTGGTTGTGGATTTTGTTCTACCTCTTATACCTTTATTCACAGTTTTGCTCTAAAAGTTTGGCAATTTTCCCTTTCTTTTGCAGGTGAGAAGTGCAGCATGGGTATTGGTCAATGACCTAAAGGAAGTAAACTCGGAAAGTGTTGAAGGCGGTTACAGTGGAGGCTTCCTGATTGCTAAAGTGGTGTGTGATGAGGTCACAGATGGGGGAGAGCACATTGTGCAGCACTCAGTGGCCTAAAGGATGTGAATATGAAAGGTAAGGGATCCTGCTGGAGTGAAGGGTGGTTGCCAGAGTGGCAAACAATAAGGTCACAGGTTATCTTACTTTATTCTGTTTTCATTAAGGCACATCAGTGTTGTGGCAGTTGGGGTAGTGCAGGGGCAGATGAGGAGGAGGTATGTTGGGGCCCTGGTAAAGCAGAGTTGGGGATTACTTATAAGGAGTCTGGGTTTCCTGTTGGTGAAGTGGATCATACAAAGTTACTAGGTTAATGGCTTTGAGGCTTTTACAGCCTAGCCAAGTTCCGCCTTTATTTCCATATGTAGCAGCTATTGCCGTTGTCCAAGAAGGACATGGGGGGACACAGGGTGAATTATGGCAACCCATCCAGTGGTTCAATTGTGTTTTCAGGAAGGCCAGTGAGGTGTTCCATTTGACATGAAGTGGGGGTTGCTTGGGGGTTTAGTATATGTATGTCTGTTAAAAGTAGGTAGGGTTTGATGGACCTAAATCTCAAATAAATCTCCTGTATTCTCCACATGGCTGGCCTATGGGGTAGGTTTGGAAGATGGAAGCCTTCTTACACACAAAACAACATCCAGGTCTGGCAAATTTCTCAAGAAAAATACACCAGGTCCCCCAATAGCATGTGGGCAAATATGTTATGGTGTAATGAGACCAGGGTAGCACTTTTTGGCCACAATACCAAAAGGTTTGTTTGGCATAAGAACAACACTGTGCATCACCAAAAGAACACCATCCCCATGGTGAAGAATGGTGATGGCAGTGTCCTGATTTGGGGTTGCTGTCTATAAGCTGGAAGTGGGCCTGTAGCCAAGGTGGGGGGATTAGGAACAGTTTAAAATAACAGTCCCTTTTGGCCAAAAATCATCATGTATCAGCTAGAAAGCTGTGGATGGAGAGGACCTACACCTTTACACACAACACTGACCCATACCATACATCAAAATCCATAAAAGAATGTCTTCATTAGAAGGCAATCAACATTTTTGAATGGCCCCTCCATAGTCCACAAATACATCCACTAGAGAGTATGTGGGGTGCCCTGAAGAGGGCTGTGCAAAGTCATGTTCTCACAATCTGGCATAGTTGGAGGGCTTCTGCAAGGGAGACTGTACAAATATTGCTAAGTTGAGATATGCCATGCTGATACACACCTTCCCAAGAGGACTGACTGCTGTTATGAAATCAAAAGGTGCTTTAACAAAGTATTAGTTTAAGGGTATGCACAGTCATGTAACCAGCCTATTGTATGTATTTCAACTTCTACATGTTACCCCTAACCAATGTGTTTTTTCTTTAATTGGATTGCACAGGTAATAGGTCACATTAAAGGTGGGAAATGTTATCACATGATTTCTGTAGTCTCATGTTATAAATTAGACAAACCTGGCATGTTAACAGGGGTGTCTACACTTATAATATCCACTATAAGCTTAGAAGGTTGTTAGCGTAACCTGTTCTCTTGTAACATACATGCACTGCAGGTTTTGAAGTGTGAGACTCAAAATATGTCATTAAATAGTGACACCAGTACTCATATCATCCCAGTAATGTTTCAGACAAATACAGGATTTATGATGAACAGAGCAGAAATATGAGCCACACGTGTAGACATTCAGCGACACTTTACACAGTTGAGAGTTATGTTCTGTAGGATTTGCCACTGTGCTATACAGGTGAATAGCAATTATGTGTACATGGGTGCATTGTGTGCTACGTGAAGGCCAATCACCTATTAACACCACTCTCATATGACAGAGGTATATATAAGTAGTAACAGGAAGTGGAAAGGGCTGCACTGCATGATGCTGAGGGCCTGTCCAGGGCGAGTATGTAGTGGTCTGACTGTGTTGTGAAAGTCACCAGTTGGCTATTGTGAGGTCTGAAACCTCACCTGTATGTGTGTGCATGTGTGTGCCTGCATGTGTGTGCATGTGTAGCAGCAAACGGTATAGTGCAGGTATTAATTTACATATGTTGTCTTTCCCCCACAGGTGGTTATGGTGGTAGTGGTCCCTCCCGCTCAGTATCTGATGTCAGTGTCTCTGCAGACTCTGGCAATGATGATGGTCATATTCAGGCACAGGTGGTGTTGTCAGGGGCTAAATCTGTGCCATCAGTTGGCATCTCACAGTCATCCACAATGTCCCCACACATAGTCACAATGCCCACACATGCTCTGTCCCCAGCAGCCACAGATGGTGGACAGTCGGAAGATGGTGGCATGGAACAGGCTAGTGTGGTGACTATGGCAGGTGTGAGTGTAGACACTGTCCATAGCTAGAGTGCAGGTGAGGTCCCACACAGGTGGATGGACAGTGGCGCTTGCAGGAGGACTGCTGTTCATCAAGCTGCTGTTGCAAGTGCCACAGCAGGTGTCACCAGACACATGTTTCAGGCAGTCATGGATGCACAGGCATGTAGTGAATGCAACACTGGAAAAATACTCAGGGTGGTGGATGCAACTCTTCTTGATTTACTTGGTGACATATGTTACCTCGCTGAGGCCACATGCCAAAATACTGAGGTCATGAATAGACAGTGGGGTGAGACCTTGACAATCCTTGGCCATTGCATGTCTGTGCTAGACCATGTGGGGGGAGATGGGTGATGGCCACATGGACGTAGGTCAGCACCAACATCAGCTGAGAGTCTACGGGGCCATGCACCTTCACACTCCCATAGTGGCAGCGACACCAGCACTACCAAAGGGGGTGGGGTGCTGTCCACATCACAATGGAGCAGGCCATGGGCATGTGATCCAGGCTGGTCCCATCAGGGACTTGGATCCAGCAGACAGCAATCACCATCAGGAAGCAGTACTGCATCTGGCCTTGGGACTGGAGATGATGAACTGGACACCCTGCCATGTACGGTCCACAACGGTCCAACATTCCCCTGTGTAGGGCAGCCACATGGTGTGGCTGTGTGCATACGTACATACACACACACACACACACACACACACACACACACACACACACACACACACGCGCGCACATCTTTATCACAGGCAGGTCACCCCCAGACACCCACAGCACCTCTGCATAGCCCATCTATAGGATACCCCTCCAAACACACAATCAAATGGATGTCAACCATATGACACAGCCTAGGCCTCTGGAAAACCCACACTACATCCTGTGCATAGATGATATCTGTGCCACATCCCTGCCAACAATACCATTGATGCAGCGACAGGCTAATATGGGTCTGATGCACAGAGTGAATATAGTGCAGTGTATCTATTTAATACTGTGTAAGGTGCTGTCTGCTTGCATTTGTTATGAGTGCACATAAAGGTGTATGTACTTTATTAGCCATGATGCATTATTGCTGTTAGTACCACTGACTGAATGTAGTCTGACATGCTGTATTCTGTTTGTGTTCCAGGTGTCTGTGTGTCTGCAGGCTGTGGCCCTGCAGACATTACCAACATAGAGTATGGCAGAGTGGAAATACACCTACCATTTCATAGCCAAGTTACAGGATTATATGTATGTTTACCAAGTGTGTATGCATGCAAGAGTGTGTGATGAACACTGTTGTCAGACAGTGTGATCTGGTGTACATACCCCTTGTCACAGACAGGTAGCCTTCAGACATGTCACTTCAGTGTTGTGTAGTCCCACAGGCTCATACATATTGAGCAGGTTACTGGAGGCATGTCAGTAGGTCCATCACCAGCTTAGCCATTAGATTGACCGCATGTTGCCCCTGCCTTTTCTTTCCCATATACTTAACCCTGATGCAGTTGGTGAGAGCATGCATGGTACTGTGTATGACAGATTTGTGGTATGTATTCCTGTCTTCACAGGGTGGAACAGGGAGACAAAATGGTATATCCTTTGGATACACACAGTAAAGACTGACACAGGCGATGTGCATACAGTAACACAAACACAGTTGGCAATGGACAGATTTGTAAACTTACATATCCACTTTAATGTACTACAGTGCTACATACACATGACATGCCCTACATAAATCATATGTGTGGGACATAACCCACTACCTCTTACAACACATAATGTTGTGAATGCCTTCATGGATGGTGAGATAACCCACCAGAAATAGCAACTAGAGTCATCTATTGCTCCTACAAGCCTGGACAAGTGATAGGGTAACAGACATTGTATCAGCATGATATTTCAGTCAGGTATGATATCTGATGCTTGCATGTGTGTCAGTAGACTAATTCTGACCTATTTGGCAACAATATAGCATACATGACCATTGTTGGGGACACAGACCACATATGGGTTGCAAACATCCAGATATTCCGTAGACATCTGTACAGATGACTGGAATGGCCTGTACAATGGTTTAACATGCTGCATGTGAGGCAGATGCCATTAACACACTATATAAAGCAATGCCATCAGGACGTGGCAAACAGGCATGGATGGTACATACATCAAAATAGTATAACCCACACAGGATATGATTCTCACCCAAATACACATACACAGTTACCAGTATTGAGATTAGAGCCCCTACCTATCTACTTACATATACTATAGGGATACACAGTTATCAGATGCACCACAGAGCTTGTATGAATTCATCTTGTCCCAAGGTAATTCTAAGGTGAATTACATCAAAAGGCCTTGTAAAGTAGGGTGATGGGAAGTGTACAGGTTGGTACACAACTCAAAATGGTATAACCCACACACAATATGATTCTCATCCCAAACACACACATACACACAGTTGCCAATATTGAGATTAGATCCCCTACCCATCTAGTTATTTTTACTATAGTGTTACACAGTTATCAGAGGAACCACAGAGCTTATATGAATTCACGTTGCCCCAAGGTACTTCTAAGGTGAATGACATCAGCAGGCCTTGTAAAGTAGAGTGATAGGAAGTGTACAGGGTGATACACAACTCAAAATTGTATATCCCACACATGATATGATTCACAACCCAAACACACACACACAGTTATCACACATGCTATGGCACTTACTGGGTTGACAACTGGCCAAAGGTGCTGATAAGGGTAATGGCATCAGCAGGACTGATAAAGTGGGGCACTGGGTTGGAAACTTATCAAAATACTTTTTCTTTCAAACATACACACTTACGCAAACACACATTTGCCAGATCTGAGAGTAGAACCCCTACCTTTCTAGTGATTTGTATTATTGAGTTACACAGTTATCACACGCATTATGGAGCTTACTGGGCTGAAAACTGACCAAAGGTGCTGATAAGGGGAATGACATCAGCAGGACTGATAAAGTGGGGCACTGGGTGGGAAACTTATCAAACTGCTTCTTCTTACAAACATACACATTTATACATATACACATTTGCTGGATCTGACAGTAGAAGCCCTGCCTATCTAGTGATTTGTACTAAAGTGTCACACAGTTATCACATGCACTACAGAGCTTACTGGGCTAAGAACTGGCCAAAGGTGCTGGTAAGGGGAATCACATCAGCAGGATTGATAAAGTGGGGCACTGGGAAGTGTTATGGGTGGGAGTGGCCTAAAAGTGTTTCACCTACAAACAAACACACACTCCCTCACTGTCACACACACAACTGTCTCACACACACACACACACACACACACACACACACACACACACACACACACACACACACACACACACACAGTTGCCAATATTGAGATTAGACCCCTACTTCTCTAGTAATTTGTATTACAGTGTTACTCAGTTATTACATGCACTACAGAGTTTATAGGGGTGGTAGGTGTCCAACGGGATGTCTAAGGTGACTGACAGCAGCAGATCATGTGAAGTAGGGCAATGTGAAGTGTACTGAGTGTGAACAGTCTCCTAATACTTAGACCTACACACACACACACACACACACACACACACACACACACACACACACACACACACACACACACACACACACACACACACACACACACACACACACACAAATGATGTGATATTATAAACCTAACCTCAGTACTATTACACAATGGGGCTCACCTTATATGCTGACACATGCAACTGTTTGCAACTGGTATGCCACTGTCCACAGCAGGACATCACTGTATGCCATTCAGGGTATCCGTATGTGTGACTCACTTTGTCTGTGTCCCCCTGTGTCTTTCTCTCTCTATCACTGTCTGTCTCTCACTTCCCCACATCTATGTGTGTGCATGCTTGACATATGTTATCTGTTGCCCATATATATGTGTGTGTATGTCACGCAACAGATACAGATATATCACATATGGGCCACTTACAGCTAGTTGAGGGTAATCCTGTCTGATGTGTGTGTGTGTGTGTGGGGGCAGTTAAGGTGTACATAGCTGTCTGTATGCACAGACATATATACACAATGCAATCATATAGTCCAATGTGGGTTCCAACATGTCCTGTGATTCTCTAAGTGTAGGAGCATGCCCAGTGTGGCCTTCTATAGTTAAAGTGGGACTCCATTCCTGAGATAGGTGTACTCAAGTCCAGGGTTTTGTGTGCTACAGCCATACCTCTCAGGAGTGCATAGGACTTTCCTCAGGGTACTGGGTTTGTTTCGCAGAGATTTTTTTACATATCTGTAGTCTAACACTGCAATGAATTGTGTCATTACCTATTGCCAGACATCCTCAGATCATCATAGTGCTTTACCAGAGAAATACTAGTTGTATGATGCACAGACCAATATTATGAGGGCAGCTATGCACATTCTTGCCCAACAAGGCCATTTGTGAGGTGTGGCTACAGCCAGTTGAATGATGACGTGCTGTGTAAACAGTCCAGGAACCTGGTGATATACTGGCTAGTAATCTCCTGCTTGTGCGGTATCTATCTAACCTGAGATGTCATATCCTTGTGTGGCCATACCTCTCACCTCTACATGTTTTGGCAGGTTGTCCAGGTGTTTGGCTAGAGCTTTCATCCTGTCTATGTAAACTTGTGTTTTTATGGCAAGTTAGTTACATATAATTGAAAAGTGATGTTACAAAATAATGACAGACATTGTTGTTTCAGACTACATAACCTTCAGACAATTCCTGCTACTGAAAACCCCTCACCCTATCAACTTTCTCAGTATGTAAGGACAATATTTACAACACATGCCTAACATTGTGCCTTTTTTCCACTTTTATTTCTGCCCTTATCCAGACATCTTGCTGTCAGAGGTTGGGAGCTATGGGTGTGGGTACAGAGTGCATTCTACTGTGCAGGCATGTCCATTATATGAAAAAGCAAAAATAAGAAAAAAAGATTATTGAGAATAACCACTGGCAACAGTACCAAAAAGCACTTATATTCCAAAACCCTTAGCACCTTGGCTACACATCCTTCAAGATGTCCAATATATGTGTAGTTTATTTCACATAGCACTGTGTCTTCCATGTATGTCAGTGGCAGAGCAGTGGTGGGTGTCACTGATATGCATAACAGTTGGCACTGCAGTTATTAGCACATGGCCCTGTCAAAGACAGCAATGTACCTAGGATGCTACAACATGACTGCCAGGAGAACATGCTGGCCAGATCCTATCCTGACAGTATTAACCACACATACACATAGCTAATTGACCCCTGCATATTGTGGACAGACAAGATGTTTTCATGTGTATTTCTATAGTCCTGCCAATGTGTGCTATGCTGCTATTTCCCTTCAAACATACATGTTACTGCCTTTCTGTGGGAATATGGGGGGCACTCATGTCAACTGTACACATTTGCACAGACTATGCTGACATTTCCTTTACATTTTAGTTCCATTTACCACATTATTGTGCCCTGTCTTGGGGATTAGAGGCATATCAGTAAAGGGCACAGGTCAAATTGTAATAGCATACATTTGAGTTTTAGACTTCTTACCCCTCATAGCCTTACTGCAACTGTGAGTCTTGCTGTGCTATCACTGTGTGAGTCTGTAGGGGGGTAATATAACATGGTTGCCATTTTTGTGCCTTTACCAGGCATTTCTCTCTGGTTTTCTACAGCTGACTTGCTGTGTGGGTGTGAGGAGTGGGTATGGGATCCCCACACTGACATCCATGCCTATGACCTATAACCCTCCAGTTAGTTGTCCCCACAAATATACTGCAATGGAATTTGCCACCTTGGGTACTACTGCATAGTGTGTAGAGGCCAGTTTTGGCCAGACATTTCCTAGTGTCCCACATAGCTGTCAGTTGCGTGCTGCTTTCCCAGTAGGCCACCCCATTCCCTTGCATGCATGCAGCATTACCATAGATATGCTATCAAAACATACTAATCCATTCATTTATTGTTAAGAAGACTGACTTACCTTGTGCCTGTAGCAGTTTTGTGGAAAGTGCATGAGGGCTGCCTATGTTGGATGCACTTAGTACACTGCCTGTACATGGTAAGCTACAGATAATGTGATGTGTGTGTCATCCATTTTACTGTGTGTGCGAGTCAGAGAGAGGTGTCAGTCCCTGGGGTCCCTACAGTGTCAGTGTGTGTGCTATGCATTGCCTCTTTGCCAAGGCCTGAGCATACTGGGCATGCATCTGTCTGCCTACAGAGCAGGCTCAGGGGCCTCCTCCTCTGAGTCTTTCTGTGCCTGTGGGGACCTTGGCAATGGTGGTGGATTTTGTGGCCCTTATCCCATGCTGTTCCTGCTGCAGCTGTTTCCACAGGATCATATTGTGTAGCATGGCACATACTATGAGCATGTGTGCATATGTGGCTGGAGAGTACTGCAAGGCTCAACCAGATATGTCAAGGCAGTGGAACCATCACTTAAGCATTCCAAACACACACTCCATAATGATCCTGGTTTGTGTGTGTGCCTCATTATGGCATTCTTGTGTGGGTGTGTGTGCATTTCTGATGGGTGTAATCGTCCACAGCTCCAGTGCATAGCCAGCATCTCACACCAGATGACCATACAGGATGTCCCCACTGGCAAATGCTTGATACAGCTGTGATGAATGCCAGATGTGGGAGTCGTGATAGCTTCCAGGGATGCCAGCACATGCATTCATGATAATGTCCTAGGCATTGCACACAACCTGGCAGTTGATGGAGGGGAATCCCTTCTGGTTTATGTCAACTCTACCCTGTTCACTAGGTGGTGCTTTGATGTCGATGTGCATGCAGTCTATCACACCCAGTACCTCTGGGTATTCTGCTACATGGTGGAAGAGAACCATACTGCTGGTCCTCTCCTCACGGGTGTTGAGAAAGTAAATGTGCTCAGTGGCATGTAGTAGTATGGCATCCAGGAACTGGTTTAGCACCCTAGATGCAGATGCCTGTGAGACCCCCATGATGTGCCCAGTAGGTCTTTGGAAAGTACCTACAGCTATAATTCTTAAGGCTACACATACCTTTGTATCCACTGGGATGGGTTCCCCTCTGTTGGCTCTAGGTCTGAGTTGAGGCTGGCATAGCTCGGTGATATTCTGAAGTATGTCTCTGTCCACACTGTAGTGCTCTACTATCTCCAGATCATGTAGCCCCTGGTAAGTTACCCTGGGTCTGAAGACTCTTCTCCTCCTCCTCAGCCTGTGGCAGTTGTCAGCAATATCCTCCTCTCTGCCCTCAGCCTCTAGCACATACTGATGGATCAAAGCAATGGCAGCCCATAACATTTTTCCAGTTAAAATTCCCCCACATGTGTACACCAATGGTGCAGAGTTTGTGGGAAAAAACAGACTGTAAAATGTTTCCATAGTTTATACTGTTGTGCTGCAGATGCTGCTTGTATGATTGGCTGACTATGATGTATTCCACCTGCTAGTTATGTAATTTGTTCTTGATTGCTTTTATTCTGCTATTTTCCTTTTTTCCATTCCCATTTCCACCCCTTTTCCTTTTAAGCATCAAGGCTCGCCGCAGAAACTCGGTGCTCAAATGTAAACAGTCCTGCTATTTCAGGTTTTTTTTTTTGTCTGTTTTGTTTTAGACCCGGTGTGCACCGTGCATACATGTTTAGCTAATGTAAACACAAAGAAATAGCCCTCCCTCTTCATTTCATGGAATAAGTCAATACAGCTTCAGACACACCCCCTTGCTTAGCTCTGCTTAGCTAATCTTGTCTGGGCGCCATAGGGCTCCAATGTGCTTACATTATGCATGACACACCCTTTTCATGTCTGTTGCTCCTCCTTTACACAATTGTGTTTTAGCACCTTCATGGTTAGGTACAGTTTGGCACTTAGAAGACTTTTGCGATTCAGTAAATTTCCCCTCATTTGCATACCTCACTGCCATAGTCCATAGTTACTGCACTACCCCAATGCCTTTCCCCTTAACAACCACTGTTCCCTGCTATTGTAGTTATTCTGTATGCCATAGATTATAATGGCAAAATGCAGATTTCCCTTAAAATTGAGTTTTCACATTTTGTTTTACTTTTGGCACAATCGTGTTTGCATGCCACTGCCCTATTCTTAAACGGCCGAGATCGACTTAAAAAAAAACTTTTATTTTTATAAAAATGAAACACTTTTCCATGCCAATGGCCATATATTTGGCCATTAGCATGCCTAAAGATTATAATACATGCTTTTTTTTTGAGCTGTCATGCCTCCGTTTTCATTTTTGCAGAAATGTATACAGCTAGTAAGTCTACACCATTTGTAATGAATCCCAGGGTATATCTCATCTAGAATTCACTAATAATATATATGTGTTGTTATATTTTTTTCTGTGCAATCATATATTTGTTTGTCTCTTCATTAGTATTAGATTAATGCAGTTTTGTATGGTTTATCAATTTAAAGATGGTGTTAGACAATAAAGAGACACAAAAAATTGTTCCAAACAGGTTCGGTTTTATATCACACCCCATTACATCCTACTGTCCAACTGTTTCAAACAATATGTGAAACTGAGAACTAAAATTTAGATTTGGAGACAGCTAAAAGACATGATAATTTAAAAAAATGAGAAACATTCTTTGAATAACATAAAGTAAAGACAGAATTTTGCAGTAAAACAGATGGGAAGGGTGACAGTAGTCTTACATATAGATTAGAATAAAAATTAACAGGCTCATCTTCTAGAAGATTAAAACACATATGAAAGCATATGCAAGGATAGATTAATGATAGATACAAAATGCTGTTAGAACACTTTGTATTAGTAACATCTTGATAGACTTTTACAGGTATTTTAGGTAACCGACATTGTAAGTTCATAAATTCATAAGTGTGAGTTAGTGTTCTAGCCTAATGGCTTTTAAGGAATATTATGCTATAAAAAGTTGTAAATGCAAACAATAATTTCCTATGTGTATACCTAAATGGCAAGATTTAATAAACTCTGTGCAGGGTCTGTGCAAAGGCTACACAGAGTTTATTCATGTACTCGATGCTGTGCGTCGCATTGCATCACTAAGTCTCAAACAATGAATATTAATAATTCATAAGGAAGGTTTCATGGCTTGCCCCATTGTTACTTTACTGTGAAGCCTGCATAGTGAATTTGGATCATTCTGGGGAAAGGGCAAGCATGAATTTTCTGAAAGATATAAAGTATGTTACACAAATGTATATGTCATGATATATTGACTGAAATGTTCAGTTATTTCAAAATAAAACACCCATTTTACAAGGAAAAGGCCAAATATATGACGCAAATATCTGGACATTCTGCAAAACTGTGGACAGTCTGCCTTTTGTGTTTTCATTAATTTTTTTATCTTTTTTATTCTTATTTATTTATTTATTTATTTATTTTATTGCCAGCGTTTGTGCTATGTGCCTCTTGGCATAAACATGTTTAGCTGTGCTTACCTGGTTTGTGCAAAGAGCAGCAGCCCACAAACTGGAGAAATGGACCACCCAGGTCGTAAACAGGGCCTAGACAGACACACAGTTAAACCAGATGCATTCAATTAATATTGTGCATCTTGCAACCACTGTAAGCGGTGTTGTGCTAAGGTTAACAGTGAGGACATTGCAATAACTATTAAGATAGCAGATATTCATCTCACTAATCCTGTGGCAGCAGGTGTTAAATGTAGGGGTGGAGTGCAGATGGCATGGGGGTCTAGTATAGGGTGTGCATGTTTTGTGTTGTGAGAGTGCAGATTATAGCAATAAAGTGCAAGATGCACAACTGTTTTTTCAATCTTATTGTTGTAATAGCTGCAGTTGTAGGAGAACTATACATATAATAACATTGACTAGCCCATTTATACAAGTGCCTGTATAGCTAATCAGCTAAAAATTGCTTTGTTCATTACTGTTGTGTATCACTTACTATTGTACAACACAGTGCCTGGCAGTGCATAACTCACCTACCGTGTCTGTGTGATGGTAAGTGATACACAATGTTTTTAAATGTTGCAAATTCAAAATGAGTGCCCAAGACATGGAATAGGTGGGAAACAGCACCATATAAACTGCAATCGATGGGAAATGCTTACTAGACCTTGAGCTTGAACTATAGCAGGGATGTCTGGAGTTGCCAGAGAGGGTGTGCTCTTTCAGGCGCACCGCTGGGGTGTCCAGGTGTTCAAGATTTTTATTGGAATCCTAGTTAGAGAGTATGGGCCCAGGTTGCTGTAGCAGGACTATTCTTGCTCAGAATACAAATCTGAAGCCTGAATAATGTTGCCAGGGCCTTAGCCAGTGTGACAGGTATCCTCCGCACAAGTCAGCAATGCAGACATCAATTTGATGACCTCCAGAGGAGGAAGCAGGATACCCTCAAACTTTGGATTGAGTAATGTCAGTCAGAGGACACCCCACATATGTGTAAATATCAATTTCACTGAGGAATTATAAGAGTTAAAAGTTGAATATAGTCAAGATTGGTATTCATAATGGTGTTCTGTTCTGTTTTTTTCCATAGCTGTTGAGGAGAGAGTATTGAATATTCAATCCTATGCCTCGGATCTAGCAAGGATGCAATAAGCATATAGTATGTATGCATCAGAATAGTACTGTCTAAATAGTATTTTAATCTTCTTCTTCTTTCGGCTGCTCCCGTTAGGGGTCACCACAGCAGATCAACTGTTTCCATTTCTTCCTGTCCTCTGCATCTTGCTCTGTCACACCAACCACCTGCATGTCCTCTCTTGCCATATCCATAAACCTTATCTTAGGCCTCCCTCTTTTCCTGTTATCTGGGAGCTTCATCCTTAGCATCTTTTTCCCAATATACTCTGCATCCCTCCTCAGCACATGTCCAAACCAGTGTAATCTTGCCTCTCTGGCTTTGTCTCCAAACCTTCCAACCTGGGCTGACCGTCTAATATACTTATTCCTAATCCTGTCCATCCTCGTCACACCCAGTGCAAATCTTAACATCTTCAACTCTGCCATGTCAAGCTCTGACTCCTGCCCTTTTGTCAATGCCACTGTCTCCATCCCATATAACAAAACTGGTCTCACTACCCTCTTGTAGACCTTCGCTTTCAATCATACTGGTACTCGTCTATCACAAATCATTCCTGACACTCTTTTCCACCCACTCCATCCTGCCTGTACTCTCTTCTTCACCTCTCTTCCAAACTCACCATTACTCTGAACTGTTGATCCCAAGTACTTAAACTCATCCACCTTTGCCACCTCTACTCCGTGCATCCTCACCATTCCTCTATCCTCCCTCTCATTCAAACACATATATTCTGTGTTAGTCCTGCTGGCCTTCATTCCTCTTCTCTCTAGAGCATATCTCCACCTCTCCAGGGTCTCCTCCACCTGTTCCCTACTCTCACTACAGATCACAATGTCATCTGCAAACATCATAGTCCACGGGGACACCTGCCTGATCTCGTCTGTCAACCTGTCCATCACCATTGCAAATAAGAAAGGGCTCAGAGCTGATCCTTGATGTAATCCCACCTCCACTTTAAATGCATTGATCACTCCCACCACAGACCTCACTGCTGTCACACTACCCTTGTACATATCCTGTACCACTCTTACATACTTCTTTGACACTCCGACTTCCTCATACAATACCACAACTCCTCTCTAGGTACCCTGTCATATGCTTTCTCTAAATCCACAAAGACACAATGCAACTCCTTCTGACCTTCTCTGTACTTCTCCATCAACACTCTCAGAGCAAACATTGCATCTGTAGTGCTCTTTCCTGGCATGAAACCATACTGCTGATCACTAATCATCACCTCCCTTCTTAACCTAGCTTCCACTACTCTTTCCCATAACTTCATGCTGTGACTGATCTGCTTAATCCCTCTGTAGTTACTACAGCTCTGCACATCACCCATATTCTTAACAATTGGTACCAAAACACTTTTTCTCCATTCCTCAGGCATCCTCTCACTTTCCAAGATTTCATTAAACAATCTAGTTAAAAACTCCACTGCCATTTCACCTAAACACCTCCATGCTTCCACAGGTATGTCATCTGGACCAACAGCCTTTCCATTCTTCATCCTCTTCATAGCTATCCTTACTTCCTCCTTGCTAATCCACTGCACTTCATGATTCACTATCCGCACATCATCCAACCTTCTCTCCCTCTCATTCATCAACCCCTCAAAGTACTCTTTCCATCTGCTCAACACACTCTCCTCACTTATGAGTACATTTCCCTCATTATCCTTTATCACCCTTACCTGCTGCACATCTTTACTAGCTCAGTCCCTCTGTCTAGCTAATTGGTATAGGTCCTTTTCTCCCTCCTTAGTGTCCAACCTTTTATACCACTCTTCATACGCCTTATCCTTAGCCTTCACCACCTTTCTCTTTGCCATGCAACTCATCTCCTTATTCTCTTGTCTACTTTCTTCATCTCTTTGACAATCCCACTTCTGCTTCGCCTACCTCTTAATTGTATTTTAATAATAATAATAATTTTTACTGTAATTTTGTAGCATTAAAAGTTAAGGACTGCTTAGATGGTATTTAATGGAGCTGTATCAGACTGTGCATGCATATCCAAAATGTAAAATAAACTATGTATATTACTCTGTAGCACAAAGCAATGGTGCCATATTCTCAAATAACAGTTGGCATGCATCTCTAAACTGTAAAAGAAAAAGTATGGATGCAGTAGTCTGCAGGACAAAATAAGCATTTTACAGTAGTCATTGGTTGTGGGTTCAAAAACCGCACTTCCCAAATATACAATACTGTTATGTTTTCATCATTATTGAAATGTAACTTCTTATCTCTATACCAGTGGCACAGATGACCATTGTAATCTGTAATCAGTATAACTGAGACATGCATATGTGCAATATATGTGCACTTCAAGGATTGTTGGCTACAATCTGTACTATAGTGTGCCTCTATTGCAAACTGGGTAGTCTTAAAAGTAAGGAAGAAACTTGTTAGAGGAGTTTGTAATGTCAAAAGTTAAGGTAACAGAATAGAGTAAAATAATTTTATCAATGCTTTGTATGTCACATATGAAGTTACTAATGTTCTCCCATTTTTCTCTCACCCCAACCATTTTTTTTTCTCATTTTTGTGTTTATTATTTTAATGCTTTTCTGGGAGTTATTTTCTGTGTGTGTGTGTGTGTGTGTGTGTGTGTGTGTGTGTGTGTGTGTGTGTGTGTGTGTGTGTGTGTGTTTACTTTTTATTTTTCCCACAACACAGAGGGGTAAGACTGTCCCATGGGATCCACCTGCCGCTCCATTGGATACAGCACCGCTGTCCAGCTCATCTAGTGTTGTACCTTGTAGGACCCCCTCTGGCACCCCTGCACTACCTGGCCTCTCAGGTAGTTCTGCCCCAGAGGACAGGCATGTGGCTCCCTCTGGGCACAGTGGCAGAAGGTTGAGTTTATCACACATGATGAACTGCCAGGGATGATGCATAGGTCTGTGCACCACACTGCTGGCAAACTCCTACACTGGATGAAGCTCCTGCTCTCCATCTTAGTTCTGAGCACCTAGGGGAGGCACAGCCATCAGCACTCTTGCCGGTGGTGCAGTACGTTGACAGTGATGACAGTCCACTGGGTGAGGACTAGATTCTCACTGTCAACGACCTCAACATGCATGGGACTGAGATTTCCCATCCCTCTCTCCATCCATAGTGTTCATCCACCTCACATGTCCTTCACCGTCTCTGTCTTGTTTGTCTTGTTTGTCAGCAATTGCTTCCTCACTTGACCAACTTATCTCAGCCAGACATTCAACTAAGGAGAGGCTAAGTTTAAACAGTGTGTTTAGGTGAGGGGTTAGTTCATCTTTGAGCTCATGTAGGACACAGCCTGGGACACCGTCTGGTCCCATCGATGCTGTGTTTTTGGCTTTGTAGAGGGCTGTTTTAACCTGAGTGTCTGTGATTTCAAGGCACTACATTCTTCTGGTATAGTTTTGGGCCCTTTTGGGTGTGAGAGGGGGGTAAAGTTTGCACTGAACCTGTCTGCCATAATGTTGGCTATATCAGTCGGTTCAGTGTATTTTGTGCCATTCTGCACTAACTCTGAGTAGATCTGAGAATTGCCACTTAGATTCTTGACATAGCTAAAGAATGCCTTGTGGTTATCTCTAGAGTTCATGGCAATTTTTCTTTCGAAGCTAGCCTTGGATGATTTTATGAGAGAATGTAGTTTCTTGCTGATACTGATCAGGGATGTCTTCCCTTCTTGGGATTTTACTCCTTTCTGTACTAGTTTCCTCCTTCTATTGTATAGCTTGTTTATGGCAGGGGTCCATCAGACTGGTTTCCTTTCTTGGAGGAGTGAGTCTTGGTTTTGTTTGGGATAGCACAATCCATGCATTCTTGTAGGTGCCCATAGAGTGCATTAGTAAAGGATTTTGCAGCCTGGACAGCATTATCCTTTAGCATGGGGGCTTTGAAACTTCCCACTTCGATCTTAAGTAACGTGAAGTTTGCTTTTGAAAAGTTTTTCGCAATGATTTCTTTGACCAAGGGTGGTGGCGGAATGTGGATATCCAGAGTGATTAGGTTATGGTCAGATCTAACCAGTGAGGGGTTGACCTCCGGTGTGGAACACTGGTCGCCCATGTTGGTAATGACCAGGTCCAATATATTGTCACCTCTGGTGGGGGTGTTGACTAGTTGATCCAGGGCATTTGAGTTTATAAATTCGAGGAAATGTTGGGCAAGGGAGTTTTTACTTGAGTAGTTCTCCCAGTTAATGTTTGGGTAATTGAAATCACCCAATATCAGGGTGTTTGGTAGGATCTTTATGTTTCACAGTGTTTCCAGGAATGCAGAGTGGGGGTCCTGGGACATGGTGGGTGATCTGTAGCAAGCTATAATTTGAATAGCAGTTTTGCCCATTGTTAGTTGCACGTGGATGATCTCTGAAGCATCGTGCTGTGCCACTAACCTGGAGGTGTGGGTATCCTTGATAAATATGGATAATCCCCTGCCTTTTGTATTTCGGTCTGGGTTTTGTGGCCGAAATGTATGGTATGAGATGTAGCCTGGTAGTGCTGGGGTGCTCTCTGGATCCTTAAACCAGGTTTCTGTTACTGTACATATATCGATTTTCTCCATACTGAGGAGTGCCTTGAGTGCGTGCATTTTGAGGTTTAGACTTCTGGCATTGAGTAGCATTACCCTCAGTTTTTTGTTACTTGTGCTATTTATGGTGGTGGGTTTGTCTTTTGAGCCTTGCCTAAAAAAGGCACTATGGGGGTGGCAAGAGCCTTGGCCAGTATTGGAAAGCCTAAAGGTGACAGGTGCATGCCATCTCTAGCGAAGCAGCGTGGCTTATCGAGCATGTCATCCCAGGCTGACAGACACTGGATCCTCTTTGAATGACACCAGAAGCTTAGCCAATTGTTGAAATTGATAATTTTTTTTCCATACTGTGGTGTCATTCTTGGTGAGGGCAGGATGCTACTCAGGGTCAGGGTCATACCGGCCTGTGCTACGTGATCAGAGAGCTCCTCCATGTCTCTTTTCATGTAGTCCAGGGAGGTACAGCTCAGGTCATTCACACCAACATGGACAATGACAGAGTCATATTTGTACTTGTTCTGGAGTGACCTGAGTGCTTGTGTTATGTGGCAGATCCTGGCACCCGACAGGCAGATAACAGTAACCTTCTTCTTGTTCAGCCTAGTGAGTGGGACATCAGTGTGCCTGACTATAGAGTCACCTATTACTAGTGTGTTGGGTATGTTATTTTCCCTTAAGGGCTGTGATTGTGTGGCACACTGATTTTGTGAAGTATGTGTTTCATGGTTTGTGTTGGGGGGTGGAGGTTGCTTGGATGTCTGCTTTGGAGGTCTCTGTTGCTTCTGCAGATTTTTATTTAGAGCCTCCGAGTATGTTTTTGTGTATTTATGTGTGTTTTTGCTGGTTTCATAGGTCTATGTGAGACTGGTGGTGTGATGCAAGTAATTCCCTTCTCCTCTTGACTGCCTGGTCCAGTCTTGGTTTGAGAGAGGTTAGCCTCCAGTTTGGTTGTATAATTGCATCTCTCACATGTATTAGTGTTTGGTGGAAGGAGGAGAGGGATGTCTGTGTACATGAGGCAATTGTAACAATGCCTCAAAATGCCCAGATTCACCAGTTGGACCAGAGAGCACACCTGAAACTGCCCTTTGGACATGTCTGGATAGGTACAGTGAACTGTTTTACTGATTGGCTGGTAAGGTCGAATAGAGAGCCTTGTCCTTCTCTACAGTATAGGGGGTCTAGTGCTAAGGTTGATTAGTGCTTGCTATGAGTTTTGAGCAAGTGCCGGTATGAGAAGTGAATGGTTTGAGTGCTTAAGTTGAAAGTTTGTCTAGTTGCAAGGGAAAAATTGAAGAGTAGACTTTGTGGATCCAGGAATAGTTATACCCTAGCTAACCGGTGCTGCCCGGCGTGCAAAACTGCGCAAATGCGGGGTTTATAGCAGGGAAATGAAAGAGGTAGAATTATCCCAAAATGGCCAATAAACTACTAATTTCTGGGCTGAAACCACTCCTCCAGGGACAGATAGGCTGCTCAAAGCTCCCTCTCTCACAGTGAACAGAGAAACTTCCTTCTATCCAAGAAAGATATGGGCAAACACAGAAACTTGTAACACAGCTCTGAATTCAGCACTAACCTGAAAACTGGACTATACTAGCTTAGAAAGACAGGAAAACAAGTATATATTTTTTCACAATTATACCTGACACCCCCTGAATAGCAGAAATGATAAAATATTTCTCCAAAGCAAACTGTAGGCTCCTAAACAATGCCATAGAGAGTTGCAAATTCCCTGCTACCACTGTCAACAATGACTGCTATACAGAGGTGTACGCAAATGGCTTGTCTAAATAGCTATACAAATGTATAGAGTTGACAGAACATGAATGGATCAAAACAAGTTCCTCACAGAAAACAAGTCACCCTACTGGACATCAAGCATACACAGGTTATACAAAAAGTGGAAGAAAGTAATGTCTAAAAACATGAGGGAACTGACTTGGCAGAGGATGGACACCCTCTACAGCTTGAACATGGAAATTAGCTATCTTGAAAAGTAATCTAAAGGCACTTACATACCTAAAGTACTATCCCTAGCTAAACTTAATAAGAGGCATTCTTTAGCTGTGTCAGACATCTAAAATAGAAAGCCCAGATTGTGACCAATTAGTAGTGGACATTAAGACTCATACTGACCCTGAGGACAACGCCAACGTGCTGCTAGACAGTCTGGGGCAAACATCATGCCCCCTATCCCCACCAGACATACCCCAAAGCATACCTGTCACCAGTCCTCTATTTAGTAATTTCCTATGAACCTAAGGTGATGTCTGCCTGGGCTCCAGGCCAGTGTTCAATCATGGTAAGTGCTACACCACGTCTGAATTTTATATGTCTGCAAGTCAACTTATAGTGGATGACATCAGTAGGCCATATGAGAGACAAGATGTTGGGAGGGCTGCATGAAATAGATGTGTAGGCTTCTCCAAGTATGAAAACACTAGCAAGCCATGGCATTGGAGATGTAAGTATAGGACAGCATATCTACTCTGCTGAGTAGACACACACACACACACACAGTTGACTGCAGTGAGAAGAGAGCCCTACCTAGCTAAGAATACAGACTATAAAACTCAGTAATTAACACATACACCATGGCACAAGTCTGACTTTTATATGGCTGCAGCTGAACTTATGGTAGATGACATCAGCAAGCCATGTGGGGGATAAAATGTTCTGAGGCCTGTATAGGCACATAGATTCATAGTTTCATATGAGGCCAATAGCCTAATTGTACAGTGTGTCCTAGGTGTGCAGAAACTTAGCTGTATAAAAACACAAGTACCCTTATTGAACATAGTTGGATGTTTGAGTTTAGCAGAGCAAGGTTGTCATCAGCACCGACTGGCCCTGTCCACGAGGGAGCACAGAACATTATATGTTATATTTTGTAGTGTGGTTGATATATGTGTGTAAAAATAATGAGCCCTCAGGGTTTTACTGATAAGGGGGGGGGTGGACAACACATGTATGTATTGTAAATATATGACAAATGCTGGGAATGTGCTATGGAAGACTGATTGTATGTACAGATTAGCTGTATTTGGCTGTTACCTCCAGAGACAGAGGTGACAACAATATAATCATGTTGTATAGCCAACTGGACCAAATCAAGTGTTTCAAGTAAAGTTATGTGTGACATGGAGAGCTATGTATGACATCATTTCTTTTTTTGGGACAGGTGCCCAATTCTTTTTGAAGAGACAGGAATGTTGGGGAAGGGACACAGGTATGTCTGAGGCAGGTAATTTTGCAAGATGAAGCAATTGCTGACACACAGGACATACAAGACAAGAGACAGTCACAGTGAAGAACACGAGAGGTGGGTGAACACTATGGTTGGGGTAAGAGTGCGGAATTTTCAAACCCATAGATGTCAAGCTGGGTGATAGTGATAATCGAGTGATAATCGAGTCCTCACCCACTGGACTGCCATCACTGTCACCTCACTATGCCGATGGCTGCAGTGTCTGACATCTACATCTGCTTGTGTTATTGAGTACAATGATGGAGAGCAGTGTCTCCATCTGGCATAGTCATGTAGCCACAGTGCGGCAGAAAATCCTATGCACCATTTCTACCAGTTCTTCTTGGGTAATTACCCACTCTGCCACTGCTCCCAGAGAGAACCACAGGCCTATCCTCCAAGGCAGAAGTACCTGAGGGGCCAGTTAGTGCAGGGGGCAGCACAAGGGGTGCTACCAGGTTGTGGCTCAGATATGCTGGGCCTTGGTGCCATAGACAGTGGACTCGAGGCATGTGTATCTTGTGGGCCAGGCCTACCCTGCTGTGTTGCGAGGAAAAGAAAACATAAAAAAAAAAAAAAAAACACACAGAAAAGAAAATAAGGGTTGGGATTAGAGATTGCACAAGTTGTCTTATTTGCTTGTTTAGGTTGAGGAGGGTAGTCTTCCAGGTGTGGGTTCTCACTTTTGTATTTGTAGACAGCAGCTTCTTTTGTTTACTGTAAAACCTAGTAATGACAGACGTGTGTCTGTCCAGGACAAGATAACAGTGTCGCACAGGCTGGTGTAAAAGGCTCGCTGTAAAGTCCAGCAATAGTTCACACTCCAACCACTCCAAATTTGACTACTACTACCACCCCCCCCCCCCTCCCACCAGCAGGCTTCACAACAATGTCTGAGTTGTTGATGAATGAATAGCTTCATATTCTGATTTGTTTAAGTTATAAAAAGATTCTTGGTTATTGTCAAAATATGTATAAATGTCATTTTTAACAAGCTTTTCAAAAGCTCCAATAGTACTGTTTGAAGGTGGAATAACCACACTACTCTGAGGTATGTTCTCATCTGAATCACATATTGTTGTGAAGCCTGCTGACAAGGGAGTGGGGTTGTGCTAAATACAGTTTTTTATGTGGAGAGTATGCTGCAAATGTTAAATGGTTCAGAATATATATGCATTGATTTTAATCAGGTGAGTGTAATAGGTGCCAATGTTACTCTTTGTATTAAAAAAATGTATCAGGATGGACATTTTATTAAAGAACTTTATAGGTACTTTTTTGCTGAAACACCTGTTATTCCGCTTATATATGGAATTCCCAAGATACATAAAAACTTTTTGAACTCACCCCTTCAACCTATTGCTTCGGCAAAGAGGTGGGTCACAGAACCTATATCAAAGTTTCTGGAACATGAGTTACAGAAAATTCTGAGTATTTTTACTGTGATTATCAAGGATAGTTCTCATTTTTTACAGCAACTATATGAATGGATGAAGAAACAATGTTTTTACTAGTTATTTAGTGACTCTAGATGTAGACTCACGTTTTACGTGTATACCAAATGATTTAGGTATACAAATGGTTAAAGAATGTATTACCAACGTAATTAGTGTTGATATTAATTTGCTATGTCAGTTACTTTGAATAGTTTTGGAAAATAATGTTTTTGTATTTTAGGAAAATTATTACAAGCAAACTACAGGAGTTGCCATGAGTACTCCTATTGCAAATTCTTATGCAAATCTTGTCACGAATTGTTGGGAGACAGAGACTATATTATCAAAAAGTAATAACAACTATGATGACTATATAGTCTTTTATAAAAGGTTCGTAGATGACCTCATATGTGATGGTCTGTTATGTGACATGATTTTATAGATTATTTTCACACCACTACTTCATTTTTAAGATTGAAAAGAAATATACAATACGAAAGTATTGATTTCCTGGATATTACATTACTGAAGGACACAAAAGGAAATTTACAAACAACTTCATATAAGAAGGATGTTAAGAAATGCACATATCTTATGAGACAGTATGCATCCTAATTTTATTTTTGATAATATTGTGAAAAATCAAATGTCCAGAATAAGTAGGTTAAATACTGAAAAAGGAGTGCTAACATCTCAGTTGGATGAAACGGCTCAAGATTTTATTGGTAGGGGTTACAGCATTTATAGAGTACAAAGTATTAAAAATAACATCATGAGACAAAGGAAAATGTTGTACCCACCTATTTTTCCAATAAGGTTAGAAGAACTGACAATAAGGAAACACAGAAAAGACAGATAAGGTGTAGATTTGTTTTAATTTATGATCAAAATACTAAAACATACATATAATTGAAAAGTACTGGCCCATTTTAGTGCAAACACCAGAATTGAAAGATGTTATTTTAGACTATCCATTGTTTAGTTATAAGATAAATACAACATTAAAGAACAAGTTATGTATAAAGAACAAATAAAATAAAGGAAGAGTCTCAGAAATTAACATAAGGTGTGGACCTATAAGTGCAATAAATGTAAATTTTGTCAAGATATCTATCTATCTATCTGTCTATCTATCTATCTATCTATCTATCTATCTATCTACTGAAAACAGGTTTCTGTATCCTTTATATAATAGAACGTTTTATGTCCACACATATGGGAATTGCAATGCTAAAGATTTAGTATACATGGACAGATGGACAGATGTATGAACTAACCTTCATTTTATATTGGGAAAACCAATCAGAAACTAAAAGAATAAACAGTCATATTTTAGAAATTAGAAGGAGAATAGAAACCAACTCATTATATAAGCATATTAGTACTAATAGTACCAATACTTTCAAGTTTTTAATTTTGGAAAATATTTATCAAAGCATTAGAGGATGTGATATTATTAATTTAACAGAAGGATGTTAACATTAATGGATTTTAAGATTCAAATTATTTAATTTACCAGGTTTGAATGAAACATTTACTTTCAAGCCAGAATTAAGAAACCTACCAAAACTTGTTAGATAATTTTTGTTTTTTGTTTTTTAACTTAATGATTGTTAAATGGATAATTGTTTAATTGTGTATATAAAGCATATCATTCATAGTTGTATCTATTTGACAAGCCTGAGGAAGCAGTCTTACTGTGAAAGTGCCTGTGGTGTTGTTCTTGCGAATAAACAGAGTTTTATGTTATTTACTCACTCCATGGTTCCAGAATATTTATTCTACATTGTTCCATTTGGTTACCTATTTATTTCGGATTTAATTACTCTAGGACCTGTGTTTTTATTGTTATTACTAGAGCTAAAAAACACATATGCAAAATCTGTACAAGCACAATAAAACTTGAGAGTACACATCACAAATTTCTACATATGCCAGGGTTTGAACCCTCACACCACAGCTTCAGGAAACAGGAGGGATGCCTTAGTCCTCTTGGCCAAACAACTTTGCATCAATAAAATGGAAAGTCATTCTTCAAATAACCAACTGTATCACAATGTACACTGCTTTCAAACCATCAGCTGTGATTTGTACATTTAATTATCTTTACTATATTTGGACATAGAGCAGTTAGTGAGCACACAACCTGTCATAATTATGCTTACAAATATACAGCTCTGTGTTACCTTTCTGTGCTTCTTGATCATTCATCATTTATCTAACACCATGAAGTTTGTAAGCCATCCTATATCAGTGGCCTTGACATGTGAGAAGATATTAGCTGTGAATAATTTGATATGCAGTTGCCAACAAATGATGTCCAGGTTGGATGGCATAAACACACATATACTGTTCTTTTGGGGGTATATTAACTGATTTACTGTAATGGCAGGAACAAGGGTACACTCCTCTTTTGGAGGAGGGGACAATGCTCAGTTACTGTTATGACACAAACAAGTCTGAAGCCTGAAACTGCAATGTGTGTCATCACTTTCTAACTTCTGTCTTTAATGATTTACCATTACAAAGGTATGATGCCAAGCTGAAGCCATACAGGGAACATGAGAATTTTTCAGAGGTATGACTGTAAGAATCTTTCTTGCCTGAGGTCTACTAATTATTAATGGACAAATATAACAAATATAAGTGTCTGGTGTCATATGTCATGGTACTTTCGGTACAAATCCACCAATATTTACTTGCTTACTGTACCAAGTTAGAAAATACAAGGATATGCCATAATATTATCAAAGAATACACTCTAGGTTCAGGACTTAGCTTGCAAATGCAACAGATGCCACACCTTTAGCTCAGGGCTGACACCGTCTGATGCAAGCAGTACACAGCCAATACATGATGGGTGGTAAAAGGTTGTGTGAGTTGCCTGGCATCAATTTTACTATATGTATGTGAGTAGGAGAAAGGAATTAGGTTCCTAGGTGGTACGTGAATGTGCTATGCATTGTCTCTTAGCCAAAGCAAGGGCATAATTTGTTTGCCTACATCTGTTCTCAGGGAAAGCAGCTGGGGGTTTCTCCTCCGAGTCCTCTTCTGACTATGGCTGTAATGACCTAGGCATTGTTGGGGGAATGTGTGTCCCTTCCCCTTGTTGATCCTTCTTCAGCTGTTTCTGCAGGATAAGATTGTGGAGCATAGCAAATACTGTGGATATTTGTGTACATGTGTGGATTATACTGCAGAGCTCCACTCAATATATCTAGGTACTGGAACCGTGATTTCAGAAGCCCAAACACATGCTCTATGATGTTTCTAGTCTGAGCATGTGCCTCATTATGGCATTCTTCCATGGGTGTGTATGCACTTCTGATGGGTGTCATCAGCCATGGTTCCAGGGCATAGCCAGCATCCTCCAGTAAATGGCCTTGTGGGATGTCCCCCCTAGCAAACATCTAGTACAACTGTGAAATGTTCCAGATATAGGACTCATGATAACTGCCTGAGTTGCCAGCACACACATTCAGGATAATTCCCTGGGTATTATATATGACTTGGCAGTTGATGGAGTGGTATCCCTTGTGGTTAATGCAGATTCTACCCTGCTCACCAGGTGGTGCCTTAATGTGTTCATGAATAAAGTCTATGGCAGCCAATACTTCAGGGCACTGCACTACATTGTGAAACAGTTGCATATTGCTGGCCTTCTCTTCAGAACTACAGGAAGAAATATGTGCTCACTGGCATGTATGAGCATAGCATCCAAAAACTGGTGGAGGATCCTGAATGCTGATGCCTGTGACACCCATCATGCCCCCAGGTGGTCTTTGAAAAGTACCAGTAGCTAATATTCTAAGGGCTATATAAACCTTAGTTTCATGGGATCCCCTCGGTTGGTTCTGGGTCTGAGTTGCAGGTGGCACAGCTCACAGAGTTCTTGTAATGTGTCCCTGTCCACCATGTAGCACTCTATAATCTCCAGCTCATGTATCACCTGGAAAGTTACCCTGGGCCTGAACACTCTTCTCCTTCTCGGCGTAGGCCTATAGTCAGCAGCACCAGCAGCATTGGCTTAAGCCTCTAGCACATGCAGATGTAGAATAGCTGCAGCAGCCCCTAGCATTGTGTCAGTCAAAATTTCCTTGTCTTTACTTCAGTGGTATTGAAGGATAAAGGAAAAAACAAGATGTAGGCTACATAGATACTTTATACATTGTTGAATATCTCCACCATGTTGAATTGGTGGATTAACATGAAAATCACCTGTTTTTGCTATAAATAGCCTCTATTAAACAAACCTGTTACTTGGTCATTCGTGCGCTATGGGCACCTTCACTCACCTCTGTGTACCTTTGCATAAATAAGATAAGCATAAACAAAATTGATATGTTCTACATTCTCGAGATATCATGCAAACATGGACCATAAAAAGGGAAGCAAAGGTTGTACACCCTGTAATCAAACCCTAAACCATGTATATTCCAACCCTAACACATTCATGTGCTGCCACAGGAACAGTTATATAACACAGAGAAACCTGCCATTCATTTTTCTGTTTCTCTTGGTTGCACCAAGTGCCACATTGTGTAATCAAGGATGAAAATTAAAAAATAAATGTTTTAAATTAATGTGGGCAGATCCAATACATGTTAATGAACAATAAAGAGGATGACACAGGACTTAGTAATTGTGCAATGCTTACATTCACTTTCACCCTTCACAGCCCTACATGTTCACCTCTGCCAGTGTAACTTGACATTTCCCGATGTCAGCATTCACTATTGCCAAGCCTTCAACATGAACACTGTGGAAGTGCCTACACAAAGTGAACATCCCTACATCGTTACTCTTTTCTGAGATTCAACAACTCTAATGAGGTGTGACCTCATTTGTATATTCACCGTGCTGACAGCCAGAAATCTACATGGTTAGTAACCATGTAGGCAGGGAAACTGCACAGGAACCCGATGTTGTAACAGAGGAATACTGTAATCCACCAGCTACATCCAGCACATGGATGTATTACAGCATAATACTCTGTTTCATGGAGGTTTACACATTCTAGCAGTCTGCATTACTTACAAGTGTATGTTTCATTTGGGGGTGGGGGAGCAATACTGCCTTTATGACATGGCACTTAAAAATGAATTATTATGATTGTTGCAATAATTTTCTAGCATAAACCTTATGTAATTAGGTCTGAATACATGTGATGTTACATGTTGAGGGCAGTTCTGTACAAATGTCAGAGCTTTTACTTGATCTTGTTCCCATGTAGACTCCTTTCCATGATTGTATTTGGAAAACTTTGGAATATACTGCCAACACGGACAAGGAATCTACATGGTTGCTTTAGAGGTTGTTGAATCACTCCACTCTACCATGTTGATTTGCTTCATTAGCATGAAATTCAGCTACTTATGCTGTAATTTGGATGCCACAAAAGTTTCCGTATGTGAGTGTGCACCACTGCATGCCACTACACAGAGTTTACCGAATCTACAACTTTTTACACCCATGTGCACATCACTCCGCAATGCACAGACAGTAAAAATTATCATGTAAGCTTTATTGAAGCCCACAGAAAGTGTATAGGGTACAAATTCAGATGTTTACATTGATTTCAGTAATTTATATCTTTGATTTTTATGAGTATCTTCTAATTCATTTAAGAATATTCAATAATCCAACAATGTACATGCAAAACACATATTTTATATTCCACAATTTATCTATTATAAGTTTTATATAGTGATACTAGACATGTCTCATACCTTGTTGAAAGATTTTTCATCATATATTCCATATCTTTCATTGCTTTGGCACTTATTTGTTCAGCATGGGAAATGAAAGATACCCTTGCTGATATTGTCATTCCCATATCTTGTCCTTACATCATTATTATCCCAATAATACATACAGTTTTACAAAATCCATGACTGCGACATATTGCTAGGGGCAGAATTTATTGCAGAGCCTGTTTCTAACTTCATAGATTACATACTGAATCCAGTGGCTCAAAAAATACCAGGTTTTTACATGGATGCAGATGGTGCTTTAAAACAGCTCAATATAGTAGAATTTAGGAGTGGCAGTTGCTTATTGTAGGATATATAAATGCCTTATGTAACAGTGAATCCCATGAAGAGGATCTGAATTAATTAAGATGGATATCATGTAAATTATCATTCTATCCAGAGCCTTTATAGAATTACTAATGGTGTTGTCAGACTCTGTATTAGTAAATAATACATTTGTGGAAGGTAGGGAATACTATCTACTGCTAATGGGAGCTACAAGGGTACCCCTATGGCACATAGCTATGCAAGTTCATAGTCAGCACATGAAAAGGACAACAATCTGCTAAATGATTATACTTTTAGTAAAGTAATATTCTTTAGGCATTTTATTGTTGAAATATTAATTATTAATAAGAAATAACTAATAATCAGACATCTTGTTTTTAAATAAAAAGCATCTTTATTAAATTATCATGTATGACATAAGCCATGTTACATTTATATAAATGACAATAAACCATAGCAACACAATCTCAGTTGCAAACATTTTGATACAGACTTTGAATGCACCAATGCAATACAAGTTAACATCATCAGTCATATGGAAAATTTCCTAGACTGTTTTTTATAAAAATATGGTTACAACTAAGAGCTTATGGTGAGTAAAATTTATAAAATAAACTGTCCCCAGGATTTAATAAACTCCATGTAGGCATCGTGTAGAGCCACGGCCACTGTTCTCCCTTGGCAGCACGCCATGCATACTAATGATGGCATGCTGCCGAAGGAGAGCATAGAAACAGGGATGTTGGATCAGTGTAGGGAGAAGTGTAGAGGCTACCCATGGAAATATGGCACTGCTGCTCTCTATTAAGTTTTGCTCAACCATGATAAGCACTGCATAAATATGCTAACAGCAACCAATGTTTGTGCAGTGCTAAGCTTCACTAAACCCATGGTTGTGCGAGTTTTTGTGCTGCTCAGCTCTGCTTGGTTGGTTTGCATGCTACTAAGCAAAGCTGCACTTTTTTGAATGTTGCTCAATGACATGTAAGGGTGGAAAACAGCCTATATTAAGCACAATAGACAGGAATTCTGCACCATTCATTGAAGTTCAATCGACTGTTGATATGGCAGGCAGCGCTGGTGAAGGTGCCCTCTTTCAGGTGCAGAAGTGGGGTATTCAGGAGTCCAGGTTTATGGTTAAGCTCGTGGTAAAAACCATGAACCTAGGCTGCTGCAAGGCAGTTTCCAGGGCTCAGAGTGTAAGGCGGAAGCCTGGGACCATTACGCAAAGGAACTCGGCAGTGTTACTGGTATTACCTGCACAGGTGAGCAGTGATGTCACCATTATGATGACCTGAAGAGGAGAAAGAGGGAAACCTTGGATACCTGGGTCCAAGAAGCTAGAGCAGAGAATGCCCCACAAATATGTAAGTAATTTTTCCTCTGTTTTACAAATATGCAAGCTGAATGTCTGCAAAACTGGTAGGCATAATGGTGTGCTTCTCTCCGAATAGCTGCAGCCGAGTGGGCTCGCAATGTCGAGTACCATGCTGGGCACCTGGCCAGGTTGCACTGTGACTGTGATAAGTATGGATGTATTATGCTAACTGTAATGCAATAAGTAAGAAAGAGTAAAGCATTTACTGCAATAAAGTATACACAAGAAAAACTATAGTCCAATAAATGGGCAATTAGAGCTATAATGCAATAAATGAACAATAACAATGATAGTGTAATAAGCAATAAACAATACCAATAACAGTAAGCAAAATGGTGTACAGCAGGATTGTGTTGTCATAACCATTGCAGTAGAGCTGTATGCATTGATTGTCTATGGTAAGGTTTCTGTAGTCAAGTATAACACTTTAGTAGCTATAGAATGCAAAACTAAAGGCCTGCAAACTGTATGCTTAACTCATAGCACTGTCCAAGGCTGTCTCAAGGCCAATATTGGTCAGCTAATGCTCTCTGTTCCTCCTTCATCAGGTAATAAAGGTATATGGGTGAGGTAGCCCACTCAATGGGCAGATATTGTGGGTGGACTTCACAGATACTTCAAAGCAATACAAATAAAAAGTGTTCACCAGCATTGTTGATTCTAAAATAAAGTAGTATTAATATATGCAGTACAGTTGTATTCCATGCATGTGTGTTCTACAGTCACTGCAGTCAATTATAACACTGTAATAGTTCTAGAATGCAAGATGAATCTCATGCAACTTGTATTGCTCAGCTCATAGTATTGCTGCAGGTTATCTTTAGGCCAGTATCAGTCACTTAGTAGTCAGCAGTGACTCAGTAGCTCAGTCTTTTAAATGCCTTATACACAGTACATTTTTCCACATACAGTCCTGCATTCAAATCCTGTGGTGTGTAGCACTAAGTTTCCAGTATCAGTCACGTGATGCTCACATCTTCTCTCTCCCAGAAACAAAAGGTATATGGATGAGGTAGCCCATATTATGAGCAGATATTGTGTTTAGATTTCACAGAATTTTAAAATCAATAGCAAAATAGTGTTGACCAGCATTGTTGAGTCATAAATAAATCTATTTATTTGCAGTACGGCTGCATTCCTTGCATGTCTGCAGTAAGTTGCTGCAGACAATTATTACATTATTAGCAGATGTCTCCTGCAGTCACAGCTATTGGCTCTATCCCCATGCCTCCCAACTAAGCCATGACAGCTGTCTAGTTTATGTACTGTACACAAACATGCCTCTCAAGTGTCACAATTTCTTGTAATGTAATTAAAACTGCCTAATCCATCTGTCACAGAGAGACACTACCTGGAATGCAATGTATTACCAAATCCACTTACAGAGAACATCTTAGTAGTAATATAAGTCCACATTATGTGAAACTATTCTCTGTAGTTGTGTATCTGCATTTGTCATTGCGTGGCATATGCTGACTCATGCTAACAGCTTGAGATGTATATATGTGTTATATCAGCTATAGAAGAACTGTAATCACTGTACCAAAACTGACATGATACACCTGTAGTATATTTATTATCAGTGTTTTTAGGGATATAATCTGCAATGCCACTAATGGAATGTTCCTCTCTCTCTCATCCCCCACCCTTTACTTTCATTTATTTATTATTGTTGTTTATTATTATGATTTAATATTAATATATTTTGTTAAACTAACTATATTTTTGCAAAATGTGATGTAATAGTATGTGTTATTATGATCACTATTAACATATTTTGTTAAACTATTTTGTTACCCTTATGGCTTTGTTAAACTAACTATTCTGTTACCCTTATGGCTTACTTCTTATTGGCATGATGTTACCATACTGACTGTTATGTTATTTACTGTTGTGTTACGCATAATATACATTAATATGTATTTGTATGAATTAGAATGATGTTCCATTCTGTTAACACTAACATTGGTTTGGTTATTACCTACCTTAACCTATTGTTATACCTCTATCACCACAGCATTTCAAGGTAGGCTGGTTTCAGCTGATCCCCCTAACTTGACTCAACCAGCCATGGCACCGGATGCCAGCACATCTGGGACCCAGACCAGTGGTGCCTCCTCTGCTGCCCCTGGACTACCTATGATATCAGGTAGTACCACCCCACAGGATGGGGCCTGTCCCCCATCTTGGAGCACTGGTGGAGCAGGTGTTGTCACCTGGGATGAGTTCCCAGTCTTGGTGCACAGGATAGTCTACCATGGGTTTGACCACTGCCTGTGCGTTATTGATGGCATGCTGGCTGACCTGGTGGGGCAGCCTTGCAACGGGTGCCCGGCCTCCAGCACTGCCACCCTCAGGGCAGTGAAGGACCAGTGCTGACAGTTCCACGGTTGGGGATGTGAGTCATTATGCTGATGCCGTTAGGAGGCACATGGGACTTGGATTCCACAAAACCCTTCCTCTGCAAGATGTTTACACTTTCATGTGTCAAACACCACCCCTGTCTGCTGTCTTGTATGTCTTGTCTGTCTGCAAATGCATCCTCACCTACACAACTTACCTCCCCACACACATATCTATCTCGCTTCCCCAACATCCAACTCACACCTTAAAAAAATGAGCACCTGACCCAAAAAAATATCGCCCATGCATAGCTCTCCATTTCACCCACATGTCCACCGGACACAAGCAATTAGGTTTAATTAGCTTGACAACACAGTTATGTTGTTCTCACCCCTCTCTCTGTAGGTGAGAGTTGAAATCCATGTACATATTCTGTCAAAGTGCACAGTTGTTGCTGTACAAGAAACGAATAACTATGGTTCTTTCCTACACCCTTCCTTCAAATCCCTAGCTGCCTTCCACTATGATTTCCCCATGCTTGCACCTCATTTCACCACTTTCCTACCTCCCCATTTTTCTTTTATTTTCTTTATATTTATTTTAGCATGATACTGTACTGTGAGCCACATCTTGCAGCTTTTCTAAGTTCAGCTAAATAGAGCTATATTGATTATATGTCTCCTTAAAATTCTATTACACATTTACAAAATAAACACCTGCCCCATATTTCAAACCCAAGACCATTACACCTGCAGACCAGTGCATTAACCTGCCACACCACACAACTCTTACTTTAAACA
The DNA here is from genome assembly GCF_019279795.1 of Protopterus annectens. NCBI lineage: Eukaryota > Metazoa > Chordata > Ceratodontiformes > Protopteridae > Protopterus > Protopterus annectens. Next base: position 797,897,346 of record NC_056728.1, on the reverse strand, counting down.
GGTGCTTTAAAAAAAACATACTAATTGCCAGTTACAGTTATTAAGAACATTTCAAAGTTGCACCACGCAAACTTGAATAAAATGTAATGTAAAACATGGGAGTGTTCCTGGGACTCTGGTGCAATAGAACACCACAACAAAGCCAAAGACATAATATGGATGTAAGTGAGGCCTCTGATAACAGGCACTTGTGCCCTTTTATCAGCAACATGTAGAAAAATGACTGCTAATGTATTAATGGCAAAATGCATGTGTAACTGGGACCCTGTTGCAGAAATACATACATACAAAGCCTTGCACATACTGATGGATGTAGAACATGTCACAGTCTGTAGATGTGCACATATGCCTTGCAAATGCACCTGGTGAAATAGTGACTCAGTAGCTCAGTCTGTTAAATGTCTCATCAGCAGTACATTTTTTACCACACACAGTCCTTGGTTCAAATTCAGTGGTGTATAGCACTGAATTTTCAGTATTGTAATGCCAACAATTAATGACAGAGTCATGGCTTCTTTATCCACACAATGCATGTCAAATGAATTGACTGCTTTTAACTGATGGAAATCACAGGCCTGCTGATAGGAAGACACTTCACATATCCCTATAGCAAATGGTTATGTCATGTCATGCAGTAATATGCATTCACAGAGAATGTCAACTCAGGTACTGTGAATGAGGGACACTAATATCAGAGTGCACCACACAATCCTTTCACAGTCACAGTGCAGATTACCACAGCTGAACAACAAACATACACATTTGAAGTCCCTGCTTGTAACAAAGACTGCCCTCATACATGCTGCAGATTACTACTAAACTGTAATACATGGCATGGCAGATGACCAAATGGACATATTCATATATTTATGTTTATATATATATATATATATATATATATATATATATAGAGAGAGAGAGAGAGGTCTACTTTCTTAAAATGAAACTACATTTAAATGAAAGTTAGTTACCTGATCCCATTTCTCTGAAGCTGCATTACACCAAATGCATGGACTGCTGAATTCCTTTCCCTGTGGAAGGAGCCATTTGGCCACCATGGGAATAAACCTAAATGGCGCAAAAATAAACCCATCAAAGTGGGGACTTTGCCTCCCACCCCACAACGCATGTGGGGGGCTTCACCCCCCCACACCCCTACTTAAAAATACCAATTCCAAGATCGCTCTAAACTGAAGAGCAGGCAAAGTTCACCATGGTGGCCAAGTGGTTCCTTTCACAGAGAAAGGAATTCAGAAGTCCATGCATTCAGTGTAAAGCAGCCTCAGAGAAATGGGATTGGGTAAGTAACTTTCATTTAAATGTAATTTTGTTGAAAGACAGTAGACCCACACATATATATATATATATATATATATATATATATATATATATATATATATATATATATATATATAATCTAAACACACACACACACACACACACATATATATATATATATATATATATATATATAAACACACACACACACACATATATATATATATATATATATATATATAGCCCATCTTATTCAAGGATACACCAAATATGTTGCCTAGTACTCTGTTATTGATACCATTGCCTAATATACTTACCTTAAGCACATGCCTTCATTGGATTATAGAGGGTATTCTCACTCTGGGCCTGGCTCTACACCAGGGCATACACATCTCACACAGTTAGTCCTAAAGCTTGTCATCCTCCAAAGTCTTCACACTCTCTGCCTATGTCTATTAGCTGCAGCAGTAGATACAGCCTGTACCACACCCATCCCTATGCAAAGGTGAGTGCTGCAGATCTACCCTCTGAGACAATATAGTCTCCTCACCCCAGTAATCTCCAGCACAACATATCAGAAAGGGGCCCTAACCTACACAAAGGCCTTATATATTCTATAGTGGTTGCATGTCATTGGCTGATGATAGTGCAAATCAGCTGTTTTTGCTACAATTAGCATTTCAGAACCACAGATTGGTTTAGAGGTAATCACCTGGTGCCGGGAAGCATGTTTAAAAGGCAAGCAGCTGGCTATGAGGATCCATTCTGTATGAGACCTTCCTCACACAGAGCATGTCATTGTGACAACTATACTGTCACCACATAACAGATTAGTACTGCACTCCATCAGGTATGTAAATGGTTTTGTTGAAAACAGGTTGCAGATGGGTAAATAGACTTATGGGGAATAATGATTACAGACAAGCCTGTCTTAGACCTGTGATAATGACATGTCAGTCACCTCCAGCTGTCTTACCCCTACATAGGACGTACAAAACATCAAGGGTGCATTATTGTGGCACAGTGGTCTCATTGGACTGTCCCTTTATAGTGGTTGCAATAGCACACTGCTATTCATGTGGCATTATTCGTATGACATATTATCAAGGGGCTGCCCATAGGGGACACACCACAGTAGACCTGAGTGTTGGGTGTATGATAATATAGCACTAACTGTCATGGCACACATGGAAATACCTGACGATTGTTACAATCTCAGCTGTATCCACACACTTTGTTTGCACACTGTGGAGAATGACATGTGTGAGCAAGCAGTGGTTAGTGCCAGCCATTTTGGCCTTGATGTATCTGTACATAGTGTACATCCAGATATGTAATCCTGTAACGTGTCCCCTTATGCTGTCTTTCAGGTATTATGTACCGTATAAGCCATGCACCCTTTTCATATGTGGAGAATAAAATTATACTGCAAACACTAAGCCAACATCATCACATCCTACTGTCCAGGGGTAGACAAAGCAGGAAACAGCAGGCTGCATTGTGGGCAGACCTTGTCTGTGATGTGATGTGAATGGCATGGGGCATCCGGGCAGGACATATGAGCAGGTTCAACACCGGGCAACCAACATGATAAATGCTGCACAAGGAAGGGCAGCAAAGGTTGCCAGAGGTCATGTTGTCCCCGGTGGTGTGCCTGTAGTGTTACAAACACTCTCAGCCACTGAGGAATTCCTGGTGTACTTAGGCACACACAACATCTCCCAGGCATCCATCACACTATACATCGTGGAGATGGGTGTCACAGTTTCCACAGCTAAGGAGCATGCAGATAAGCTTACTGTGATCAGTATTGTATTACTGTAGCAGTCAGTGTGTCAGGCTGTCGATACATTTATGTGGGTGTAAAGTCTTTGTTCTATGGTGTCAACCTCAGTTATACACTCATACTCGGATTGTGAACAATACAACAAGTAACACAGTAGCTACTGTAAATATGAGCTACATGGATGTATTACCATGTTGTGCTGCAACATGCAGTGGTACTGAAATTACCTCACCCTCAATTCTTCACAGGTCTGTCAGGTATTTCTCAAGGCTGTTGTCCTGCTTCTGGTAAGCATGACACTTGTTTTTTTTTTTTAAGGAACAATTATATTCTAGTATGGTGAAGGGCCAGAATAATGCCCTATGGAAACATAACTATGTATGCAAACAGCGTAGGATGTTTTTAAGTTCCAGTCTGGAACAGGTACATAAGGTTTCTCAAAGGGATAGTCACAGTAGTGTAAGAGCAGATAAGGTACCTGGTTTAAATAAGGCAAGGAATCTTAAATGCCTTTTAAAATACAACAGGTTGAAGGTAAATACATTAGGCAGTGAAATATGTATTTCCATATATTTGTTAAGAGAGTTGTACAGGGTTTTATGTGTTGTTTTTTCAAGTATAGTGTCATACTGATTAATTAAAAGATAAATATTACTGGTCATGCTTTACCTGATTTACTTCAAGTGATTGTTATAAAGGCCCTGATTTGAACTTATATTTTATTCTGAGGAAGTGATTTGAGGAAGAAAGCAGAGAAGAAAGTTGACCACTAATCCAGTTGCGGGTCATTGTTGTTATGAGTCTTGGAGGCTTTTCATGCACAATAGTTCAGGTATTAATATACTGCTTTTTTTTTTCTTATTGCAGGTGACCATGGGGGTGGTGTCTGTCCCCCTACACAACCTGATGTCATTGTCTCTTCAGACTTTGATGATGATGGTGGCCACAATGAGGCACAGGTGGGGATGTCAGAGGCTGAGTCTGTCTTAGGGCTAGACATCCCTCTTCTGCTCCTATTTTTCCGCACACAGTCTGTATGCCCACACATACCTCGTCCCCAGAGACCACAAATATTGGACAGTCAGAGGGTGGGGACATTGAACAGGAAAGGGTGGCAACTATGCCTCCAGTGAGGATAGATTCTGGCCATAGCCAGAAAGCTGGTGAGGTCCACACAGGCAGATTGACAGGGGTGCTTGTAGGAGGCCTGTGGTCCATCCACCACCTGTTGCAGGTGTCACATCATGGGTCACTCAGCACATGTTTCAGGCCTTTATGAAGGCACAGGCACATTCTTAATGGAACACCAGACATATGCTTAGGATTATGGATGCAGCATAGTTTGACATCCATGACTACTTCCACTACATTGGGGACACCCTGGAATGGTTCACTGATACAGTAGATAGATGGTGAGCTGAGACAATGTCTGACTTGGACGGCACATTGTCTGTGCTGGAACATGTGGTTGGAGCTGATCGTCAGCCCTGTGGACATAGGTCAGCAACCCCATCTGATAAGAGTCCACTCGCACTTCTGTAGTGGCAGTACATTTGAGGCTACAGAGGGCAGTATGCTTGACTGTGTACATGCACACACTCACACACCACTGTCAAATGCAGGTAAGCTACAGACACACACAGCACCTCTACATGGTCCATCTTACATTCTTCCATCCTGACTCATGCACATGCTGTTTATCATTTGGGCCAGCTTAGGCCTCCTCCACCCCCATGCAATACCCTGTGCAAGTGATGATACCTGCGCTACATCCTTGTCATCCTTGCCATCAATGCAGGGAAATGAAGTATTGTGTCTTATGCAAAGGGTGACTATATAGTTAACATGTACTTGTGTAATGCAGTGTTGGTTCACCAGTTTCCGCCATCACTCAGTAGCTGCTGTGTTCCCGACCCACTTGGCCATTGGAAAACTGGGTACCTCCCAGAACTCCACATTACGGTAGGCACCCAACCGCCCAAGCCAAACCGGCCTGACAGAGTGCGACTGCTGGATAGAGTCGCAACCCCATCGCCAGCAAGAATTACTGACCAAAGGTACCTCCCAGAACTCCACATTACGGTAGGCACCCAACCGCCCAAGCCAAACCGGCCTGACAGAGTGCGACTGCTGGATAGAGTCGCAACCCCATCGCCAGCAAGAATTACTGACTAAAGGTACCTCCCAGAACTCCACATTACGGTAGGCACCCAACCGCCCAAGCCAAACCGGCCTGACAGAGTGCGACTGCTGGATAGAGTCGCAACCCCATCGCCAGCAAGAATTACTGACTAAAGGTACCTCCCAGAACTCCACATTACGGTAGGCACCCAACCGCCCAAGCCAAACCGGCCTGACAGAGTGCGACTGCTGGATAGAGTCGCAACCCCATCGCCAGCAAGAATTACTGACTAAAGGTTAATAAAACCTCACTGTTGAGCAGCTTATCTGTTGACTAGTCTAGTGGGCTCTAACACAGCAGCCAACCCAAAATAATCTCTCAATTATACGACAAATTTTGGTAACTTCCCTCCAATTTGAGTGAGGAAAGTCTGAAATCATTACAGAATTGTAAAGCTGTGACAAATAAAGAAACACAAACAAGCTTACAAAGAAACACAATCAAGTTAAGCCACCTAAAGCTCTATAATCTCTGTGAAGTGGGCTGGAAGAAACACAATCAAGTTAAGCCACCTAAAGCTCTATAATCTCTGTGAAGTGGCAATTTGAGTGAGGAAAGTCTGAAATCATTACAGAATTGTAAAGCTGTGACAAATAAAGAAACACAAACAAGCTTACAAAGAAACACAATCAAGTTAAGCCACCTAAAGCTCTATAATCTCTGTGAAGTGGTTATGCCCCCTCCGCCTCGCCCCTCGCTCTGCTTCGCCCTCCCCCCCATCCTGCCCCATATCCCACCCGCCCCCACTACCTCTAGATTTATAGCCACCTGACCACTCCCACTTCCTGTCCTACCCATCATACTTCCTCTCCCACATACCACTCCCTCTCACCCTATCACCATGCCTAGGCCAAGAGGGATAATAATCCTATTCATCCTACCATTCATTGCTACACTGTACCTCCTAACAAGTTATGAACACCTATCATTAGCAGGCCTCCACTATCCAAATTGTCACACAAACGCCACTCCCAACCACCAATAGTCGAACTCTACTACGACAAAACAATCCCAATACAAAAAATCTCATAGAACCTTACCTTATTAAACAACAACAATTAACTCTGAAAACAAAACAAGGTCTAAAGATACTAATCAAAGTCCTAAAACTAATAGCTTACCTGAGGAGAAACATCACCAAAGACGGGACATCCACCCCAACCCTGGCCCTACCAGCTCCATAGAGCCCACCAAACATCCACTCACCCTTAGACCGACCAACTCCCTACTTATCTGTCATCTAAACATAAGAAGTCTGAACAATAAGATACATAACCTTCATGCCATGCTAGAAACCTACCTACCTGACATCATGTGTCTAACGGAAACGTGGCTTAAACCATCAACCAAAGATAATCAGATAATGTCACCTGGGTTTAACATACTTAGAGTTGACCATAAAGAAAAAAGGAGGTGGGATAGCTGTCCTGTACAAAAATACACTAAACATCATAACCAACCCCAAACAACCACCACAGACTGCTAACGCTGAAATATTAGCATTGATAATAAAATTAAATAAACAAAAGAGTGTAAACCTAATAGTTATCTACATACCCCCAGGAACAATATTGAAACTCTAGAAACCATTCTAAATTGGATAGACAACAATTACCCACAAGAAACAATTGTCCTGGGAGATGTCAACATTGATTGGAACCAATGTCTGCCCAGTCCAATCATACCCCTTAAATCTCTATGGGTTTACTCAGATTATATCCACTACCACCAGGCTAGGCAATAATAAGCAAAAAAAGCATACTTGACTGGATGCTTGTCAAGGAGGACCCCTAAGATATACTCCGGTACTCTCCTAATGATGTTAGTGACCATTTGCTAACATACATTTTGAAAAATAATACAACCAATGCTAGGACGCCAGTGTACAGAACGATCAGAAATAAGAAAATTTCACCCAATCAAATTTAACACAGAACTTAAATACTGTAACTGGTCAAAATTGAAATTACTTCCCATAGATGAGGCAGTCTCATATTTTAATGAAACATTCCTCGCAATACTGGACTCTCATGCTCCAAAAAGGGAATCTAGAATCAAATCCCACATAGCACCCTGGCTATCCACAGAGACCAAAACCAAAATTAATCGCAGGGACAAAGCATGGACCAAGTGGCATCACCAAATCACCATTAGATCGAGTCTTCTTCCAACAAATAAGAAATGAAACTAAAAAAGCCACTGCTCTAGACAAGAAAAACTACTTTCACCACTTACAAAACAAAAACCAAAAGAACCCCCAAAAGTTCTGGGCAGGATTGAACAAACTTCTCCAACCAGGAAAATCCACCACACCCACCCCAGAAACTCTATCTGATAAGAACCAAGAAGAAGTAGCAACAACTTTAATATATTCTTCAAAACCATTCAGTCACTAGCTAGCCAGCTACCCGCTCCCTCCACCACCCCTAAAACTCCACACCCAAACCCCCAATATCATTCAACCTACAACCCATATCTACCAATTACATTCGAACCCGACTAAAAAATTAAAGCCAACTTCCTCTCAGCTGATCTTCTACCAGCAGAATACCTGCAAATTGCTGCAGACGCAATTGCTTACCCCATATCAATCTTAATAAACAGAACCATTAGTGAGTCCACAATCCCAGCAATATGGAAAATATCTCATGTTATACCCTTCATAAAGGTGGAACATCCACTGAACTTTCAAACTACAGGCCAATAGCCATCTTATCTCCACTTGCAAAAATAATGGAAAAGTGTGTGCATAAACAACTAATGTCCTATCTCATCCAAAACAAGCTATTAACTGAATGTCAGCATGGATTTAGACCCCACCATAGCACGACAACTGCCCTTCTCTCTTCAACCATAACATCGGAACAACAAAAATATCTCCTCTGCACTCTTTCTAGATATGTCAAAAGCCTTGACATGGTAAACCACCAGATCCTTCTCACAACCCTAGAAACCTTTCACCTAGACACCCATGTCCTAAACTGGTTTCAGGACTACCTAGTAGGCAGACAACAAGCAGTTATATGGCAGAACAAGCTCTCATCCCTACTACCAAACAGCATTGGCACTCAAGGGTCCATATTAGGACCTCTTCTCTTCTCAATATTCATAAATGACCTGCACTCAGCCATCCCCGAAGCCACCTGCATCCAATATGCTGATGACTCTACTATCATCTGTTCCAATCCCACACTGGACAACCTTCTAAAAGCCACCCAACACTGCTTTACCATAGTTGAAAATTGGCTAACAGACCATCACCTCATATTAAACCCAAAAACCCAACTACTCCTCTTCCAACCAACTAACCCTACACCTATCACTCAATTTACTATCCAATCCAATAACGGAACTACTATCTCTCCTACCACAAATACTAAACTACTAGGAGTAATTATAGATATTAAACTCGATTTGACACCCACATTAACCAAACTATTAAGACAGTAAACAAAAACTAGGGTCTTTATATAGATTAAAACCTTCCTAACTCCAGCAGCTAGACTAGCCACTGCCCGGTCACACCTTCTATCCACACTACTATATGCCTCCCCATCCTCTCTAACCTTAATAAATCAGACCTAAATCGTCTCTCCACTTGTTATAACCACATTGCCAGATTCATCACTGCCCTGCCCTACAGAACACACCATTGTATTAACCTAAAAACTTGACTGGCTAGAACTCCCGAATCTTCTCCAAAATATCAACTTGCAGAAGCCTTTAAAATCCTAAAACACCCAGAGAACACTCCTGCTCTAAAAAACATACTAACCCCCTACACCAACCTTAGTTCTCTACGCTCATCTGACAAACTCCTAATACAAACAAGCAAGGCCCACAACATAGGTGGGGACAGACTGTACTCTAATGTCATCGGAAAGGTGTGGAACTCTCTCCCAAATAAATTAACGCCACCATCACTAGCTCTATTCAAAAAGGGCTAGAAATCCACCTTAAATCGCATTGGATATGTCCTTGTATGAACCCGGACTAAGATTACCATGAGAAATTCTGCACAGATATGGGCAATTTTTGACTAGGAAGGATTTAGTCGACTAAGGGTCTACTAACCTGTATATAATGAAAGTAATCAAATGTAACTTCTATTGCTGCACTGTTATCTCTCTATGTACATGTTTCCTGTCCTTTGGCTTGCTGTCTTCTGTCTTTTATTATATGTCATTTTAACCTGTTGGAGCTTTTCTCCCCGGGACTCCGCTGAAAATGGACATGTATCCAGTCGGACTATCCCGGTCAACAAATGTAAAATAAATAAAATAAAATAGTGGTTACCGACAGATACTGTTTGCTGGCATTTGTCATGAGTACGCCACATTCATTTGTGTACCTTATGTTGTATGATGTTGTATTGGCTGTATAGCATAGTAGATGGATGACTCAGTGTAAGGACATTAACCTAGTATGTGACATTAGTACTACAGGCTTGTAAGAGAGATTTGTCTAGCAGACTGAAACACACCCTTGGAACAGAACCCTGCCTTCTGGCACACAGAGCACCTCAGTACACCTCAGCACATGCCATCTATCTGACTGGCTGAGTGACCATCATTTCAACACAGGGCATCTGCCTGTGTTCCTCTTGGACTAGGGCAATATGTCCTGATCCTGTAACTATGGGTATGACAATGTCAATTACCATGAGGGCTATATGGCCATTATTCTAGTTTAGTTCAAACATCCTATGTTTCTAAAACATGGTGTACAATGCTCTAACAGGCTCACACACAAACATGGCTACATTGAGGCTAGCACCAATTCCAATCACTGTGTACAGGAAATGCCAAGACACACACATATTGGATGTTGGCTGTATGTAGATGTGAACACTTACCTATGTTATGGGACATACTACAGATCACAGTACGTGTTGCCCACAATACACTTCATGTCTGCTAGTACTATCAGTTTAGGACATATTATTCTTGATGACATAAGCAGGCCTTGTTATGGTCAGTCCTTTGGGGGGCCAAATCACCTGCTACAAACACTACAAAACCCTACCAATGTCTAGGTTACCAAGGTTATGCCATATGGATATATGCACATGAACCAAGTGGGCTGGATTGAGATTACAACCCCTACATTATAGAGCACAATACTTATTGCATGTACCACAGCTTATGGCTGATGCTACACTGTCAGCTGGTAGGTGGTTGACATCATCAGGCCTTGTAGAAGAGGGCACTTTGGAAGTCAGCAGCAAGTTACAGGCCCCAAAAAAGTGCATAACGATTTCAGGTGGATAGCTCATGAGATCATGTTCGTTGTTTTGCAGGGGAATATACTCAGACACACAGACATGCACCAAGTGGGCTGGAGTGAGATTAGAACCCCTGCATATCTAGTCTTATACACTACAGATCACAGTACTTACTGCACGTGCCACAGATTAAGTCGGTTGTAGATGTAATTGCAAATTACTTGTACTTTACACAAATTAGGCTTGTGTTGAACAGAATCTGTGACCTGCAGAGTGATATTGCTTTGTGCTGTTATCTGCAGCTAATATCCTAGCAGTGAGATAACTGTTTTTATCTTAGCTATGTGTGCATAATTACCAGTATCACCATATGTGGCTGCTTGCAGTTACATAGATGAACCTATGGACAGGGACAATGTGCCCTGTCCATACGTGTGCTGACAACATTATACATTGCACCACTCACCTGTATCTGTCTATGTGGTGACATCCAGCAGCGACAGGGGTATGTAGGTAAGTAGACTATGCACTGTTGTTCCCTTAGTTTGGATCCTTTGAGCAACAGTATGGCTGTGTGATAGTGTAGCTTTACTCTCCATTATTAGGGTATGTCGGACAATACAGACATCCATACACATATATTTGTATATAACAGGGATGTATATATAAATGCAACTGTGTATGTATGATATGTATATGTGTTATGTAGATATATGGGGGGTGTATGTATCATTTTAATATATATATTATATATATATATATATATATATATATATATATATATATATATATACATATATATCGGCATATATCTATTTGACACTGCATAGTGATAGATATACTATGCATGTGAGAGAGAGAGATAGTGACAGATGTATATGTATATGTATATGTTTGTATGTATAGACATTAATACATAACAGATCATTTTGATGAAGGAGCAACAGAATTGCGCTCATTTTAACTAAGTGTCTGGGCATGCACAGTGGGACTATCAGTACTTATAAAGTGACTCCAAGCCACACATACCTGTACTCCAGTCCAGGATTTTGTAATCTGTTATAGACAATAACATCCGATCCTGTTTCTGCAGTACTGCATTTCACTCAAAATGTCCATGGCATTCCCCAGCTGTATGCTGTACTTAATATGTAACTGAGGTTGGTAATGTTACATCACCAACAGACTTGACAGTCTACATATCTCTCAACTGTCCTGATTTTCACAGAATATCCAGAGTTTTGCCTCATATGTTTGGTCTGTTCCTCATAAGTTTGTGGCCTTCTGGTGAATTATTGAATATTGATGTCACTTCATTATACTAAATACAGAAAACATTCATGTTTCAGACTTTACAGCCTTCAGAAAATATGTAATAACGCAACACCTTTAATTCCAGCAACATTCTAGATTTATGGGAACAATATATAAAATCTGCCCTATGTTTGGGTCTTTGCCCCCCCCCCCCCACAATCTTTCTGGCTTTGCCCAGATTTCCTGCACTGAGAGGTTGAGAGGTATGACAGTCTGTGAAAACACCAACATAGTACTACCTCACATGCAAAAGATGTGAGTAATTCCAGATTAGCACACAGGTCACCAGGCAGAGACGAGTCATTCATTTATTATTTATTTAACATTTATTTACTGGGAAAATCCGACTTGGAATGATGCCAATTTTCTCTGGAGGCCCGGGGAAAAATTCTCCAGATAAATATCTTTGTAAAGTGTGAGGAAACCGGAGCACCCAGAGGAAACCCACACAAATGCAGAGAGGACATGCAGACTCCTCATAGAAGGCACCCCAGCAAAGAATTGAACTGGATAACCTCTTGCTGTGATGTGACAACACAACTGCTGCACCACTTTGCTGTCCAGATTATCACACAATCAACAGCATAAATATGTACATTGTTATCCTGTGTGAAGTGAGACATACAATACGTGAGTGATATTTATGTTACAGCTCGGCGATTGCCTGGTCCACTGATATACCATAGCTGATTTTCTGTTAAAGCAGTTATATGGGTACACTGCTGTGTTGGGGGTGGGGGAACAACAGCAGTCTGTCAGTGGGAGTAGACAGTTATCCACATACTGTATCATAAGTGGCCACTGTTTAATATCTTCCTTGGCTGATGTTGTGAATACTCCAACCATGAGGCCTAGTGAATATTAAGGAACACATCCTATTGTATTGGGTATCTGTAGTCCCATGTGGATGTTACATCTGTCCAAATAGCCCACTTTATTTCCTTGCATAACAGTGGCAGATCCATACATACAACACCATATTATAGTAAACCTTACAATTTGTGTGTATGTTAGAGACTTACCTTGCAAATACAGCAGTTGCCAGACCTGTAGTTCACGGCTGACTCTGTGTGATGCAAGTAGTACACAGCCAATACATGGATAGGTGCAGGTTGTGTGGGTTGCCTGGCATCAGCTATTTTAATATATGTATGTAAGTCAGAGTAAGGTGTTAGTTCCTAGGGCCCTAGGTTGTCAATGAATGTGCTATGTATTGTCTCTTAGCCAATGCAAGGGTGTATTGGGCATGCCTGCATCTGCCTACATGGGCATCATTAGGGGACTCTTCCTCCAAGTCCTCCTGTGATTGTGGCTGTGGTGACCTAGCACCAGTGGGGAGTTGTGTATCTCTTCCCTTTGCTGATCCTGCTGCAGCTGTTTCCACAGGATCATATTCTGCAGTACGGCACATACTGGGAACATATGGCTGGGTTCCTATTACATTGTTGAAGCCTAGAAACTTTAAAGCTCAGAACATTGAACTCAGATGTTTGCAATTTCAAGAATTCGAATGTAAAAAAGTAAAAAAAAAATAAAACACCTAAAACCTACCTAACTGTTGCAAGCAGGGGGGCAAGCCCCCCCTGCACCCCCAACACCCCCGCTCTTTAAATATAGCAACTCCAAGATCGCAATTCAGTGCAGAATGGGAATATTTCCATTTACCGCACTGTAGTGCGATCTTGGAGTTGGTATATTTGAAGAGCAGGGCGTGTGGGGGGTGCAGGAGTGCTTGCCCCCATGCTTGCAATACTTTATTCTTTGATTTTTTTGTTTTTATTTTTTTTTACTGTTATCGAAGTTCTGACATGTCGAACATAAGGGTTTGACCTTATGGTGTTCGACGTTTCAGAACTTCGATAACATAATAGGAACCCCATATGGGTACATGTGGCTGAAGAGTACTGCAGAGATCCACCAGCTATATTGAGGCACCGTAACCATGAATTCAGCAGCCCAAACACATGCTCTTTAACATTTCTAGTTTGTGCATATGCCTCATTATAGCATTCATCGGTGGGTGAGTGTGCACTTCTGATGGCTATCATTATCCATGGTTCCAGTGCATAGTAGCATCCCCCAGTAAATGGCCGTGTGGGATGTCCCCCCTAGCAAACATCTGTTACAGCTGTGATGCATGCAGGATATGGTAGTCATGATAATTGCCAGAGCCAGGGCTGCTAGCACACACATTCATGATGATGCCCTGGGCATTGCACATAAATGGAAGTTGATGGAGTGGTACCCTTTGCAGTTGACATAGATTCTAGCCTACTCACTGGGTAGTGTCTTGATGTGTACATGAGTGCAATCTATGGCACCCAGTACCTCAGGGTAGTGTGATACATGGTAGAAGTGTTGCATATTGTTGGCCCTCACCTCTGGGGTAAGGGGAAAATAAATGTGCTCACTGGCATGGCATCCTGGAACTGATGGAGTACCCTGGATGCTGATGCCTGTCAGACCCCCATCATGTCCCCAGTTGGTCTTTGAAAGGTACCTGTGGCTATTATCCTAAGGGGTACACATACCTTGTTTCCACTGGAATGGGTTCCCCTCTGTTGCCTCTGGGTCTGAGTTGAGGACTTCAGAGCTTATTGAGTTCTTATAGTATGTCCCTGTCCATCCTGTAGCACTCTACAATCTCTAGCTCATGTAGCTCCTGGAAGATTAACCTTAGCCTGAACACTCTGCTCCTTCTCTACCTAAGCCTATTGTCAGCAGCAAAAGCACTGACTTTAGCATCTAACACATACAAATGTTGTAGACCTGCAGCAGCCCCTAGCATTCTTTCAGTTAAAATTTCCAAGTCTGTACTCCAATGGTGCTGCGTATGTAAGGAAAATCGTATTGTAGGTTGTATGCATATAGTGGTCTACTGTAGGTGTTGCCTGTGTGATTGGCTACCTCTGATGCATTGCTCCTGCCTAGTATATCATTAACATCATTTAATGGCCCTAGTTTAAGTTAACCAAGGTAAAAAAACTAATTAATACATCATTGCCTTTTAGGTACTCTCAGTTATGTGGTGCACCTTGAAAACACGTGCCCTGTACGTAAACAAAGCTTAGCAGTCAGTAGACACACCCCCCAGACTTCCACACTCAGCACAGCAGTATGCCGCACAAACACGGTGAAACACACGCAATGTAGGCAAACAAAATTTAGATGTCAGTGCAGACACACACCCGGACATCCATGCATCATGGCATGCTATGCAAACAGGCTAAGCTCCAATCAGCTTAGTTATTGCAACACACCCTCTCCTGATGTCAGCTACCTCCTGTGTGAACAGCAACATTATTCTCTGCCTCCACAGAGGGGATATGCGAACACAATTACCCCGTTATGCTATTCAGTAGCTCCACCTCATAACCGGGAAATTACACATATCCAAGCCCTACCACATCATTAGCAACAGCACCAACACACCATTGTAGATACCCTATGAAGGGTCCTGTAAGACATTTCTGTGTCATAATATTAATTTTGTTATTTTCGTGTTTTGTTTTTTAATTTTTTTAAGGGATGTTTGCACACTGCAGCATGCCACACAAACATGCCCATATTATTAAAAAATATATTTTAACATATTTTCTCTAACTTTTCAGACACATAGAGGATATTACTTTTCATATCTGTGTGTGGTATGCCATTTCTATCAATCTGTCTACATTTGTACAACCCCTTTTGTCTGTCTACATTCCTGTACATGGAATTTTTCCGAGGATACTATGGACACTGACATGGGGTTTGCAGGGCTGCCTATCTGCTTGCTGGATCACTCTACCTGCCCCATTTGTATGAGATTCACCTGCTTATGAGGTGATGTGCATGCCACAGAACTTCCCATGTTGGGATGTGCATACAAGCTGCCCAGCAGTGCTTACTGGATCGCAAACCTGCTTACTTTCATTTAAGCAATGTGGCACAATGCCTACACGGTAAAAAAGGTCATGTAGGCTTTATTAAATTCCCTCAGTGACAATAAATAAGTTATTACAGTCAACCTCACATTACTAAAAGGAATATGTCAACAGAAGTATCACTGGCACAAAAAAAAAAAATAACTAATGAGAAATGTCACAGTTAAAAAGAAGGTACTATCCAGATGAGTTCTGGGAAATGAAAGGAAGGTGACTTTAGCTATAAAGGAAAGAGAAATGAAACCTTATTTAGGTGAGATGTCAACTAAATCCGAACTATAAGGGTGACAACCCAGGAAATATGTTAGGTAAAAAAAACAAGATGAATAAAGCTGGAGGAGATGGTATGTGGCTTTTGCTACATATTATGCAGTTTGGGTGTGTAACAGATATAGATAAACTAGTCAATAAACACTGGGGTCCTCAACACCACAATAAAGGAAGGCAAAAGATCTATTGAAAAGAGTAAAAACCATAGGAATTCCCAATGGTGTGTGTAGCTGTAATGGGTGTACAAAGTATGGGTATGTGGAGATTATAAATGTTGTGTTTCTACCTATTACTTGTAAATGGCATTATTTTATTAATTTATCAACATGTGAAACAGGTGAGCTGGTCTACTTAGAAAAATGCAAATAAAGCAGCTTTTATTTAATGAAAATAGATCATAGTTTCAAAGTTAAAATGAAGAAACGTTTCAGATATAAAGAGGATTGCAGAAACAAATTCACTACATGAAAACAATAAATACACAGAACATAATGTAATCTGTAAATAGCAAGTCTTACAGATAGCTAAATATTCAAGGAAAGGTGAGGATCATAGGATCATACGATCATAGGAGGTTACTAGGCTATTGGCCCTGAGGCTCTTATAAGCCTAGCCAAGATATTAGCCCATGTTTAAACAAGTCAGCACTCAAAGCCCCTGTGTAGCAGGGACACTGGTGGAATCCCAGGGGTGTATTTTCTGTTTCCCATCCAGTTATCCAGGTTGTGCTTAATAAGGGATAATGAGGTACTCTGCTTGATGTGGAGAGGGAGTTTATTCCACAGATGGGGGAGTCTCTGGGACACAAATCTGTCCCACCAAGTCCTATTGATATCACAGACCAGGTTGAGGTCGCGCATATGGGTTGCTTGAGTGGAGTTTGACTTGCAGATATGCATATACGGGTAAAATTACTTTACAAAAATAACCTAAAAATATGTACTATTGATCCTGCTATTCTTCCCTTTAATACCTCTGAGCTACGTCTAGCCAAACTTAAACTTAGTGAAAAAAAAATCAATCAACATTATCCCAGGCTATATGCCTCCTGGCAACAACATCTCCTACCTAGAATCCCTTCTACACTGGGTTAATCTTAATCTACCCTAAGAAGCAATAATCCTTGGTGACTTTAATATAGACTGGCACTCATGCTCTAATACTAACCCCACTAACCATAAGAATCTCTTTAGCTTCTCCCAAGTTATTCAAACCAGCACCAGGCTAGGAAACAATAAAACCAAAGAAAGTCTCCTAGAGTGGATCCTAATAAACAAGACTAGGTCTCCCTACTAAGCAGATGTCCTATCAGATACTCTCAGTGATCACCAACCCATCTTCTTAATAAAATATAAAACCCATCCCAACTCTTCCCCACTAACTCAAACTACCCGTAACAAACAAAACTTTGACCCTAATAAATTCAAACTTGAACTAAAATACCAGAATTGGAACATACTAAAAGAAGTTCCCCTAGATGAAGCTGTTAATCATTTTAACAACACTCTCTTAAGAATCCTGAATGCCCACTCCCCACCTTGTACCAGAAAAGTCAAACTGAACATAGCTCCCTGGATCACCAACGAAATTAAACACAAGATAAAACAAAGAAATAGAGCCTGGCAACACTGGAGGGCCATAAAAACTGCAGCTACTAGAGAACATTTTCAAAAGCTAAGAAATGAAACTAAAAAAACTATTCTCCTGAACAAAAAGAACTATTTCCTACAATTGCAAAAGCAACATCAGTATAACCCTAAAAAATACTGGGCTGGAATAAATAAAATACTTTGTCCTGGTAAACCCTCCACTCTCCCCCCACCTACCTCCATAAATGAAATGACAGATATATTGGGCTCATTCAATAAATACTTCATAGAAACTATTTCCAAACTAGTTAAACAACAACCCAATACCAGTGACACCATTATTCCTGTGTCTGTACTCAGGCCTAACACTACCTTCTAATTTCAATCCATCTCTACTAATTATGTCAAAAAATTGCTAACTAAACTTAAAACAACTTCCCTAGTAGCTGACAACATCCACTCTAAATACCTTTGACTGGCTGTCAATGAGCTTGCCTTCCCAATCTCTACTCTGCTTAAAAGATCTAAATCTGAAAGCATCATCCCACCAATCTGTAAAATCTACTATATCATCCCTTTACATAAAGCTGGCACATCCACTGACCTTACCAACTATTACCCTATTGCCATTCTGCTCCCCCAGCTAAAATTCTCAAAATATATATATATATATCACCAACTTGTGCCACACCTTCTCAATAACCAACTACTCTCTCCCACCCAGCATGGATTCCAACCTGCCCACAGTTCTATTGCAGCCCTTCTCTCCTTTACAAAGCACATCAACCAAAACAGACACTTAGGCAAATTACATCTGCCATATTCTTAGACTTGGCAAAAGCCTTTGATATGGTGAACCATGGTAAACTAATCCACTCCCTCACTAATGTTGGCCTTAGCAACCACTCCCTAGCCTGGTTCCAGGATTACCTACAAGGCAGACAACAAGCAGTTTAATGGGACAATAACCTATCCTCATTGCTACCTATTACCACTGGAGTCCCACAAGGGTCCATTTTAGGTCCCCTACTATTCTCCATCTTCATGAATGATCTTTACTACATCTGTCAAGAAACATCCATTATACAATATGATGATGACTCAACATTAGTCTGCTCGGCCAGTAACCCACATGAACTGCTCACCATCATCCAAAAAGCCTTAAAAACTACTGGAACCTGGTTTCTTAACAAAAACCTCCTACTTAGTCCAAAAAGACCAAACTGACGATATTTAAACCAAATAAATCCATTCCATTTCCCGACTCATTCGATATTGCGTCCAGGGATGGAACTATCATCTCTCCAGACACACATACTAAACTACTATGAGTGACCATCGACAACAAATTCAAGTTCGATCTACATATAAACTAAACTATTAAAAACATCCACAGAAAACTGGCCAGCTTCTATAAAAACAAACCCTTTGTAACTCAACCTGCTAGAATAACCATAGCTCAAACTCCCTCATCTCCCCACTACTATAAGCCGCTCTTATTTTCGCCAACCTACTCATGGCCAAGCTCAACATCTGCTGCAATCAAATTTCTAGATTTGCTACCAGAGCCACCTACCATTCCCACCACTGTCAGGCACTACGTCAACTCAATTGGTTTGAATTCCCAAATCTCCTCTTATTTCATCAGCTCTCATTCGCTAATAAACTGTTAGTACTCCCTAAAAAAACTCCTGCACTATCTAACCTGCTTAAACTACATGTCAATCCCAGACAACTTTGCTCTAGCTAAAAAAGACTAATCAAAATAACCAAAACCAATGACTCAGCAGGTGACTCACTATTCCCCAACTCCATAGGAAAAATCTGGAACTAATTATCCTCTGCAGTTACCTCTGCCAATTCAATTGCTACTTTCAAAAAAACTACTAAACAAACATCTGCTACTATCATGGAAATGCCCCTGCCTCCCCCAGGTTGACCCCTTACTTTGCTCTGCTCCCCACCCTCTATCTTGCTTCCTCTCATCTCTATACCTTGTAGTTCTTCCATAATCTTCCCCTAAGGTACTTCAATCCCTAGGATTCTCCACATCCCATGTACTATCATGCTTCACAGATTATACTAGTGTATGTCTGTCAATATCAAGGATGATTGTGCTACACACATGTAAACCTATATAATATTGTATAATAATGTGTTTTTCCTAATAATATCTACATGCTATATATAAATTTCTTTTTTCTTCAAAACCATAAACCTATGCAGTATTGTAAAGAATCAGTCATTTCTTTCCTTTTTTTTCTTTTTTTCTATGAAAATAAGCTTGTTTTTATTTCAGTGTTTTCCTATGAAAATTTGCTTGTTGTGCATGTTTCTTACTTGTCTGATATCTACTGTGAAGCTTTTCTCCCTGGGCCTCTGCTGAAAATGGTCATATACCCAGTTGGAATCTCCCGGTAAACAAATTTAAAATAAAATAAAATAAATAAAATGTAGCAGTCCCATCAAAGTGGGGTCTGAGATTGTTTTGTATGCTAGACAGAGGTCACCTCTGAGGAGTCTGTATAAAACTGAGTAAAAGGACAGGGCTTTTAGCCTATCTTTGTAGGGTAGATGTTTGAGGCCCTGGATTCTCCTGGTGAGAAACTTCTGTGGTCTCTCCAGCTGTTGCATATGCTTTGTGAGGTACATGCCGAAGGGGGCATTGTACTCAATAATTAGCCTTATAAGGGAAGAATACATGGATGTTATGACCTCCTTGTCCCTGGATGAGGTTCCTTTACTTATGAGGTGGGCCATGTAGAAAGCTTTCCGTACAATGGAAGAAACATGCTGGTCAAACGTCAGGCTGTTATCAACCTGGGTGCCCAAATCCCTCACTACTGATTGTGTACTTAGGACATTGTTATTAATGTGACAATATGTGGGGACATCACTCACCCCAAAGAGGATGATGATGCATTTTTTGCATTCAGCTTGAGGCCATGTTTCTGGCACCAGGCATTTGTTTGGGTGAGACCCTCTTGGAGGATGTACACATCTCTTGGGGAATTGATGACTGTGTCCAGCTTGCAGTCATCTGCAAACTTGGTCAGCCATAGCCCTCTGGTTTTGGCCTATACCTCAGAGAAGTATATTCTGAATAACAAAGGCCCCATGACTAATCCCTGGGGTACACCACTCTTTACAGTTCTACTGCTTGAGGTGGCTTCCCCTATTTTGATTAGGTGGGTTCTCTCAGTGAGCCAATCTGCTACCCATCTGGTAACATATGGATTGATGCCTAGTTGAGAGAGTTGAGAGAGTTTATATACTATGCAGGAGTGGGGAATAGTGTTGAAGGCTTTGGCCAGGTCAAGGTAGGCGGTGTGCACCGTCTTCCCCTTTTCCATGGCTTTGGTGACTGTCTCAAAGAAGTCAACCAGATTTAACAGTCATGATCTCCCCTTGACAAAGCCAAACTGTGTGGGGTCGAGTGTTTGGAGGTTGCCAATGTCCCTGTTAATGAGGTCTGTGATAATCGATTCCATAGTATTGCAGATCAGGCTAGTTAGGCTGATGGGTCTATAATTTCCTGGATTGGTGGATGCTCCACCTTTGTGTAAAGTAGACATGTCCAACCTGCGACCCTCAGAGCTCTTCTATGTGGCCCTCTACCTCTTACTCCAGCATCGATGCACCCATGCCCCAAAACACTTTTTTGTTGAGTTTTTCATGCCTGTGACTAGTAACTCTAACATCGGTGTGCAGATGTGCCAAAGCATCCTTCTAGTTTTGATTTTTTTTGTGCCAAAGAAGGGTCTGTGTGTTCGTGCCATTATTTCATGCCAAAGAATCAGTGTGTGTGTGTGTGTGTGTGTGTGTGTGTGTGTGTGTGTGTGTGTGTGTGTGTTCTTGCTGAAGAGGGACTCGTGTATGGATTTGCCGCCGTTGCCTTTGAAAGAGACAGCACTTAACTTGTGTTAATAGGTAAGTATGGAGTGAGTGAGTGAGTGCATGCATGAAAGCAGAATGTTTGTGTGTGAAAGTAGAAGAAGAGTGAGTGTGTGTGTGTTTGTGTGCATGACAGAGAGACAGAGAGAGAGACACATGCACAAAGAGGCTAATGACGATCAGTCTACCTACTGAACACAAACAAGTTAGCTCACAAATATATCCTACATTAAAAGTGCACTTTCATTATTGCAGCTTTCTTGACAGGGAGAGTTTTGTATTGAATATGAAATCATACCTCTCAACTGTATGGATTTTCGAAGAATGTCTGGATTTTTGCCTCATCTTCCAATTTGTGTCTTTTGCTTAGGAAATAAAAGTAGTCATCCAAGGTAATGCAGTTCCAGGGAGTAAGAATGAGACAGCAGACTGGGTTAGTGGGTCAGTAGTGGATTGACTAATGTGGGACTGTAGCATATAAAGTTTATTGCTTTTTTTTGACAAACAAAAAAGCACCCAGCACTGTTTTATCATTGAGGGGTTCTAAGCAGTGGTAGATTGGACAACAGTAAGCATATCTTTGGTGGATCATCAATACTGGAAAATCAGGTGGGCACAATGTAATTTTTTAAATGTTGGGGGTTTTGGTGTGTATGTGTGTGTGTCGGGAGTGCTGCAACAGTAGATGATTATTAAAGAAAGAGACTTGGAGACTGTGTAGAATATGTTTCTTTGTTTCAAAACCTGATACTTGGGTACTAGGCATGCCAAAAGTAGATTTTTTAAGACATAGCTTCTTGCCACTTACAGTGGATGGATATTTACATTTAATGGACAATGTTAGCAGTATGAGTGTGGTCCTGTAGGGATCTGGAGGATGCCAAGTCTACCACTTCCAATGCCTTGTAAAGTGACCTGGAAATGGATATTGGGATGTTACTGAAAAAATACAGCAAGTGGGCTTTGAAATATAGTTTAATTAAACAAAGTGCACTTGCAATTTACAGGCTATATTTTAATTTATTTCAGGTAGTCCAGATCCTGGTAGATTGTATACCATTAGACGTAATTAGGGAGAGCTTTCATTCTGGGGAAATAAGCAGCCCTAGTTTCAGTGAAAGCTCTGAGGTTGCTTGCAGGTAGGAAGTTGCAGGATGTGGATGCAATGTGTTTTATTATTTTTAATGCATTTGTCATTTCAAAGCATGGTTTTCTTTGTCGCAGAAGAAGGCAGGATTGAATGAGCCATATAATGCTTAACTAACAAGGATATGATAGAAACATTATACGTGATGTATAATGTTTGCAGCTACAGGTGTTTCAATGGTGTCTGTGATTTGGGCCTGTGTCACACACTTATTTTTTGCTTTGTCCAGATTTCTTGCTCTAAGGTTGAGAGGTATGGTTCCATGCTAAATTAGAAGGTTGTATTTACCTTGGGATGCTTTTTTTAGCATAATTATGAGAAACAGAGTTTTTTTTTAATATCTCTGCTTATTTCCAGTATAAACTGCCATGTAACCTTGCAAATAACTTTTTTATTAAGCTACTTTAATTCTTTAGGAATTGACAGGTATGCTTCATTAGTTCGGACGTAAGCATAGAGTGCTAATGTGACTTTGATTTATTGCAGCAGTCTGTGGTTTACTTATCACAATAACTTTTATGTGTTTCTGGGTGTGGGATTAATTTAACAGTTATAATATTTTTTTTCAAAAATAAATAAATACATAATAAATAAAAAAATAATCCTCTCTGCACTTTGAGCTATTGACAAAGTCTGGGAATTTGTTTTTTTTTCAAAAGCGAAGGTCAGCATTACAGCTCAGTAAACTGTCAGTCTGTGAATAATGTCTGCACAAATTAAAATGTCTGAATGTCGAATGGCTTTATATTGGATGGAAGTTATATGTTTACTCTAGTATGTAGTATGATCTTAGAGAGTTTATGGATTTCTTATTGATTTACTTTTTGTTGAGCAGTTGTTTGTTGATTTATTGATGGTCCTTTTGGTGGTGGGAAATTGCATGGATGAATCCATCTTTTTTCAGATATTTTGACTTCCAGACAATTTCATTCAGTGAGTCTGTGCCATGTGATTACTGAGGTTGCCTATTTTACAAGTAGGGGCTCCTTTTGTGTGTGTAAGAGAGAGAAATTTAATATGTATATTGAATATATTTTTGCAAATGGAATTCTTAGTTAAATAGGCCCCTCTTCTTGGGCAAGTAGACTTGAGTAACCAATATTAGATCTTAACCATCCAGATAGGAAAGTTTAGTATATGTATTTTCCATCCGGTTTGATGAAGGTTATGCTACTTACTCAAGGAGTACATTTATGGCTATCCATCCAGTTGTCGTGTTGCTGAACTACATTGTTTGATAATTAGAGGAGCCTTTTACAGAAGTTGAAGGATTTTGTGTCAAGAACCTGTCCATACAAAGTGGCTTGTTTATGTTGCAGTGAAGACTGTGATCTTTGTAGTGAGCGTTTTAAATATAACCAGTATTTCTGAGGTGGAGAAAGTCCATTAAGGCAGGATCTTTCTTAGCCTGGAAAGCAAGCCAGTGATGAAATTTATAGGGGCCAGTGAGAGACAAAGGAAAGCAAGAAGCTTTTTAGTCTGTTTGGATAACTAAGTGAATGCAGTCCTTTGACCTTTTTTATCTGAAATGGTTGTAGTCTTTCTTTTGGCATGTTATTTTGTTGAGGGACATGCAAAAAGGGGCGTTGCACTCAATAATTCCTCTTGTAAAGGAAGAATACAGGGATGTTATGACCTCCTTGTCCCTGGATGATACCCTTACTAATGAGGTGGGCCATGTAAAAAGCTTTCCGTACAACAGAGACAACATGGTGGTCAAAAGTCAGGTTTCTATCAATCTGGATGCTCAAGCACCTCACAACTGATTGCGTCCTTACAACATTGTTATTAATGTGATAATTTGTGGGGACATTACTCTCCTCAAAGGGGATGATGATGCATTTTTTGGCATATAGCTTGAGGCTATGTTTCTGGCACTAGTCATTTGATTGGGTGAGACCCTCTTGTAGCTTATTCAGAATTGTTTTACTAAGTCAGTAATGTGAATTCTTTACTTTATTTCAAATTTGTTGGCTTATTTTTGTGGATTACAGTATTGTAGGACTGCTAAGATTGACATTTTATGTAGTTGGACTGCTGGAGTGGTTTTCCCAATGAGAAATGCTAGTGCTGTAGTGGATATCTGTTTATTTGTAAAAAAAAAAAAAATATATATATATATATATATATATATATATATATATATATATATATATTAACTAAGATGTTAGAGTTAACTGTTAGATTAGAGAATTAGAATGAGAATTAGAATTTTAAGGCAAATATTAGGCATTTGTTACATTTATTCATTGTTCGAATGCACCTACAGTACAGCCAGGAGATCAACTTTGGTCTCCTGCGGCAGCGAAAGAGTTACTATATGATATATTTTATATATAGCCCCAAGACAATTTCTGTTCACTCAATGCGGCCCCAGCAAGCCAAAAGGTTGGACACCCCTGGTGTAAAGAGATGACAGTGGCTGTCCTCCATTCGGCTAGGAGCCAGTATTCAGACTTTGGTTGAATAGGGTGCCTAATGGTGCTGCAAGTTCATGCCTGAGTTTATATAGGATGCAGCCTGGGATGTTATCAGGTTCCATAGGAGGCTGTAGTTTTTGCCTTTGAGAAGACAGTGATGACCTGTTCCCTAGAGATAAGGGGTGAGGAGCAGGTACTGAGGATGTCCTGATTTACTGATGGGGGGACAGAGGGGAGACGTTTTCACTGAATCTGTCAGCCAGTAGATTGGCTGTATCTACAGCATTTGTGTGTGTGATGTCCTTGACCACCAGTTCTGAACAGATCTGGGTGCTTCCTCTAAGATTGCAGACATATGTGAAGAAGGGCTTATGATTGTCTCTAGTAGATGTGTCTAATTTGGACTCAAAGTTGGCTTTAGAGGACTTCACTATTGCTCTTATTTTCTTGTTCAGGCTAAGGAGAGATTGCTTCCAATTGGGCACCTGCTCCTTCTTGGTCCTGGCAGTATTTTTTTTCCTTTTGTTATATAGTTTATTTATTATAGATGTCCACCAGACAGGTTTGCTCTTCCTTGCAGAGGATGCTTTTGTCCTGTCAGGTATTCCTGATTCCATGCATCTATATAAATGCTTGTATAGTGCTTTGGTGTAGATTTGGACATTGGTGTCAGTTCCTACAGTGGAGGAGGGGACTGTGAAGCAGTTTATACCATCCCACAGGAGGCTGTAATCAGATTTAGAGAATTTTTTTTGTTTGACTCTAGCTAGAGGGGAGTCAGAGGAGATGGTGGCTTTGAAAGTGACTGCTTTATAGTTGGATCTTACCAGGGAGGAGGATACCATAGGGGTGCTGTAGTGGTTACTCATGTTGGTTAATACCATTCCAGGATATTATTACCTCTTGTGGGGGCATTGACTAGCTGTTCCAAGGCATTTGCATTGATAAAATCAAGGAATCTCTGGGCATTTGTGTTCTGGGCATGAGTAGTTTTTCCAATCTCGGTCAACAAAAATCACTTGCAGATCACTAAAGCCAATAACTTTGCTGGTGAAGCACTATTCTCTTGCACCATAGCCAAATTATGGAACTCCCTCCCACCCACAATTACCTCCGAACCATCATGCACCCACTTCAAAACCTTACTAAAAGCGCACCTAAAAACATGCTGGCTATGCCCTTGCAACTCCCACTCTAATATCACCCACCCCATCCAACCACTACCTTCCTTTCCACTCCACTAACTACCTTGATTATAGCAAGCTCAAATGCTCATAAGCCTAGCACTTATACAGCAGGAACCTCTTATTTTAACATTTGTTAATGTCTGTTATGTACTTCACAGATAAAGATTCTAGTTGTCTACTGATGTACTATGTTCTTCATCTGCAAATATGTTGTAAGTAATTGCTATGTAAATTGTTAATCGCTATGTAATCCAATGTAACGACTGTCTGTTTATTTTAACTGTGGAGCTTTTCTCCCCGGGCCACCGCTGAAAATGGACCTATGTCCAGTCGGACACTCCCAGTCAACAAATATAAATAAATAAAATAAATAAATAAATAAATAAAATCTATGGTTGGGTAATTAATGTCACCCAGAATCAAGGTAAAGGGTTGAATCTTGATAGAATTGAAGAGGGCCAGATAGGTGGAGTGGGCATCTTGAGTCAAATTTGGGAGCCAGTAGCTAGCTAGCAGGCTATCTCTAGCGAAGCATCATGGTCTGTCAATCATATCTTCCCAGACTGTCAGGTACTGGACTCCCCTCGAATGACACCAGAAACTAAGCCAACTGTTAAAGTCAATCATTTTCTGTTTGTATTGAGGCATCATTCTGGGTGATGGTAGAATGCTGCTAAAGGCTAGGGACATACCTGACTGCGACATATTCAGCAAGATCAATCAAGTCTCTCTACATATAGTGCAGGGAGGTACGTCTCAAGTCATTCACGCCAACATGGGCTTTTACAGAGTCATAACAGTACCTGTTGTTGACAGACTTAAGTGCGTGTGTGTAATATAGTGGATTCTACACCTGACAAACAGCTAACCGTGACTTTCTCCTCATCCATCCTGGTGAGAGGCACATCTGTCTCCTATGACTAATATGTTGGGTTTATGGTTAGGCCTTAGTGGTTGCGAGAGACTGGTGTGTGGACTATGCATGGTATGTGGTGTGGAGGGTTGTGGAGTTCTCATGTGTTTTTGGCTCTGAGGTCTCCTTTTTTTTTGGTTTGTTTTTGTTGAGAACCTCCACATATATGGGCTTGTGTTGTGTAGTTGTAGATGGTGTTTTAGGTGTATTGTTTGTGTTGACAAACTTCTCAGTGCCAGATATACTGGCTTGTGAGGGAGGGAGCATAGACTCTAGCTTCTTTATGTAATTGCATCTCTCCCAAATTGTGTTCCTAGGTGGTAGTAGTAGATGGTTGTCCATGTACATGAGGCAGTTGCTACACTGTCTCTGGATGTCCATATCAACCAGCCTGGCAGGAGAAACAATAGGAAATTATCCATCCATATTTGTCAGAATCTGAGGGAGAGAGGCCAGAGAGAGCTAAGAGGTAGGTCTAAAGTCCAAGTGCTTAAACCAAAACTAAGAGGCCTAGGATAACACTTAGATTTAAAAAGGCGCAAAACAAGCAGTAATAAATGCAGCAGAGAAGATGAAATTGAATACTTTAAAGGATAAGTAGCAGAAAAAAACAAGATGAAGTAATAGAGTAGGAGGAGGAAACACAAATATTGAAAAAGCAGCTGAATAACATTTTTTTTTTTTTTGTTTTTTTGTTTTTGTTTGTTTGTTTTAGTAAAGTGGGAAGGGCGAAAGGAGATAATTCAAGGTTAAGAAAGTAAGGGGGTTGGCCTTCCCAAATGTTCTCTCTATATTAGGTAGAATGAGCTAATGACACTGGACTGGGAGGACTGTCCTAGATCAAATTTACAGTAGGGGCGGGCAACTGCAAAGCTACCAAGATTAAGAACAAGACAGGAAATCAGAACATACAAACAGATGCTTAATAAATGGAGAAAACTTCCAGTTAATACCTTTCACACAGTGAAACTAGCTAAAAAAGCTTTACAAACAGTGTGACTGTAACAAAAGTGATTTAAGATATAAGCCATTATGTATTAAATGGGAAAGACAGCTACATCTGAATAGCTAAAATGATTCATGCCCTAATGTTGCTGTCTTTCAAAAACATATCTCAACAATACAGGTATAAGGCAAAGCTTTAATATGTATTAAATACAGTCCAGAATTCCTTGTTACTGTTTATTTTATATAAAGATTTTTGAACATAACAGCTATTTCTTTGAATGGATTGTTAGGACTGTTGATTTATGATGGCAGAAGACAGATTTGGGTTTTGTCTGAAAGCAAGTGTGTTGTTTGAATTAAATTATATATGTATGTATTATGTATGGGTCTACCTGCTAACACCGACACGCCAAAACACCGACAACGAAATAACCAACACGACAAAACCGAAAATTGAAAAACACGAAACTTCACATGCCCGACAAACCACAATTCCAACAATCAACAAAACAAATAACTTTCCCAAAAAACACACACACAACACAAGCACAACAAAAACCTTACAAACCTATACTAAATCTTACATACACAACTATATATGCACTAACCTTAACTCAAACCCTAACGCTAAGGTCTGTCACTATCGCACACTTACCTTACCTGAACCCTAACCCTAACTCACTTAATCCACCCCTAACCCTTAAGTCTGTCACTATAGAACACTTACCTTACCCGGACCCTAACCCTAACTCACGTAATCTGCCCCTAACCCTTAAGTCCGTCACTATCGCACACTTACCTTACCCGCACCCTAACTCACTTAACCCGCCCCTAAACCTAAAGTCCGTCACTATCACACACTTACCTCACCCGCACCCTACCCTAACATCCATCACTATCACACACTTACCTTACCCACACCCTGACTCTAACGTCCATCTCTATCACACACTTACCTTAACATGTTGGTGTTCTCAGCATCGGGATTCTCAACTGTCGGTCTTCTCTGTTGTCGATCTTCCAGTGTCGGTTATCTCACTGTCGGTCACTTGCAGTTTCTGTTAATTCAGGTAGACCCATTATGTATATATATATATATATATATATATATATATATATATATATATATATATATATATATATATATATATATATATATATATATATATATATATATATATATATATATATATATATATATATATATATATATATATATATATATATATATATATATATATATATATATATATATATATATATATATATATATATATATATATATATATATATATATATATATTTGCACAGAGCTGATATAGCTAAAATTCCTGGATGTGCTGAATTCTATTACCATCTGATATACCAAATGGATAAGTACACTTTTTTGCAACTCGATTTACACTGGACTGTATTTATATATTTGCATTATTGTTTCTGTCCTTTGTAGACTGTACTGTTTGTTTCTCAGGGTAACTCTATAGCTAGTATCAGGTGGGGGGTTGTTGAGCCAGCCCATTGCAGGTGTTAGCCATTGCCTGAGGTGTATTTTCTGTGTTGCACTTCTAGTACAGAGTTCATTTCTGTGAATTTGTGCAAAGCTAAAATTCCTGGCTGCATTGGATTCTATTACCATCTGATATACCGAATGGATAAGTATACATTTTTTGCAAGTGTACTGTATTTATATATTTGCTTTATTGTTTCTGTCCTTTGTAGACTGCACTATTTGTTTCTCAGGGTAGCTCTCTAGCTAGTTTCAGGTGGGGGCTGTTGAGCCAGCCCATCTTAGGTGTTAGTCATTGCCTGAGGTGTATTTTTTGTGTTGCACTACTAGTACAGACTTCATTTCTGTGAATGTGTGCAGAGCTGATATAGCAGAGTTAAAATTCCTGGCTGTGTTGGATAATATTACCATCTGGTATACCAAACGGATAAGTACACTTTTTTGCAACTCGGTTTGCACTGTACTTTATATTTGCTTTATTGTTTCAGTCCTTTGTAGACTGCACTGTTTGTTTTTCCCACTCTCCCTTCCAAGTGTTGTTGTAGTCTTAAACTTGGTGGCTTTGGAAA
Source organism: Protopterus annectens (assembly GCF_019279795.1). Taxonomy (NCBI): domain Eukaryota; kingdom Metazoa; phylum Chordata; order Ceratodontiformes; family Protopteridae; genus Protopterus; species Protopterus annectens. Next base: position 797,867,192 of record NC_056728.1, on the reverse strand, counting down.
TTTGATTTTGGACACTCCTCCCTGTCCTATCTCATCATCTCTGTGCACTGAGTAGAGAGAGAGCATTTGGGAAGGCCAACCCCCTTAGTTCCCTAATCTTGAGCTATCCTCTGTTTCCTCCCTCTCAATTTAAAAAAAAAGTCACATTTTATTCAGCTGCTTTTACTGTAATTACATTCTTCATACTTTATTACCTTATTTTTGCTGTGTGCTCTTAAGTGTTCAAGTGCTTTTATTCTGCTACATTTATTACTGCTTGTTAGCAGCCTGATTCCATTTACCTGTTATTCTAAGCATCTTACCTTTGGTTTTACCAAATGTACTCAGGCCAGTTACTTTACATTTAAGTAATATCTTGTGGTCTACACTCTTATGGACAAACCCTTATCAATACTCTCTCTTCCTAAGTCCACCCAAGCATTTGGAACACTATGTCTGGACAATTCCCATCAGTTTCTCCTGCCAGCCTGGTCGACACGGGCATACTGAGACAGTGCAGCAACTGCCTCATTTTTACTGACAACCCTTTTTTTTCTAGCAGATAATTATTCTACTTGTAAGAAATGCATGTACATCAGTAACCTGGAGTCCATGCTTTCTCATGCCACAGTCAGTACTCCCAAAAAAGAGATTGCCACCACAAACACCACACCACTCACATCGTATAGCCAAGCACAACACACACACACTTATGCAAAGGTCCTCAATAAAAACATATCTAAACAGCAGACCTCCAAAACACATTCACAAACATTACACACATAACACCAAACACATCACACACAGCAGACAACACTCCAGTGTTTCACAAACACAGCCCATAAGGCAAAACAATAAACCATCACAGCCAACAAGACATAACAATAAACCAAACATACTAGTCATTCATGACTTAGTTGTGAGACACACTGATGTCCCCTTCACCAGGCTCAACAAGGAGAAGGTTATGGTCAGTTGTCTGTCTGGTGCAAGAATCCATCACATCATGCACCCACTTAAGTCTCTCCACAACAAGTGCAAGGATGACTCTGTCATTGTTCATGTTGGCATGAATGACTTGAGATGTACCTCCCTGGACTATATGAAGAGAGACATGATTGAACTCTCAGAGTATGGGTTTCAGGCAGGTATGACCCTAGCAGTAAGCAGCATCCTACCTTCACCAAGAATTATACCACAACACCAACAAAATATAATTGACTTCAACAATTGGCTTAGTTTCTGCTGTCATTCCAAGGGGATCCAGTATCTGTCTGCCTGGGATGACATGGTCAACAGGACTTGATGCTTTCCCAGAGATGGCCTTCACCTGTCGCCACTGGGTTTCCAGATCCTGGCCAAGGCTCTCACCTTCCCCATTGTGCATCTTTTAGGCAGTGTCCCAAAGGCAAACCTTCCAGCATGAAAGATCTGTCAAAAAGCAAATTGAAGGTCATGCTGCTTAACGCAATGACCATTAATCTGGAAATGGACTCACTGGAGGCTCTCCTTGCACTGGAAGATGCTGATGTCTGTGTGATCACAGAAACTTGTTTCAGGGCTGTGGAGAGCACCCCTGCCTTACCAGGTTAAACCACATTCCACATATTCTGATCCCAAAATGAGGTCAGGAAGACTAGGGGTGTTGGAGTCTCTATCTTCATTAAGGACAAGCATACCTCCAGACTGGTTTGCCAGCATGATGCACTGGAACTACTCCAGGTGCAACTGACAGTTGGCAAGACACCCATCAAACTTATAGGTAGCTCTAGACCCCACTCCATGACTCAGGACACCCACTCCCCTTACCTGGATCTAACTGACTCCATCAAGGTACCCCCTAACACCCTGATCCTTGGTGACTTCAACTACCTCACCATAGACTGGGTGAACTATTCTTGCACCAGTGCACTCTCTCAATGATTCCTTGACTTAATCAATTCTGAAGCAGTAGACCAGCTCACCTCATCCCCCACAAAGGGAGATAACTTTCTGGACTTGGTTCTCACCAATGTGGGCAACTGCTGTACCACTCCCATATAATGTTCTTCCCTGGTGAGATCAGATCATTAGACTGTCTCATTCAAAGTTTCTATGCCACCCACCCCACTCCCCCGCGGTCATAGTCAAGTAAGAAAAATTCTCAAAAGTTGACTACAACCTACTAAGGGAGGATATCTGTAGCTTCACACCACTGCCCCCTCAGAGGATGCAGACAACTATGCTGAACAGTAAGCCAGTGCAGTATACAACCACCTGCACAACTGCATGGACTCAGCCATACTCAATAGAACTAAACTTGCTCCTCAAGAAAACACAAACCTGTTTGGTGGACATCCTGTATCAATGGGCTTTACAAGAAAAGGAAGAAACTGTTGTCCAAAGTGTAAAAAGGAACAAATTCCAAATTGGAAAAACTCCATCCTTAGCCTCAACAGGCAAGTTAGATCACTAGTGAAATCCTCCAAGGCCAATTATGAACCGAAATTAGCTCCCAAAACAAAGGGAAACCATAAAGTCTTCTTTAGTTACATCAGGAACCTCTGTGGCAAAGCCCAGGTTTGTTCAGAATTGGTACATAACAGTATCACTTACACTGATCCTGTTGACTTAGTTAATCTACTAGCAGATAGGTTCAGAGCAAACATCAACCCCCTGTCACCCCAAAAAGCCCTTTCAACATCCTCGATACTTGTACTGCACCTCACATCTCCATAGAGCAAGTATTGCAAGCCATATCCAAGGCAAAGTATACAGCTTCCATGGGACCTGATAGTATCCCAGGATGAATTTTGCACCATCTCCAGCAAGAACCGGCTTCACCATTGAGCACCCCATTCAACCACAGCCTAAGTACAGGATTCATTCCAGCAGCGTGAATAACTGCCATTGTCTTCCACTTGCACAAAAGTGGTGCCACTACTGACCCTGGAAACTATCACCCCATTAGTTTATGGAACATATTATTATGGATCTCATAAACAAGGACATAGGTAATCTCCATTCACATGACCCCACCAAGTTCGAATTCATCAAGGGCGGGTCTTGCCTGTTGAACCTGGTTGACCTCTTTGAGATTGTCAGCAAGGGCCTGAATGAGAGAAAGTCAGTACATACAGCTTACCTTGACTTAGCCAAGGCCAGTGACGCAATCTCCCATTCAGGCATCATCGAAAATCTAATACAATGCAGCAAAATTTCCTATCTGATCAGGTGGGTGGCCAACTGGCTCACTGACAGGACCCTCAAAGTCAAAATAGGCACATTCACCTCTGATAGCAGACCTGTCACTAGTGGAGTTCACCAGGGATCTGTCCTGGGACCTCCACTATTTGGTCTCTATTTCTCCGAGATCCAGGCAAAGACAAAAGGCTTGTGGCTGACCAAGTATGTGGACTGTAAGTTGGGTGCTGTCATTGACTCCCCAAATTATGTTAACATACTGCTAGAGGGTCTCACAGCAACTAATGACTAGTGCCAAAGTCATGGCCTCAAACTAAATGCAAAAAAAAATATCATCATACCATTTGGCAAAAACATGACCCCCTACTGATTACCACATCAGTGGCAACCCCCTAAGCACATAACCTGTGGGGAGAGACCTGGACACTCAGGTTGATAACAGCCTCACATTTAACCATTATGTAGTGGCAGTGGTCAGAGAAGCCTTTTACTTGATTTGTCTCATAAGTAAATGGATTGTATCCAGAAAGAAGGAGGTTATTACCTCTCTATACTCCTCCTCTTTTGACCAGTAATTGAGTATAATGCCCCGTTTGGGATGTACCTCTCCAGACATCTGCATCAACTGGAAAGGCCACTGAAATACCTCACAAAGACAATCCATGGCCTCCAACATCTGTCCTATGCAGACAGGCTCAAATCACTATCACTCTACTCAGTATCATACAGGTTGCTCTAGAGTGATCTGTGTCTCACCTACAAGGCAATCTTGGACCCTACATGCTCCATATCCATAAGTCTAACTCCTCAAGCTTTACCCACTCAAAAGGTCTGAATCTAATATGCATCAACAAAACCTGCTGAAGAGACAGGTTTGTCTCTCAGAGGCTGTCTCGTCTCTAGAATAGGCTTCCCATACACATCAAATAGAGTACCTCGCTGAACTCTTCAAGCACAACCTTGATGAGTGGATGGAAAACTACAAATTTGTCCCAGGGTTCCACCTGTGTCCCAGACTGACAGGGGTAATAGGTGCTGACTGAGGTTTCTTTTTGGGGATAAACTCTTGACTAGGCTTGAAAGGGCCCCAGGGTCATTGGCCTAATAATATCCTATGATCCTAAATACATATATATATATATATATATATATATATATATATATATATATATATATATATATAGGTCTACCTGTTATTATCGAAAAACCACTTCAACAAAATGCAAAAAGATGAGAACATTTTGAAGAAAATTGATTTTTCCAAATGTTCACATCACTGTAGATTTAATCCAGTAAAGGAGAAACTTGACCACCAAATAAAAAGAAAAACACCAGAACATATCAAACCCACACCGGCCCTAACTAAATACACTAACTCCGAGATCGCACAATAGTAGGGGAAAAGGTTTTCCCATGGTGGCCAAGTGTCTCATTTCCCAGAGTAGACCCATGTCTAGATATCTCTCTCTCTCTCTCTCTCTCTATATATATATATATATATATATATATATATATATATATATATATATATATATATATATATATATATATATATATATATATATATATAATATCCCAAAAACAGTAGGTGCATGCCAAAGTTGTTGCAGTGCTCGGCACACAATATCAAAACCCCAAAAATAATTTCCAGCACTCACATACCTTTTTCCACATCTAAAATAGAAATCCAAAAGAAGGAACCTGAAACAAATACTAGAAGCAGCATTATAATTTAATCCAAGTGTAAATACACAGAGCAACCATTCAGGTAATCCGTACAGCAGCCATACTGCTGACAAACACAGACCGGTGAGCAGTTTCGCCCCCTGGCATCATCAGTGTGAATACACAAGAACAGATCACTGTATATTTATATAAAAACGTGCTACTCAAAATTAAAGTAAAAGAACAAAGCACATAAATAGATAAACTGCACTAACACGCATTAACTGATTCAACACACATATATGCATGCATATGATTATATATATATTGTTGTTTGTTTGCTTGTTATTTCCCTGGAACGCTAATTCCACCTAATACACGGCTTCTAAGCGCTTCTGTGGATCACTAGTGATATCTGCATTGCTTCCTGTACTTATTTCCTTGTTTCACTTGAAAGAAAGTTACTGTTTGTCATTTTTGCATTTAAGTTACCTGTAACACATTGCACTTAAGTTACCTGGCACTTGCTCACTTAAGCAATTATATAAGTCAGCACTAAAAATTAAAAGCACTACACCCTCACTCCCCACTGGCCCTGGTTTTCAATTATTAAGGAATTCCCAATATTATTCTAGCATGTCCAAAGGTCAGTTATCAATCTCCTCTCCAGTCCAGCTGGTGAATCTGGGAATCTTGAGGCAATGTTACAACTGCCTCATGTACACAGACAACCCCCTCCTCCTCCCAACAAATTCCAACACATGTGAGAGATGCAACCATATAGCCAAACTGGAGGCTAATCTCTCTCAACTCAGTACTGGCATAACCAGTCAGGAGGAGAAGGAAACCACACTCACTGCAATTCCAGTATCACATAGACCTACCACGACAGCAAACCAAACACATAATCACACAAAAACATACTCGGAGGCTCTAAATAAAGATCTGCCGAAGCAGCACAGACCTCCAAAGCAGACACCCAAGCAGCCGCTACCCCAAAACAAAACACGTGCAACACATATCTCACAAAGCCAGTGTGCCAAACAATCACAGCCCTTAAGACTAAACAACACACCTGATACACTTGAAATAGGTGACTCTATCGTCAGGCACACTGACGTCCCGCTCATCAGGCTGAACAAGGAGAGGGTCACAGTGAGCAGCCTGTCAGGCACTAGGATCCGCCACATAACACAAGCACTCAGGTCACTCCAAGGCAAGTACAAATATGACTCAGTCATTGTCCATGCTGGTGTGAATGACCTGAGACGTACCTCCCTGGAATACATGAAAAGAGACATAAAGGAGCTCTCTGAGCATGTAGCCCAGGCCAGTATGACCCTGACCTTGTGTAGCATCTTACCCTCACCAAGAATGATGCCACAATATGAAGACAAGATGATCAATTTCAACAATTGGCTTAAGTACTGGTGTCATTCAAAGGGGATCCAATGCCTGTCAGCTTGGGATGATATGCTCGACAAGCCACGATGCTTCACTAGGGACGGCTTGCACCTGTCAGCCCTGGACTTTCGGATATTGGCAAAGGCTCTTGCTACCCCCATAGTGCCTTTTTTAGGCAAGGCTCAAAAGACAAACCCACCTCCATAGGTATCACAAGGGATAAGAAACTAAGAGTAATGCTACTCAACGCCAGAAGTCTAAACCTCAAGATGCACTCACTCAAAACTCTCCTTAGCATGGAGAACATCGATATCTGTGCAGTAACAGAAACCTGGTTCAAGGCTCCGAGAGCACCCCAGCACTACCAGGTTATACCTCATACCATGCTTTTCAGCCCCAAAACTTGGACCAAACCACAAAAGGAGGGGGAGTATCGATATTCATCAAAGATGCCCACACCTCCAGGTTGGTGGCAAAGCACAAAGTATCAGAGACTATCCATGTGCAACTAACAGTGGGTAAAACTGCCTTCCAGTTTATAGCCTGCTACAGACCACCCTCCCAAACCCAGGAACCCCACTCGGCCTTCCTGAGAACACTGGAAAATATGAAGGTCTCTCCAAACACCATTATATTGGGCGACTTCAACTACCCAAACATAGACTGGGAGCATTACTCTAGCTCCAACACCCTAGCCCAAAGGTTCCTAGAATTTATAAACTCAAATGCTATGGAAGAACTTGTTACCACTCCCACAAGAGGGGAAAACATACTGGACCTGATCATCACCAACATGGGGACTCTATGCTCCAGACCAGAAGTGTATCCCTCACTGGTAAGATCAGACCATAAACTAATCTCACTGGATATTCACATCCCGACCCCACCCCTGCCCAGAAAACCACAGTGAAAAACTTCTCTAAAGCAAATTTCACACTCCTCAAAACTGAGGTGGAATCCTTCAAAGCCCCCAGGCCTGTGGAAAATATGACCCAGACCACAGAATCCTTTATAAACGCATTCTATGAACACCTTCAGGAATGCATGGATCATGCAATCCCAAATAAAACCAAGACCCAATCCTCCAAAGGCAGACGTCCAGTCTGGTGGACCCCAGCCATAAACAAACTATACAATAGAAGGAGGAAGCTACTAAATGATAGAGCAAAATCCCAAAAAGGGAAGGCATCACTGATCAGTATTAGCAAAAAAACTACGGGCACACATAAAATTGTCTAAGGCCAGCTTTGAGAGAAAAATTGCACAGGACACTAAGGATAATCACAAGGCTTTCTTTAGTTATGTTAGGAACCTGGGTGGTAATTCCCAGATATGCTCAGAATTAGTCCAAAATGACAAAAAATACACCAAACCCACAGACATTGCCAACATCCTAGCTGACAGGTTCAGCGCAAACCCCCTCCCACCAAAAGGGCAAATATCTATCCCAGCAGAGTACTGCCCCTGACATCTCAGATGCTCAGGTAAGAGCTGCCCTTTCCAAAGCAAAAAACACAGCATCAATGGGACCAGATGGTGTCCAGGGCTGCATCCTACATGAACTCCAAGAAGAGCTAAACCCAAACATAAAACTACTGTTCAATCTCAGCCTTACTACAGGATATGTGCCCAAAGAGTGGCGTGCAGCAACAGTGGTCCCTCTCCATAAAGGTGGTGCCTCAACGGATCCTGGAAACTATTGCCCCATAAGCCTGACTAGCTTGGTCTGCAAAGCTATGGAAAGGATCATCATGGACCTCATAAATAAAGATATTGGGGACCAACAAACACTGGATCCTACCCAGTTCGGCTTTGTTAAGGGCAGATCCTGCCTCTTAAACCTGGTTGATTTCTTTGAAACAGTCACCAAGGCCATTGACGAGGGAAGGTGGTCCACACAGCCTACCTGGACCTCACAAAAGCCTTCGATACAATACCCCACTGGCATTATAGATAAGCTCACCAGCTTAAATATAAACCCCTATGTCACTAGATGGATTGCAAACTGGCTCATGGACAGAACCCACATGGTTAGAATTGCTGGAGCCATGTCAGACTTCAAACCAGTTACAAGTGGTGTCCCACAAGGCTCAGTCCTGGGACCTCTCTTGTTCGGTATATATTTCTCGGAGGTACAGGCCAACACGGAAGGACTGTGGCTGACCAAGTTCGCAGATGACTGCAAACTGGGCACCATAATCGACTCTCCAGCCGACACAAGCATCCTCCAAAAGGGCCTCATAGAAACAGACAACTGGTGCCAGAGCCATGGCCTCAAGCTAAATGCCAAAAGTGTATAGTCATCCCCTTTGGCAAAAACAAAGTGCCCACAAATTACCACATAGGTGGTAATCCATTAAGTACAGAAGAAGTAATTAAGGACCTGGGGACCCAAGTTGATAGCAATCTCTCATTTGACAACCACATGGCCAAAATGGTTAGAAAGACATTTTATATAGCCCACCTAATCATGAAGGGATTCACATCTAGATCAGGGGAGGTCATCGTGCCTCTTTACTCATCCCTCATCAGGCCCATAATTGAGTACAATGCCCCTTTTGGGATGTACCTTACCAGACACCTGCAGCAACTGGAAAGACCCCAAAAGTACCTCACCAAGAGGATCAAAGGGCTCAAACAGATGCCATATGCTGCCCGGTTAAAGAAACTCCAGCTGTACTCAGTGGCATACCGCCTGTTCAGAGGCGATCTGTGCCTGACGATAAAGCCATGTCCAACCCGGAATTAATGGACATGCTGCACCTCAGAAAATCCAAATCCCATCGAGCTACGCTGAGAGACTTGAACCTCAGCACTGAAATAAATAGGACATGCTGGAGGACAGATTCATAACGCAGAGGCTCCCTTCACTCTGGAATAAAATCCCAGTCCAGGTTAGGCAGAGTCCCTCATTGACTCTCTTCAAGAGGAATCTTGATGAGTGGATGGGAGATCGTAGGTTTACCCCGGGTATCACTTCTGTGTCACTGTTAGACAGAGGCACAGTATACTAACCTCGAAAAAGGGCATAGCAAAATAAATTTAAAATGGGTGGCGAAAGCCAAACACATTCTGGCTAGGCTTATAAATGCCCTAGGGCAGATAGCCTAGTATGAACCTATGAACCTATGAACCTATATATATAAAGCATACAGAAAATATACACATACAAGCACATATATATATATATATATATATATATATATATATATATATATATATACACACACACACACACACACACACACACACACACACACACACACACACACACATATTATACACACATATTTTGTTATAGAAAACAATAAGAGTATATAAGAATAAAATGATTATCATCTACATTCATGTGCACTAATAATAATACACATATATATATGAATGAATATGGCCAAAAGACAAAGAGTCCCCAATATCCTAAATATCAAAAAACAAGTTTTAAAGAAGCAATCATCCACCAAACCCAAGCGGACCTACCAATGGCCATTAACTCATTCACTCTGGAGCAGCTCAGAAAAAGCTGCCTGCTTAATTCCACCATAGGAACAACAGTGCAGTCTGAGCTCATTTTCAGAAAATCCATTTCTAATACCATACAGAAAACAAATGTTCATAACTCTTTAACTAAAAGCGCTAGACTAAAAATGTAAATGTGAAAGTTGTTCAGCATACACTGACCTTTCCAACCATGTAAATACTGATAGTGCATATCAAAGTTATTATTAAATATCTGGCAAGGAATGTTGATATTGTGCATATTTTTTACCTTTTTGGAAAAGCAAAGCACAATATATTGGTCAATGTACCATGTAGACCCATACAATTTATATTTAATTTGTTAGTATGAATGTCAGCTTTAAAATGATACCTTAATCATTACTGTGTGATGCTCTTTTATGGAGATATTTACAGAAATGTGATTAATATAATATTTCTCATAGTTGTTAAATAAACAAAGCATAATATCTCATCACCTGTAACAGACAGAGCCTACATATAAGTGTAGAAGTTGTGTGTCTGAATGTCAGCTTCAAACTGATGCATCATTTGTGTGATCACCATGCTCCCTTGCAAAGATATGGGCATAATAATGAGATGTATTGGAAATGTCTAATTTTCATAATCATACAAGACTAAACAAACTGTGCTATCTGTACATGTGTACAGTGCACAGACAGAGTTCTTTCACCATGTTGTAAGGAGTAACACTGTCTTCAAAATGAGGTGTTACTTGGCACACTGACATGCTCCCTTGCAAAGTTATTTACCAAAACATGAAAAAAATCATAATTCCCATAACCTAACTCTAAAACAAACTTTGATATCTGCACATGTGTACAACATACAGGCACAATTCTTTTACCATGTTGGAACCAGCAATACTGTCTTCAAAACGAGGTATTACTTAGCACATTCAGATGGTCACTTGCAAAGTTATTTACCAAAATATGAAAAAAATCATAATTTCTATTACCTAAGTCCTAAAAAAACTTTGATATCTGTACATGTGTATAACATACAGGGACAGTTCTTTTACCATGTTGGAACTATCAATGCTGTCTTCAAAATGAGGAATTACTTATCACACTCAGATGCTTCCTTGCAAAGTTATTTAGCAAAATATGAACAAAATCATAATTTCTATAACCTAAGTCCAAAACGAACTTTGATGTTGCAGTCTCATTACAAACTTCTGTGCCACTCCAAGGTAGCCAGCACTAGACAAGGAGCAATTACTCCACTGCCATTCATACCAAATCTGCCCAAGCCAAATCTGAGGTACATTTGTCCTCCCAGGCCAAGGACAACCACAAGGCATTCCTGGCCTATGTCCACAACCTCAGATCATTAGACCATCTCCCAATCCCCTTAGAAAGAGATGATCTCACACAGAGCCAGACACATGACTCGTACAACTACAAAAATGGAAAAACAAGTGGGGAAAAGACAATGGCAACACACACACACACACACCTGGTACACAAATGAATTATTTACCCTACCAACTTCTTCATTACTACATGTTATACACATGTCCCTAAAAGAAACATTCACCCAAATGACCCCTTCAGGAAAATGTTGAGATACGCATAATCACCAAAATTTATATATATTATAAATGGACCGTGTTCCACTCGGACTTTCCCGGTAAACAAATGTTAAATAAAAAAATAAATAAATATATATATATATATATATATATATATATATATATATATATACGTACGCACACACACACACACACACACACACACACACACACACACACACACATATATATATATATATATATATATATATATATATATATATATATATATATATATATCTCAGTCTAGGACATATGCTCGACTAGCATATGTCAGAATTACAAAATATTGAACACACATACACAAAAGCGCTTAACATCAAAAAGCACTTCCTTGTATGTGTAGTTCAAAAAAAAATCTACGTTTCTGCAGGGAGGGCTTCACCCCCCTGCACCCCCCACACCCCCCCTACTTTATTATTCTCACTCTGAGATTGCACTACAGTGGGGAAAAGGGAATTTTCCCTTATCCGCACTGTAGTCCGATTTACAAAACAGGCACACATACATGGAAGCACTTGTTGATGTTAAGCGCTTTCGTGTATGTGTGTTCAATGTTTTATGATTCCGACATATGCTAGTCGAGCATGTGTCCGGATCCCATATACATATATATATATATATATATATATATATATATATATATATATATACACACACACACACACACATACACACATAAATATATATATATATATATATTATATATATATATATATATATATATATATATATATATATATATATATATATATATATATATATATATATATATATATATATATATATATATATATATATATATATATATATATATTTATATATATTTATATATATATATAGATATATATATAAAGAAAAAAATCTGGGGTTTAGGAGGGTAGGCAGCTGATGAAAAAATGAGGGGGATTGCTTGCAATGACTCCAAGCAGAGAAAAAAAGAACACAACCTGGCTTGTGCATTCATCAAAGTGATAACAACTTCTACTTATGTGAATAACAGTGACAGCAGCTGAGACTTCTCCCAGAAAAGTGATAATGACTCAGTGCTATATTGTAACTGCACGTATTGTTAATGTGATAATGACCTTACTTTCATTACTGCAAGGTATGCATGCTGAGTGACAGGTGATAGTGGCTGCACATAACCTGTTGAGTAGGCATTCATTATATTACATTGTGCAGCTGTTATGTAACATAGACTCATTATCATTAAGGAGAAGGCCTGAGTCATTCAGTCAAATGGTATAACACTTAGATATTACTGAGCCCTTCCTCCCACCTAAATTCCACACATGACTGACAACGTCAGGAGAAATGCAACAAAAATATGGCAGTTCCATGCTGTCAGTAGTCACCTAGTGATAACCTTTATCTCACTCAGGCAGTATAATCACAAATAGAATAATACAAGCAGAAGTGAAGTAACCCAATGTAATTTGCAGACTGACTTTCTATATGTCCCTGTAACCCCTCCAGTTGTTTGCATTCTGCATGCACAGGCACCAAAATGACACAAATTGGCCCAGCAGTCACTTCAGCAGTGAGACCATGTATGCACAAGCACTTCCCTGATACACAATGAATTATTTCGCCAAGCAACATCCTCGTTATTATGAGTTGAATTATGTTGGCTGCCAGAAAAGCAATTACTAGAAAATGGAAATCAAAGTCTAGACCAACTTTACAAGTAGTAGTGAATATAGTAACAGAAATAAAACTGGAACTGGGATCTTTAGAAAAGGGATGGAGCAAACTACATAGGAAAAAATGGGAATGTTTACAACTACAGTTTTGTGATGTATACTGTTTGCAACTAAAGTGATATGATTTTGTATGTTTTTCATTTATATAAATGTATGATTGCCTTTTTTATATGTGTAAATTCAATAAAGATGTTTGGAAAAAAAACTGAAATACTTTGCATTATTGGTCATTAGAAAATAGACAAAAGGTACATTATCACCCTTGAAAAGTATAACAGTATTGTGAAATGGAATACATTTTTATTGTCAGCTTTGACAAATCCATGGCTCCTTACCACTTCCATGTCCATAACTCTTACAATCCTAACTCACAGTCTGCATAAGGACTGCAAATTCTACTGGCTTTTATAATCAACAACCTATGTAAGAGATTACCTGACCACTCTCTTCTATGCTCTGACAGCTGTTGTGTGTAGTAACTAAGAGATCTACACCTGTATAGTAATCTGCATGTTCAGTCTCAGGTACTAGCTGGTACCAGCAAGCAAGTATTAACCTAAACCCCCACCACAACTTCCTGCCAGGGACTATATATTTCCGTAAGGAAGGCAAACAATTTCTCTCAGGATAGCTGAAGTGATGATCTATCACCTTATGCCACTCCTTCATGCCTTGTGTCTTTCTCTCTCACCTCTTTTAATTCCTAGTTATTGGTGGCATAGTCAGGTAATTAGGAACAAGACTCCTAATGCCAGTTGGCCAGGTACTCACAACAAATGTATCTGTATTTGTTAACTGTCACAGTCTCTAGACAAGCCCACTTTACAGGGGGTCTCACAAAACGATTTCTGCACAAAGTAGAATGCTAATTGAAACATGTATATTGCCCCAAAGTTAGTGGAATGCTAAATAAAAGGGTTGTACAGAATGTTACGCATTAGAGTTGCACATATATAATACTGAAAACAAAAATGATGCATTGTACTATGAAGTAAAAGCAGTGTATTTGTGCAAGCAAAGCATTAGTAGAATACCTCCACTGCCTGTGTGCTGTATTTGTACAGGTTGTGCTGCTATTTTGATTGAAGAATCTTGCATACTGGTATTTTACATATGCATATTAATAACTAACAAAGATTTCACTCCTGCAGTATTAACTGATTATAATCCTCAGTGATTTACCAGAAAATACTACTTATTCCAAAGGACAGGAGCGATCAGGTTATAGGAGCACTAACAAGTGTGCATTCCTGATCAATAAAAACTATCAAAGTGGAATGTCTGGCAGTATTGGCTGACAATAATCTAAAGTGATTCAGGAAAAGGCTTAATAATATTACGATGGTTGTCAAAAATAAAAAGGCACATCCCAATCCCATCAGGTGTGCCACAACATGCAATTCCCGATCAAGAAGTAATCAGCTGTAATGTCTGGCATTATTGACTTACTATTATCTTCAGAGATTTACCAGAAAATCAGTCTTATTGGGAGGGGCAGAAACAAATTGTGTACCTGTGCACTTGCATACATTTCCTAAAACAATCAGAAATTTCAGACTCTGATGTCTGCCATTAATGCCTAACAATATCAGTGATCAATATGAAGAGCAGTGATTTAACAAAAAATGAGTTATGTATAACAATAGTCAGAAAAATAAAAATAATATTAACAATTCAGTAATAGTACAACATTTAGATAGTGAGCCCTTCCTCCCAGCTAAATTCCACAAGTGACTGACAAAGCTAAGGAAAAAGCTCAAAAACATATGGTAGCCCCATCCTTGAAATACTCAGCAAGTAATTCAGGAGACTTCTATAAGAAATTGATTCTAATGTATTTTGCTAGACTTAGTGGCCTGTGTAGGCAACGGAAGATATGCGATGTCAAAAAACAGAAAGTAGTAGCACAATACTTTGCAGGTCGAAGTCCAACCAAAACGGCCAGCAGAACCAAGTACTGGCGAGAAATAATGGAAGTAATAGTCACATCATGTTTCCTTTGTATATGGTACCCTTCAGTTAAAAGTTTGACCAGCTACTATGCAGACAGGAACTAATGGTGGTTGTGCATCTCAAGGCTGGTCAAACAGAACAATGAACTTGAGCTTCTCCATCTTCAAAGTATCATAAGCCAAATCCCATAGCACTGACTTGCAAGCTCTAGGTCCCCCTCTATGACCCACGAAACCCATGTATTATTGGAAACACTCACTATCCAACCCAGCAGCATCAAGTGCAGAACTACCTTAAAAAAGCAATCCACCCTGGTGGAATCACAACACCAATAGGCTGTATAATAGAAGGAAGAAAATCATGGCAAAAACTAGGTGGTGGAGAACCCAGCAAGAAAAAAACTGTCTCAAACTGCACAGACAGATCTGAAGACAAATAAAATCTACCAAAGCCAAATCTGAGATACATATATCCACAACCTGAAATGAACCACTGCCAGAAATGCTCTCCATAAAGGGCTATCACAGACAAATAACAGGCACTTGAACCATGGATTAGCAGTAAATGACAAGAAATACCTAACAGTACCCCCCCATGAAGTCATCCAGTCCTTGTAACTGTCATACTGACACCACATCCCTATGAGTTGACTCAGTAGTCAGGGACTTGGGGGCACACACAGACATTAATCTAGCCTTTGATCATCACATGTCTACACTAGTGAGGAAATCATTCTATATTTTACAAAGTACTTATAAAGGTACCACATGTAGGTCCAAGTAAGAAGTAAGTTATATCTGTTATACAAAATGGCATCACTTGTTAGAGCCTCTTTTACATTTATACTTTTGAACACTTTTCCAGTATGCAATGAAACAAGCCATATGAAACCATCATGACAAAACTGACCAAGTCAGGAAATTACAACTATAACAGGGCACACAAACTTGTGTCATTGTGATCCACAATATCAGGGCACTCAAACTTTTGTCATTGCAACACACCAATATCACAAAGAATAAAGGCATACAAGTTTCCATTTTTTTGTGGTCCTTCTTTTTATAGTTGCAAACAGGTGCCACTGAAGCATTATTGAGAAACATTGCACAAAACCGAAAAATGTAAACCAAGTAATGATTTCTATTACTATTTACAGTTGTATTAATGTACTGCCCAATTTTTCAGCCATACGTGCAATCTTGAAACCTCATGACATCACATTACAGTTTCACACTAACAGTACCAGCCATTATCCCTGAAATGAGTTGTTTGCCCCACTGGACAATATATCTGTACATCTGAGCACTTATTCTATCAATTATAGGATAAGCTTACTGCAATATTATTCTCGTTAATTTTTACATTTTACAGGGAATAAATGCTAACAGAAATTGTAACTTGATAAATGCCAAAATTGTGCTTATGTGCAACTTTGTACTGGCAGCATTCTCAATGGAAGTGCATAGAACTAACTACTGTGCATTTTCTGCCCATGTCATGCAAATTTTGCCCCTTGCTATGTTATTTCCAGCCCAAAATATGAATTCAGAGTTAAGATTTTGAAGAAGTGCTCATGAACATCATTCGTAGATAATAGTAGTAGTTTATCTGCATCAAACTGCAATCATTCCAACCTGCAAATGAATGATTAACCACAACTTTTTCTGTATTACTAAGCCCTCCCTATCATGACGTATTCTATTGTACATGTTTATACTCTCCTGAAACAATTGTTCTTTCTCAGCATCTTCATCAACTCCTTCACACAGTTATTTGCCAAACTCAGAAAAATATCATTTTACACCACACAATTCATAATAGAGTTTTACTTACCATACCGGTCCTACTTGGTCATGGGTGTTTCCATTCTTCTCACAACTGTGTGTTACCAGTCCTGTATAGCTCTCCTCATGCCATTGTGGAGGTCAGTCAAGAACAACGCAATGTCCTCCTCAGTAAGGTGAATGCCATTCCTTCTGAACAGGTGAACATCTTCTGCGGTGATGCTGTCATGGCAGATTGTAGATCCACCGACCCTGTGCATCAAGCCATGCAGGAACCCATTCTGTAAACCTCTGGCCTTGTGCACTGCCCATTGACTGTTTGCTGTTTTCCATATCTGGCGAGGAATTATGTCAGACCACACAAAATGACAAAGTGACCACCATGACTGCAGCTGTTCAAAAATTGAGCTGATTTGGAACCATAGCCTTTCGAGTGATTGACTGATGACATCATTCCCTCCAATGTGCAGCACAAGGATGTTGGGCTTAGGATAGATGGAACAGTTCTCTTCCAACAACTGCAGTACTCCGCTCCAATGCATACCACTTCTTGCAATCCAGTATACCTTCACACTGGATGTGGGGAAGCTCAAGTTGTACTGGTTTTCAGTTATGGAGGAATGGCTGGCAGCCCAGTGAATGTAGGAATGGCCACATACCCACACTCTCACTTGTGGTTCTCCTGCTTGTGAAGCCATGTCAGTGTCAGAAGGTGGACAGACCTGCACAGGAAAGAAAATGCAAACAGATTACTACTGATGCTTGACAGATGTATTGGAAGACTACATATATATGTATATCATAATGAATTACCTGGTTAGACCATCCAAATCTTCACTCCTATCCACAGGGACATTATTCTTTTCATAAGGTACATAAGTGGTGATGACATTGCAGAGGTACATACCTACCACCTGTGAAAACACCAAATTACACACAATGACTGACAAGGGGGCACAGAAAGGGCACTTGTAAATGGGAAAAGCAGGTTAAGGACCGCAACTCCACTAATATGCCAAGGACAGGCATGGTGCTTCAGCTCGTGGGCATCTGAAGTGTCCCATACTGGTGCTGGCTACCTGTGATGCATCCACCAACACAAGAGCAGTCACTGGACACTTCCCAAGGGAGACATGAAGAGGTATTCATACTAAGGGAATTAGGCCATGGCACCACAGAAAGTATAGTTGTGTTATATGTTATCATAACAGTAGATATCTGTCCCTTCAGTATTGTAGTATTCATAACCTAAGGGATATCTTCCCAAAGATAGCACAATGTCCAGCCAATGTACAAAAGCCATCAGTGCTTACAGGCATTGTAAATTACACATACACTCCCTTCACAAGCAAATAACTTTTATCTCACTCCGGCAACTACTGAGTATAATCAGAAATGCAATAAGCCAAGCCAAAAATGTCAGACTCATCTGGCTGATATGTCTACAAATTAATCCAAAAAGTAGTAGTTCATGTTCTCACCTAACCATCCCATTAGTTACAATAACACAGAAGTACAAAAGGTAGAAATATTGTCCAAAATATCTGATCGAGCAATGCCAACATTCAGATGCAAAAAAAAAACCTTTATGCTCGGTTAGAGCATAGCATCGGTTTGAGCACTGGCACTCCGAATCATTTGGAACACTCGTATGACCTATGAAACCCATGTATTATTGAAAACACTGACCATGCAACCCAACAGCTTAAAAAAAAAAAAAAAAAAAAAAAAAAAAAAAAAAAACAGCTACATAATAATATAATTATCGTGTAAACACGTATTATGTGAGCCAATTCACCTCGGCTGTGCCTGCAAATGGTCCATTGATATCAGTACAGTAGCCTAGTAAACATAAAGTCAATAAATAAATGAAGTGGACCAATGTATTGTCTAGTTATGAAAAGGCTTTTCACTGACACAATAATGAAATGTTTTTCCCAGTAACCTCTTAAGCAGTTTGTGTTGTGCATGAACAAGCACCAAAATAATACAATCAAATATCTTGCCCAGTGGTGACTTCAGCAGTGTGACCATGTATGCACAAGCACTTCCCAGATACACAATGAAGTATTTCCCCAAGCAAAATCTTCATTAGTATGTCCAGGTATACACATGCACCAGCATGAGACATTTACCCAAGCAACCCCTTCAGTAAAATATTGAGGTATGCAAAATCAACAAAATGAGACATTTCACCAAACAACCCTTCAGTAACATCTCCTAGTATGTGCAACCACCAAAATGAAGCCTTCACCCAAGAGACCCACACAATAAAATATGGATGTATACACAAGACCCAGAATGAAATATTTCATCAAATGACCCTTCAGTAACATTTCCAGGTATGTACATGCACCAAAATGAAACTCCAAGGACCAGATTATCCGGTTATAGTTATAGGTTATAGTATGATTATAGTCAGCAACAGAAATTAGAAAGAATTTCTATGTAGGTAATTCTGGTCTGCCATATGTTTACTGCTTTAGCATCTAATCAGATAAAAATGGACGGAAGCAAGTTGATACAAAACCAGAAAATGGAAGTTTATCCAAACAAAGTATATTACCTTGCTATAGGACATTGTGTACCCAGAATGCGTTTTTTTACAATGACTGAAAATATGTCTAAATAGAAGTATATTCTACTTGCAAGACTCTCATATTCTCATGATGTTGAAAATTGATAGGACAATGAATTACATTTAATTAAATCCACATCACCAGATAAAAGCTTAAGAATCAGATGAGTAAGAAGTCAAAAATAGCCATGCACAAATTCAGGCTAAGATACATGTAGATATATCATAGTTACCATTTGGGATTAAGACCTAGTACTATAGTGAATAGGCTGCTGCTCTGCATTCTTGAGACAGCACACCTTTATGTCAGAAGTCCTAATAATAGAAAGTATTAGCATTGCTTCTTCCTTTCTTCAATGTCGTACAATCATATAAGAAATAACAGTCAAAAAGTAAATCCTAACATCATAAGTAGATAACTACTTCCCTTACTTGAGCTGAATCTATGCATCCTAATGATGAAATGAATAGAATCCCAGCCTAAACATTAATCGGCATTAAGCTTTACAGTCTTATTTAAAGTTTATTTTTACTAGTAGTTCATGGAATTTATTGAGCAATAGTTATTATTGATAATAAAAAGATATGGAGCCACTGTACCCAGGATACAAGGGGATGGATTCAAATGCCAAAATCAATTGACCACACAGGTAAGTTGTCGTGTGCAACTCCAGGCCCCTTGTCAAGTTTCTCAGAAAAGAAGCTACATGCTAATAATTTTTGCACATAAAAGCCTAGCTCAAAATATATCAATGTATCAGAGCCTAACCTTAATAAAAAAAAAAAAAAATAAAAGACAACCAAAACTAGAGCAAGACGCGTTTTGTAATTAAATATATTACTATGTATAAACAGTAAATAAGCAACTAAATTCAGTACCAGCAAAACCCAAGACACTAGCAAAATGATTCAAGATTACTACTCATTCTCTCCTTTCCATACCTCTGAAAAGCCCAAGTTTTTAGCTTATATGTATGGTCTGTTCTTCATAAGCCTTGTGATTTTCTAGCAAATCACTGGGATGACCTGAACTGAAGTCACTAAATAAAGACATACATTTGTGTTTCAGAATTCAAATCCTTCAAAGGATGTATATAGAAACAAAGTTTGTAATTCTAGCAATGTTCTAAGTTTGTAAGAGCGATATTTAAAATGTGTCCCTATTTTGGGGCCTTTGCAACTTGGCAACCAACTAGGACCCCCCCCCACCAATTTTCTCAGGCTTTGTCCAGATGTCTTGCACCAAGAGGTATGCTCCTTAATTTAGAACCCTGCCAAAACTCTAACATGCAATGCATATCTAAATAATTTTTGTAGGCATCATCTCCACATTTACCATGTTCCCTGCATCCCAGGGACACTAAACATCTTATGAATACCTGAGGGGGAAAAAAGCTCAATCAAAACAAAGAACGATTAGAGAAATGTGAGAGCCACTCAATTTTAATCCACAGACAAAGTACAGACAATGGTGAGCGCTTTCGTAGCAAGAGCTACTTCATCAGACAGTTAAAATCATTACTCACTCATATTTAAAAGTTACAAACAGCCAATCAGAATCAAAGTTCAATTAAGACAATACTATTAAGCTGTAAATTAACAACAATATAATAGACATACTTAAAGTGCCAAGTCTAGTCTGTAGTCTTAGAATAAACCTATAAAATATATTTAAAATATATTTAAAATTACATTCAAAATTTTTTATCTGCACAATGGTTTATGAGTAAGTACAGGTTTAATAGAAACTTTAAATTTAGGCCCCTGCCTATATTAGCCCGCATCCTAATGATCCAGTCAAGTTCCTTATTTTCTACCAGGTTCTTTATAGGGCCACCTCTACAACCTATTCTGACTTTCTCTACTACCATGAATTTAAATGTGTGTGTCGTATCTGATGCCATCACGTGTCTTGCTAGGGCATTAGTCTCTGCACTCCTATATATATCGTAAACATGCTCCCTGATCCTATCACGAAACCTCCATGTGGTCATACCTATATAAAATGAGCAACATACATTACAGTGAGCTAAATATACAATATTTGTGGTATTACAGTTAGCTGATAGTTTAAAGTAAACAGTCTTCCTTGTATCTGGGTGCTCAAAACATCCTTTCTCATCAATATATTTACAATAATTGCAGGAATTACAGGGAAATGTTCCATGATTGCATGTTATGGGTTCAGTATTCAACTCATGGGCATATCTAGGTCCATATAAAAGCCTCTTAATGGATTTCTTGTTTTTATATGCATATCTGGGGTTATCTCCTACCAGTGTTTTAACCTTTTCATCTGATCGGAGTATATTCCAATTTCTGGAATATATCTCCTGTAACAGCCTAATGTCACTTGCATACATAACTGAAATCCTCAGGGGGTTCGTTTGTGCAGTTTTTTGTTCATAAACCTGATTCGGACTGGAGAAATAAGGTTTCCCTATGCTATTCCTGATGGAGTGTGCATTAGAGGTGATGGACCTAATTTCCTTTCTCTTATACCCTCTCTCATGAAATCTCCCTTCTAGTTGGTGCAGTTCACTTACAAATTTCTCATCTTTGGCTGTTAATCTAGATATTCTTAGTACTTGCCCTTTTATCACATTTCTGAACACATGCTGGGGATGCATACTCTGTCTATGTACATAAGTGTTTCTATAACATTCTTTACGAAAAATCTCAGTATAGAATTCACCTGGGCTTGCACTAGTAATACTGACATCTAGAAATTCAACACATTTATTTGAACTATGAGCTGTAAACCTCAAAAAGTGTGTGCTATTATATCCTACATTTTTTACATTGTATATGAACAACTGCTGATGAAAATACTGATACAAACCCATCACAGCAAAAGTTACTTGAAAATGAACAGATTTAGCAATTACACCATTTGAAATGTAAGTTCATCTTGACAGTAGATCCAGTTTCAGTACTTGGCATCTAAAGCAGATCCCAAAGATTGTTCACTTGGACAGGAATGGAACTATTACATGTGCATTTATTAGGAGCTTTAACTTTCAAATGCATGGGATTGTAGGGTATGTAGAAGAGGAGCCCTTTGCCAGCAGTCACCAGCATTTACCCGCTCAGAAAATGAATCAACTGAAGTGGTAAAACCACGTGCCTCTGTGCCTCCATCCCCTTGCTAAGATCGGCCGCTCCACTTTTCAACTAAATCACGCAATAAATACTCTGACCCCGTAAGCCGATTTAGTGTTACTTCATCCAAGGCCACTTGCTGGTAACAAACTTACTCAGTTTTCATCTGCACCCATGCTATTCATGTCAGAACCAGCAAGATTGTCCTGGAAATGAGGATCACACCTAATCAAGCTACCAACAGTTTCCTCCCTCTCTTTAATTTCTTCTCTGCCAACAGTTGTCTTGGACACTCATTCAAATGTTAGCACATTACCTGCTACTTTAACAATACCTCAAGCTCTAACATACAGAAGGTGTCCTAGGCATGTAAAATAGTGATTGAGGGCTGTCACAGTGGGATTTGTAGATTGCACATTCATAGGGCTTGAGGGTGGTTAATGTGAGATGGCTAGCCTCTGCATAACAAGCGTTGCCCCGATAACAGGAAAATCAAACCTGCCTGCTCAGTAAAGATCTATGACTGTGAACATACACATAAACACACACACAAAAAAAAAGAAGCCGGAATGCCAACTATTAATTGCTAGGACTACCTTATTCAACCTTACCTGCAGGGAAAAATGCAGTTCTTTCGGGCAGTCAAACTGTGAAATCCTCGTAGCAAATGCCAGTGAGCCTCAAGGCCTATCTCTGGTGATCTGGGAGTGCCCAAATTAAATAGAGGGATCCAGAAGCAGGTAGAATCTACAAATATTAGTAAAAAGTAAATAAATACCTGTTGCTGGACCCTCTATTTATTTGCAGAAAACAATATAAAATTAGATTGGGGGTGGAGATGGTACGCAAGTGGTGGCTTGGATTGCATGAATCCAATTGGCTACCACTACTTCCTTTATCAAGAACCTTTTGCATGGATTTTGTACTAAAAGTTGAATGGGAAAATGTAAAAACACACTGAATTGTAACTATATAACGTAATTTGCAAGTTCAGTTACGATTTCAGTGTGTTTTACATTATAATCAACTAAAAATTTTCACTACAGTTTCTAGCGTTTCTGGAAGGCACCCGGGGGTAACAGCTTGAAATTAATATCTTCTCATGGTGCGCTTGGTGTTAAGCACACAGGTGCCATGAGAAGGTACTCGGGGTTAATGAGTTAAGACCTGGTTTGTATAATGTTCCTAGTTTAATTATCCACATCCGTTCTTTTCTGTCTAGCAATTCATGTTTACTTATATCAGACAGTCTATTACCCTTCACCATATCAATGTCCACAAAAAGGAATTGTGCCATAGTATGTGTTAAACTGTGCTTAACTAATGCACTCCTTTGAAGTTTGCAATTGATATTACTCAAGAGTAACACAATTCTACTCTTCAAGCTTCTTGAGGTCTGTCCAGCATAGAAAGCACCACATTGGCACACTGTCATATAAACCAACCAAGCAGTACAACAAGTTATCAAATGCTTAATATCAAAAACCTTAGGCGTATTAATAGATGTAAAAGATTTTGTCCGCGAAATCACCCTGCAGTAGACTCAGTTGCCACAGAGGTTACTACCCTTTGGTGAATTCCTTGATTCATTAACTTCCAACCAATCTATCTGTTTGTACCAAGATAGAGATTTGCCTATATTTCTACCTCGTCTATAGCTGTAAGAAGAATTGTTCTTCAGACATTGATCAAAAAATGGATCGGATTTTAATATATCCCAATGCATGGAGATCGCTTCCCTGATTTTAAATAGATTAGTACCAAATTTCGTAACAAATCTGGTTTATGGGTTAGCTTGTGACCTCACTTTCATGTGTTCTACATCTAGGTTCCTATTTAACAGGAAATCATCCCTGATAAAATTGGATGCAATGGCTTTATCTCTCCTAATATTTGTGCTTGAATAACCTAGCCTAACAAATCTGTTCCCCCTTTTTATCCAATTCAGTTTTGTAACACGTGTCCTCATTACAAATGTGCCTAAGCCTCTGAAATTGAGCCTTTGGTATATTAGACATGATATGTTTAAGGTTGCAGCTGTTCGCTTCCAAAATGGCACTCTTAGTAAAAGGCTTTCTATAGAGGTTCATCTTCATGGTACCATCTGGGTTTTTAGTCACAGTAACAACCAAGAAATCAATATTCTCAGTGTCAATTCTGTCAGTGAATTTTAAACCAAATTCATTTCAGTTTAAATATTTCACAAACTTAAGACAGTCTTGGATAGTTCTAGACCAGATACCCCAACAGTCATCCAATTAATGATGCCACGAAGGGGTTGTAATCACCATATATAAACTGCCTCTTTATATACCCCATAAAGAGGTCTATATATATATGCGCAAAGGTAGTGCCCGTCGCTGTTCCCATCATTGACAAGTAGCACTCGCCACAGAAATATAATGCATTCTGCTCCAAAGCCAGTTACACTAAAGTTAGTAGAAAATCAGTCTGTCTAGGTTGATGTTTATCATATGCTTCTAACCAGTATTTCAATGCCCGAATACCCCCACTATGTGGGATATTCGTATACAATGATTGGACATCAAGGGTACAGAGATAAGATTCAGGATGTACTTGCAGGTCATTCATTAAGCACAAAAAATTATTAGAATCTTTCAATCTAGCCCTCACCAGACTGAGTAGTGGTTTTAATTCATATTCCAGATATGCCGACAGTGGTTCTGTTAGAGAACCTCTCTCCGAGACAATAGGTCTCCCTGGGGGGGTACAAAATGGTTTTATGTATCTTGGGGAAAATATAAAACATTGAGGTTTAGTATTATCCACAATAAGCTGCTTATATAGGGATTCTGATATATCCTCATTTAGCTTGGCATTCAAAAGAAATTAATCTATTTTTCTTTTAAAATCCATCGCAGGATCAAGAGGCAGGTTATAATAAAACCTGACATCCCTCAATTGCCTTAAAGCTTCTCCCATATAGTCAGTTTGTGCCCATAATACAATAGCACCCCCCCTTGCCAGCCTTAACTATCACTAGGTCATTGTTGTTCTTTAATTTCATCAATGCATTTCTCTCAAGTCTAGTTAGGTTGTCACCAAATTCCCTAAAACGAGAATTGTGATTAACATGTAGGTCATGTAATACCAAATCTTCAAACAATTTCACTCGAGGGTGGTATGGTGGCTGGAAGTCAGATTTCTTAAAAAGAAAAACATCAG